>NW_026042392.1:0-300000 GCF_023856365.1 Brienomyrus brachyistius | reverse complement strand
CCAGATTATTCAGTCTCCACCCCCCCAACACACAAAATGCACACGTTCTTATGCCTTTTCTATAATTTGTATCAGTGTGTGTATAATGTTTACACACATACACAGTAAAATATATATAATCATAAACATACATATGGGAATATTCCATTTCGATTTGGTCAGACACCTCAGTTATTTGAAGTTGGTAATTGGGAAAAATTTGATAATTAGGGGGACTAAAAAAGAAAAAAAAATTAAAGTGTGACCACATGTCATTGGTTTAGGGTTTTTATGCTTAACCCCCCCCCAACCCCCACCCCACCTAAACTACATTAACAAGCCACACTTTTAGTTTTTTTTTTTTTTTGCTGCACGCCAATTAGCTGGAGCCCCAGATAGGACATCTGGACATTTACTGGGCTTCCAGATTCCACATTACCAAAGAGAAACAAAACACTGTAGGTTGCGCTGTGCATTGTGGGATTGCAATTTACGCCAAAACTAAAATCCGACGGAAGGCTATAGCTTTATCTGCCACACTTGGAGCGAGGGCGCCCTGGGTCCCACCTCGTCATAGCAACGAGCAACCCATAATTACGGGCCCCTCCAGCAGCGGGCAATCCGGGGACCACGTGCTGCCCGTCAGTTTGCCAACGGGATGTATAAACAGGGCAAGTGCAAGCGAGGAAACGGAGACAAATGACACCATATCATTAACTAATTATGGCCGATGCTTTTCTATTAATACGGCTTTATTTTCCCAGTAAGACAAATTAGGATGGGGCTCAGGAACGTCACCGTGAGGAGCTCACAGCTGGGTTGGCCTGCTTCCCCTTGGCTGAGCTCACGCTAATGAAGAATTTAAATCTCACAAGCCGTCCCCCCTTCCTACGAATGTGACACAGAAAGGCCTGGTGCCTCATGGGAAATTGGAGGGCAGAGGAAGAAGAAGAGATGGTGCCTGGCTTTGGTGGAATGGGGAGGGGGGTCACAATTAAGTAGGGGAGACAACACAATCTGTATTTGCCACTCGGTCTGTGTGTGTCCTTGGCTGCAAAGCAAAAAATAGCTTCTTCATTTCAAATAGTGCTGCTGTATATATTGAGCCGGCGAAGCTCACACACAAAGGTGCTCCCCCCTCCCACCATGACACCTGCTCTGACAGAAAGCCACATACATGCATCGCTACGAATCATAATCGCCGATGGCAAAAAGCGCTTCACAGGAAGCATAAAACCCAATGTGTGGTTTTTCTTCGTTTTACACATGGACAGAGGCCACAAAAAAAAACAAACGCAAACGAAACAACGTAAAAACATCATGACTTCTTGTGGCTTACAAACCATTTTGTTAGCTCTCCCCCAATAGCCACCCCCCCCCCCACAGTTGCACACTGTCAGGTTTAATATACAACAAATTCAAACAGCAATTTCGGCCTTTTTTTTTAAACAACCTCAGGTCTGACTTCCTGCACGTAAACAAACTTTTTTGTAAACGGAACCAGACAAAAGGGGTTTCATTTCAGGTGCAGCTTTTAATTGGGCAGTTCACCCTAAAATCAAAAACGTTTTTCAGATATGCTGTAGTGCTATTTATCCATCTAGACTGTTGTGAGACTTGCCTGGTTTTGGAGATATTGGCTGTAGAAATGTGAGCCTTCTCTCAAATATAATGTGATTGAATGGCACTCTTCGGTGGTGATTAAAGCACCAGGAAAACGGATTCGAAAAATTCAACAGCAATGTCTCATCATAAATCATGACCCGGTTATTCAAGTATGGCTGGAATTCAGTCAGATAGGAATCGAGAGTTGACTCCAAAGTACTGTCAAAAAAAAAATTCTGTCACTAATGATGTCGATGATTGGTCGCCATGGTGCTGTCACTTTGTCACACTCACTGAATTGGATTATTTACACCCAATCAGAGCCATCAGTTCTTGCTTGTTATTTACCTCAGTGTATGTCAAAAGTACAAAGGAAAGTCAGGTGCAGGTTTAGTCATTAACCAGCTAAATTAGTCAGCTCTCCATTTTACTGTGTGTCACTAAATAAGCCTGCATTTTTCTATGAATATTTCAATTAAATGAACATCAAAGAGAGTAATTTTGAGACCTGAGATATAACGATGGCACCGACAGTTATTTTCATTTAAAACATGAAAACATAAAGGAATGTTTTTTGTTGTGGGAGTTTTGTAAAAACTTTATTTTCGTACAAAGTGTGCAAACAAGACACAAATGATGAGGTATACTGTTATGTATATTAATTATAAAAGGAATACTTGCCAATAAAAGATTAAATTAATAAAATCCACTGGCGAGTACCCATTGTTGTCCATACTACTCTCTCTTGCTCTTCGTACAAAAACGTTTTCCCCACATATTATTAAGTCTTTGTAATTGAGAATCTGGAAAATTGGTGTCTGAAATCAACTCTAGTGACTGACTCCATCAATTCCCAACTTTTGGAATCGGAATCTGAGTCAACTCCAAAACACTTGAAATCGAACAGCCCCTAACCCAAGATAATCCACAGACCTTGTAGCGAGCAGTTTCATGTAGGAACTATTTTCTTTTTAACTAACGCCACGCACCAATCGTATCACTGCATAGAGGATAACGCCGGTAGTGCAGCATAGCCTGTAATTTCCAATGTGTTTACAACAAGACAGAAAAGGCAAAAACTATGCAAGAATGAACTGAAGCACCGTTTCACCTTTAATTTTCCCCTGCTGAAACAGGAGCAGAGAATATTACCCATGTAAACAGGATACCGGCGGTGGTCATTATTGTATGACAAAAGTAAATGATGCCCAAATTATGGTTAACAATAATCATCATAATTACAAAGAAAGATAGGAAGCTATGCTTCATTGCACATTTTTAGTGAGAGACACAAGCGCGTTTACTTCGCTGGGGTTTAGCTGTGCGTGTAATGGGCATGCGAAGTTTGCGGCCTTTTAGCCGGGCTGTGCTTATTATAGAGCTGCAGGAACAAAAAAAGGATTTTTCATGTGGTTGTTCATTAATCCAATAACACAGTTTGACCCGGTGAAAATTTAATTAGTTGCAACTGACAATGAAAACTCTTTCCACTGATATATACTGATATACGTGGAAAAAATAGATAAGAAAAAAAAAAATCATATTTATCAATAATATTGATTATCTGCCCAACCCTAGTTCCAGGGCGCTCATGCTCCTGAAACGCGATTGGCTGTAGGCATCAATGCTAGCACTTTGGTGCTAGGTGAGCTTGTAGTATCCAGCTATTATTGCCCTTAACTTAGACAGTCTGGTTGTTTTTTTGTTATTGTTGGTAGCTGATGCTAACTGCATCACTGAGCCAGTTAACGTTGGGGCTCAGCCGAGGAGGTCGCCATTGATGTTTACATCCGGTCACTTGGTCAGGAGCACGAGCGGCGTCGCGTCCTGCTCAGCGACACAACTGCTGTGTGGAGTTTGGTATAAAGAAAATAGTTCCTGCATTTAACTGCTTATTTTGAGTAACTGGGTCATAATTTCTGTTAAGAAACTTTGCTGTCAAATGTGTTTTTTTCGGTGCTTTAATCACCATAGAAAATTCCAACCCGTCCCTTTATATTCAAGAAAAGATTAATATATCTATAGCCAATGTCTCCAAAACTAGGCAACGTTCACCCCAATAATCAAGATCAGTGGTTCTCAAAGTCGGTCCTCGGGCCCCACTGCCCTGCTTGTTTTCCTGCCATCCCTGCCCCACACACAAGTCCCAGCTGTCTTTCAGCTTCTGATTGACTGAACACACCTGATCCATGTAATCAGCAGTGTGTGGGGCAGGGATAGCTGGGAAACAAGCAGGGCAGTGGGGCCCGAGGACCGAGTTTGAGAACCACTGATCTAGATGGATAAATAACAAAAATAGCAAATTTGAAAAATGTTTTTTTTTTATTATTATTTTGTGGTGAACTGATCCTTTAAATGTCCACTTACAAAACTTGCTTTTTCTGTACAACACATCTTTATATTGACAGACTAAATAGATTTACAACTTAAAAGGATTCTAACCTGTATGCACCATTGCCATTAACCTCACAAACATTTCCTGATTTCAGCACAATGGCTTCTTTTGAACCCTGAGCTCTCCCCCACACAGACATTAAAGACAAAGGAACAAGAATCACGATCTTATTACCTTGTCATCGATGTCACTCTCGCTGTCACACTGTAAAGAGGAGGAAAGAAAGAGGCATGAATATTCAGCCCTTTACACAACCAACCTTTATCACATTCTGCAACGGTGGACGACATCAGCATGATCTGTGCTTTAAAAACCTTAAATTTGTAATTCTTCCGTGAAATTAGTGAGTAAGTGTGAAGATATCATAAACAGCTGTGGAATGATACATATTCAGATTCAGGCCACCGCGTGTGAGATGTGCAGCTCTGGGACGGCACAGAACCGACCCGGTTTAAGATCCCGGACGATCCATCACTCTGGCAGAGCTGCCGTTTGCATGCGCTGTGAACAGCGCACACATTGTCAGCTGGTACCAGGCAACGGACACATCCGGCCCACACAGACGAACAGATCATCACTCCATCATCCTTCTGGCAAGGAGATGTCGCCACACCAATGGTGATGGGTGAACACACACACACACACACACACACACACACACACACACACACACACAGACCTGCTGGGAAGAACTCAGCAGGGCCATATCAGGACTGACAACTTTTCAGGACAGAAAAGTACAAATGCATTCTGGGAAAGCCCTATGCTAAATGCCCAGCTGCCCCTGCTATGGGGGCAGATGTCCTCGGCTGGGAGGCGACCGCACATGAGCTTTCAAGGATCGAGCGCTAAATACAGACGTTCATGAGCAGAAGCCTGAAAGTAACCAACACCTAAACCAGGATGGGACCGGCAAGGCGGGGGGAAGGCAGCAGGCCCAGCAGGCCCTGCCAAAGGCACCGCCTTTCGAAACCTTTTGGCAAGGTGCCAAAACCACGGCAAGATAAGAGGCCCGGCGACACCACTGCGGCAAAACCAGAGATTTCAGGGGAGGTGGGAGGGAGCATTTCGCACCTCGCATTGTGAATCCATACTAACTGGCTCATCACGCCCTCGCACAGGAAGCCCAAACCGCACGTCTCAGGCCTGCGACGGCGAGGTGCACTCCCGGGCCCTGCACGCCTTCCGCTTCCAGCGAACGAATGCACGTTTTTAGCCAAATGACTAAGAACACCACCTTCCCCTACCCACACTGTCAATTTTTTATCAATTTTAGTTTATTTTTTTAAATTAACGACTCAAATCTGTCACCTTTAATGACATTTACAGACAACTTTAAAGCAGGCCAGACACACACACACACACGCACACGCACATCTCTCAGTAAACTCAATGTCGGCACAACAGTTCCTACAGCGACTCAAATGCACACCAAGACCTCAAAGGCATGGCAATTACGAAACAAAGGGAGCCATTACCTTCTAATTTCCAGCCGGTCTCCTGCTCCGAAGCCACTGAGGCAACATTTCCAAAGCATCTGCCGGTACAGGCCTTCCGTTAAGTCCAGAATCGTATAATAAAAATGTCGGCCCAAAATTAAATCCCCGGGCCAATTTCAAGCGTTTGACAGTGACGATGAAACCACCATTTATAAAGAATAACAGGGCATGAAATTTACATTTCTTCTTGCTGTTACTGTCTGACACTTTTCTGGCTGTTCTTACCCCTGTTCCTCTGCACCCCCAGGGGTTCAGTCACTACTAATTCTGTGCTAATGTTCGGTTGTCCCCAGAACCCAGGTCCCAAAGGGCTTTAATTACATGTTAATGAGTTCACCGGTAAGTTACCCAGCTGCCCTTGTTGCGCTGGGCCATACTTGAGTTATAATTTTTCCACCCCTTATTGAAAATGAAATAACTCTCTGAAGAGGCCTCTAAGGAGACATGTGAAATACTACGAGGGTCCCTGACGGGCGATAGAGCAGCCAAAAGGATCACTAAAGGAATTAGGCAGCTATACGGAGACTCGTCCGCTCTACATCTAAGGGGCCTCTTGGCAAGGACAGCCCCACTTTTCGGGAGTCACATGACTACAGGCCTCCAGCAGCAGCGGTGACTCACGGTTGGGCCCAACAGCAGTGCAGGTGACAAACCAACCACAACCCACCACCTCCAACAAGCAGGGGAAAAAAAAAAACACCCAATCTGGATAGCTGGGGGGAGGGGGGGGTTGAGGGAATTGCCAAGCAAATATGAAAAACCTCCAAAGAAAACAAGTCTAACGAGAGAAATAAATCACACGAAAAGCAGTCTGATTAATATGCGTATCGGAAAGATGTGGCATAACACTTCTGTATAGCGAAAGGTTCAGTTGCGTAAGCGAACCACAGGCCTTGTGGGTAATAGACAGCAAAGGTTGCTGCCTTTACCCCTGAGCTCCTTAAATACGGCAGATCGAGAGACTGCACACATTCCGAGGTGCTTTGACTGCGGTGACACCCCCCCCCCCCAGCACCGCCCCTCGGGCTCCTTCAGATCGTGATCGCAGAACTGATGCTTCTTCCTCAGCCACAAGCAGAACCTCCCAGACAAAGCATTTCTTGAAAATCCTCGCGTCCCCCTGGAACATGGCGCTCACAGACAAACACAGACAGCAGTTTAATAAACAGCAGACTTGAGTCACCAGCAAGAAGTTTCAAAGAGCCAAACGGTAGCTGCGGACTGATTGGAACAGGCATCAACGGTCACGCAGACACCTAACGAGCTTCAACCAATTAGCCAAACGGCTTTCCGGGAACCACACTTAAACCCGTGTGTGTGTGTCATGTACAGATTACATTGTGGGGATCGAACAGCCCCCACAATGGGATAACAATTTGTTATTTTGACGATGAGGTGACCGTATTTTTAGTGCCCACAAGGGAAACTCAATTTTATAAAAATCTGTGACCGCGACAGCCAAAAGTCTCGCATTGCGTTTGCTTACTTATGGTCAGGGCTGGATAGGTGTAAGGGTGTCAGTGCTGGGATTACCGTCATGCCCATAGAATGGATGAATGGTCTCCACAAAGATGTGGATAGAAACGTGTGTGTGTGTGTGTGTGTGTGTGTGTGTGTGTACAGGCCACTTAATTGCACCACAGCTTTGCTTAATCGGGGGACAAAGCCCAATCTTAATGCACCTAAAGCGGGGAGACCCAGTGCAGCCTCCCGTCAGGCAGCTCGCAAAGCCACGTCCTGCTCTGGCTCTGATGCTCTTACCATGGAGGGGAAGCAAGAGGCCGCGGCGGGAGCCTGTACGCGGCGAGCAGGAGCCGCACAGCTGAATGGCGCGGCACGCAGACCCAGGGGGCGGCATGAGTGAGCGGGCACCACGCTGTGTCCAAAGTCACGCCGGGGGCAGTGTGAAGGGAGCAGGTTCTGGAAGGCGGGGAGCTGGCCCACTTGGAGCCAGAGCGAAGCTGGAGTGAGCGGAAGGTCTATTTTAACTGAGAAAGTCGGACTTTCTCCTGGGGGGGCCGGGGCATGTGCAGCCATCCAGGGCCAGGCCCGCGGGTGAAGGAAACAGCGGAGCTCCACAGTCTGTAGCGGAATGAGGGCAGGGGTGGGGGCTGTGATGGGTTTCCACGGCAACAAACGCCCTGTGTTTTGCGCAAATCACTAACTGTTTCTTAGCCATCGGGATAAAACGAATGGGGGGGGGGGGAAAGGGGGGGTGATGCAAGCGTCCAAAATAAATGGATTGATTAGCACAAGCAAGGCAGAGAGGAACAAGGATTTCATCTTTATCGAGCACTTTCTAGTAAACTGCTGCTGAAGATTAAGGCTGATTGTACCGGGTGCGGCTGGGAGGAACATCACTCTCATGCCAGGCCTTAAATCAGAGGCACAGCCGTGAAGACTTTCGTTGAAATAATATTCAAATTTAATTTTCTCTCTCTCAAAAAAAACTGACATTTATGCATAATACATAGGGCAATATGAGACAACCCCGCACTAATTAATTTCCAAGGAACCTGTTCATAAAATAACCAATGGTTTCAGTTGAGCGAAAGCAAACCATTTCATGAATTCTTTCCTTAACAGCAATACAATATTCAAAAGTTCAGCACTGTTTGGGGTTTGAGGGTTTTTTTTTTTTTTTTGCGGGGGGTGGGCAGATACCATGGACTCATGGTCCCAAAAAGCCATGCTGTTTTACATTCATTATTCAATCATTTTCATGGGACAATAATTACGGGACATGAGGAAAGAGGGAGACAAATTACCCAATTAACCAGCAATTAGGCTCGAGCAGCCCGTTATTGTGAGAAACTATTGGGAGGTCCATCATATGAGAGACAGCTGTCAGGGAGACAACTGTGAGAATGTAATAAGGGGGGGGGGTGCAGAAAACGTGACCAACTCCTAAAAGACAAAGACACACTCTGGACTATCCATCAAACTGGGACCACCAACCGCAACACAGACGTTCAGTGGATACTCGACATATCCATGCATACATGGCCAGTCCGTCTATCGTCCGTTACTCAAAGATCAGGATAAAAAAAGAACCCACTATTTCGGTGACTGATATCATCAGACCGAGTACATCTTCACCCTAAATTAATTCAATTCAGGAGAAATTACTCCCATGAATAATGTACGTAAGAGTAAAGGTTAATTTCTCATTCATCGTAGAATGCGTGGTTACATACACCAGCAGCAACATCAGCGCGGACCATCTGCAAATCCCAGGGCTGAAAGCGAAGCTTGCTGCGGCAGGAACGAGAAACTTCTCCAAATTTTGGATCTGGACACACTGGCAAGGCGAGGTGGGGGGAGTGGGGGGGGGAGCCAGCCAAGTCAGCGTCAGATCACAGAGGCTGCCGCAATCCCAAACAGCATTGTTATAGACACCAGCCTGACCTCACACTGAGCAGGTCAACTGCATCCTAAAAACATGAGACCCTCTCTTCCGCCTCGCTCCACCCAGGGCAATCAGGCAGATGCACATCCATCTGGAGGTTCTCCTTGGTGATGTGGGACGCAGCCGCTTCTCATTTTCTTCTTCCAGGAAGAGGCATGGGAGCTATTACCCACATTTATACCAGCACTAAGATCTGAGCCCCTTGCCAATGCAGTCCAAAGGGAGACTGGGCTGCGAAGACTTAAGCCCCAAATATATATATGATATGATGGTCTTCTACTGTTCAGTATTGTTCCAAAATAAAGTAAAAGCAAATTAAAGGCCAATTTGCAGAGAACCTGGTACTAAAATAGCAGGCAAACGGAGGAATCAGAATCAGGAGAGATGAACGGACAGGACCTGACCAGTGTCACCATTCCTCCAAGTTCTTGCCCAATCATCAACAGGAACCATTATGGCGGCCAGGCATGCAAGCCAATTGACAGCTGCTCCCAACATCTGCAGCACAAGAGACACTGGGGGGGCGAGGGGGGGTTTAGAAGAATCTCCAGGAAGTCGGAAGCTAGCGTGACCCTCCGCAGGATATTGGCGGACTGGCTGAGGGACCAGGTTCTGGAGCCGCTGTGGCTGCAGGAGGTCAATGAAAAAACTTCCAGGGGGCGGGGGGGGGGGGGGGGGGGGGGGGGGGGGGTGGGTCGGAGGTTTCCTGCCCGCCGAGATGGACTGTGCCAGCTGATCCACCATCTTCCACCCGACCTTTGACTTGACCTTCACTCCGACAAAACCATGATCATGTAATGGTGGCCTGTTTGGCAAACATCACGTCGGTCAAGTGACAGAAGCTGGAAGCCACTCCAGAAGACCCGGACACTCCTCGTCACGCATGGAGTGAACATGCAGGGTCACGCAGCAGCTTTAACGTTACGAACGGCAGCGGAATCCCAAACCCGTCATTAGCAGAGCTAATGAGCTGGACGTTATCTTTTTAGTGGCCTGTCTGTGTTTCATGAGCCAACAACAAAGCACATCGTTCACTAGCGCACACCGGGGGAAAAAAACTGTTCCTCTGTACACCCGTCACGTTTCAGATTTGGGAATTTTTCCCTCCATCTCTGGCATTTCCTGCTAGCAAACACTCTGTTGCTATTTCCACGCTTGGCTTGGCTGCGTTGACCGCACTGTAAATTCGGCATGTGCACAGTTATTTTCCTCAGCAGCAAACAATCCCACCTTTCATCCAGAGTGCGTCTTTCATTTTCCTTTATTGGCGAAGCGATGGGGAGATTTGGCACAGCCAGAAACGGGTGCACCAAAGACAGACAGTGCCTGCGGTGATCATGGCCCAGTTCTGGCCAAGGCTGTGGGGAAGCACTGAGTTCCAGCGATCCCTTGCCTGCCCAGAGCCGGCATCGCACTGGAACCCTCACTAATGCCGCAAAGAGCAGCATAACGCGGGCTCCGTCACCTGGCTGACCACACCCGCCGCTCCACATTCCCAATCACCCCCCCCCCCTTCCTCCATCCATTCTGCACCCTTATTTCAATTCGGTGCCTGAAATCCCTCAGCAGCTTTCATTCTATGAGAGCTTCTTAGCTTCTTGTGAATTTCATGGGTGAGGAGAGCTGAGGTCCTCCAAGGAGACTTAAAGAAAACAAACAGCACAGCAAACGGCACAAGACTCCGACTCCCAGCTCTGGAGTGTGAAAATCCCGCCCCGAGTGGGAATGCTGGGTTTAGTGGGAATGCTGGGTTTACGATGAGCCGCTCCCAGAGCTGAAAGGTCCACGCGGCTTTATGGGGTCGTGTTCCCCGGATTTACGACACCGATCATGAGCGACAGAGGCCTCTCCTGTGGAATGTGGCCTTCGACCTTGGCTTTGTGTCATGACAGACTAATTGATTCCTATCAAGAGGTGGGATATCGCCTTTCAATTTGTGGCGTAACGGCCAAGTAATCACACCGATGCCTCTGTGATCCTCCTCACTCAGGCTAAACCTGATGAGGCTTTCAAGCGGAATTCTCAAAATTTTATTAAATACACCATCTCATGAAAGGACCCCCCCCCCCCCCCAACAAGAGCCCATGTTAATCCACAGCCAATGGGGTATTAAAAAAAACATCGGGGACATTCCGTACACCTACGACTATTGAAACTCTACTCAAAGAAACCCTCATCTGTTCCAACGTAGAGAGGAGATCCTTAATGGTTTTGGCACAGAGAGACCGATAACCAATCCTGTCTAGACTCTAATACAGTACTACATCAATCCTGCAGCTTCCTGAATGACAAAACAACAATGTAACCTCGGCAGACAGTTTTAAGGGGGAGAAAAAGACGTGCTAATTAATTTGAATGCTTTACACTGTGGCTGTGACACAGATATCAGTGTGAGCCTTGACAAACATGCAGAAAGATGGGCATTCTGGCAGAGCCAGGCTACCCATGTGTTCCCAATCGGCAGAGAGCAGTTGGCACAGGTAGCAGAGCCGCGATTTATCGGATGGTAATTAGACCCAGATGGCCCGCCCCGAGCGCACGCTACACCAGCGCCTCCAAGCCCTGCCCAGCCCAGGAAGGATCTTGCAAACAATGCGAGGCCATCATTTATAAAAAAAAAAAAAAAACGAGAGAGGTCTTAATTATCCTGGAAGGGAAGGCCAGGCACGGCACGAGACAGACAGCGAGCGGCTTGGCCACTACGTGGGGGTAGGGAGGTGGGCCAAGCGCAAGCGGATCAGGATTGAGCTCCCCCGCAGATGTACGAAAGGCGAGAGCAATCCCACTCGCCGATAAAGGAATGAAAGCGGCCATTTTGTTCTTGGCTGGGAGGGACAGTGTAAGAGCTTAGCTGGGGACGATCCAAAGGAATCAGGAATGAGGAGGAATTATAGGGTATTAAAGGAGAGCAGAATTATGCTTTTCAGTCAGAAATAAATAAATCATGCTCAGCCCCAATCGAGACCAAAACACTGGGATCAAACCTGCTGGGGAAGAGAAGCTGGCACTGGGGTTGACTCCCCCTCGCACTGCCTCCTCATCCACAAAAAAAAAAACTGCTCAGGCCGGAGAGCCCTTATCTCCTTCCAGCACATAAGTTCCCACTTATCCTGAGCCCTTTTCCCTTCCCAGATGAAGTCCTTATCTGGCCAGTGCCGTACCTATAATGGCGATCCAAAGTGTGGCCTCTAATCACAGGCCAGGACAGTCTATCTGAGGGATGAGTACCCAGCATGCTTTTGGTCAGTGAACAGCCAATCAGAGAAGGCAGGTGCGAGAGCAGTGAGCCGCGTGCCGAGATGATTTTTCCACACCTCTGTGTCGGAAAGGTCAGCACGCAGCGGAGGGATGCAAAGCCAAAATCCCCCCCTCCATTTGATCCATGCACCCTGGCCTTTGTGGATAAACACACACACACACACACACACACACACACACACACACACACACACACACACACACACACACACACACACACACACACACACACACACGTTACAGCATAACCACAAGGTATGTGCATTTCCGGCTGTACATCGATAACTGTAGCTGCCAGAACCCACACAACAAGCACGGTAATCTGAAGCTGACAGATCGGAAGTATCTGAAGAATCTGATGCAGTGAAACCAGTGGCAGGAAACGGCCTGTTTGAAGCCTGACCTTTAATAAACGTGGTTGTTTACGAAAAGATGCAGTGAAGGCCACCGCAAGGCGCCCTGCATACATGCATGCGAGTGCGCAGCCCACATGCGCACAGGAACATGCAGGGCCCGCTATCTGCTACCAGGGTGCTGGGACAGGAGCAGTCAGATTTCCTGCATTTTGCCCTGAGAGCAGCAGAAGGTTTCAGGTGAGGTTAATTTAAAAAATAATCACATTTCACCCCTGGTATCTCAGCAGGGTTCGGATCAAGCCGCCATCAGCGACCCACGACTCCCAGAATCCCCCAGCGGCGCGTGGGCCAATGCGGCATAAGCGCGGCACGGGGGGGCCTGACAGATGGATACACCACATTCCCTAACACACCCATCTCACCGCAGGCGGCCAACACCGAAATGTGCAAAGAAAAAAAAATTATAATTAGCTGGCAATACAGCCTGTAGCAACCTGCCATCTAGCTGCAGAGAGAGCGGGTGGTTAGGTTCTGCTAAACCTCAGTGCTATATCATTTTAGGAAGGAAAGACATTGTACACTGGGGGGGGGGGGGCAGCGTGTCTGATGGCGCTCTGAATAATTCATTTGTAACCCCCCTCCACCATGTAACGCTGACACAATTTGCCTTCTTGTGGGGGAGTTTTACAGTGCCTGAGTCACCCTGACAGGGGACTACATCACACACCAGACTGGGGGGGCTGCGACCATGTGTAATGGATGGGGGTGGTATGGCTGAACGGCAGGGAAATGAGTTTAGATAGATAAAAGCGAGTTTTTATGCCATAAAGGCAAACTAACTGTAAGAAATGCATGCTGCTTATGATCGTAATAAGGCCCATCTGACAGCTCTGTGGGTGCGACGGCCTCTCTTCTCCCAGAACTATTTTGGGGCGAGCCGGCTGTTATATGAAGCTTAGCACCCAGTTAACGGCAGTTCCACACAGGACAGGAGACAGCCAAGCTGACAGAGGATCTAGGGAGAGACACCAGCCTCGTCCCTGCAGACAGGAGGCCCTCTGGGGTCACTATGGCCTCTTCTGGGCAGCAGATCAGCCCTTAAATTTGATATCCCTTCGACAGCTGCAAGCTTAGCATGTTCATTAAGAGACACCAGTGGGCCGTCCATACTGAACAGAACGCATGGTGGCCCCGCCCCCACAATGCAGAAGACACACCCGATAAGGCAAACGTGTGGGGCACCTTGGCAGAATATCCTTCCAGCCAATAGGATCAGTCCAAGTCAAAAGTTGCTAGACACTCTTTTCTGGGTGGTGGGGGGACACACAATTAATAGGGGATCGTTAGAATGCAAGCAGCAGTGTCACCTACTCATCTGGCTGGCGTGAGATTTTCAATTCGAGACAATTCTGCACACGCATTTACATGTATGTAACAGGTTTACTACAATATAAATGGTCTGTAGGGTTTGCAAACTGTGATGTAGCAAAATTTAGCGTTAGTGTCAGGCCAGATGCATGAGAGTTGGCAACCCTTACGCTGAAATATTTGCCAGGGTCTTGGGGCGCCTCCCCGATGCCCAAGTGTGAAATTCTGAGCTTAATGTCAGCTATTCACTGCATTACAAGCTGTTAAACCGAACCAGAGCCCCCACCCTCTCATTCCAGACCATTCGACACCCAGATACATAAGTCTGTTGTACACAAACATGGATCTCATACCCTAACATGCTAACGGCTGCCTTTCTCATTACCAAGTGAGTCCATCTCCATGAACTGGTACACAGACGGGTAACTATACAACACTGCAGGTCCGGCCTTCAAGAGCAGCGCAACAGAAACACACATAGCAGGCACCCCTATTCTATGGGTATTAAACTTCATTCTTGGATGGCTCAGTCTGCTGATTTCCAATCCAGCATCCGCACCTCCCCCTCCAGCCAACTCTTCCCATTAGCAGTTAATTTTACAAAGCATTCATGTTATGCCAACATGCTGTACTGTAGTAAAGCGTGGCTTAATTACAAGTTAAAATGAGCAGTCTTTACATGTACTACCATCGTTCTGAGAAAACCGTCAGAAAAACCAAAACGATCTGGCTAATTAAGCGAACGAGAGTCAGATGAAGTGAAAACTCGCGCACGCGCACACACACACACACACACACACACACACACACACACACACACACACACACACACACACAGTGCCTGCGCCCCCCCCCTGGTACTGAGTCTGACAGCTCTGCTGTCAGCCATCTGCTACGGCGCCCCCTGTGGGAGACGGGGGAGGCCCGCACACGTGCCTGCTCCCTGGCTGAACCGGGCAAATCGGGTGGCAAGGGAACACCAGGTGAGCCAAGCATCAGCGCGGCGGGAAAGCAACGCGATGAAAGCGCGGCCCGGTCCTTGGTGGGCGGGGCCAGCCCCGCGGTTACCATGACGAGTGGCGCTCCGTCGTCAACAGACGTCTCAGCAGCACAGTCCCGCTGTGCGCGGCGTTCCCTGGCACCCAGGCACCTGTGCCCACAATGTCATTCCCATGAGCTTTCACGCCTTGCACCCCACCACAGGAAGTAGGGTGTGAAAACCGTAACCCTGAGCATCTCCATTGGCACCGAGCGCAAAGCGGGGTGCCAGAATCTGAGGACCAGTACTAGGATATTAATCCGCAGTAAATCTAGGGGGGGGCACATCGAGTCAATACATCTTTAAGAATTTATCATGTGACTATTAAACTATTAATCAGGAGCCAAGTCTGTCAGAGCAGAGGTGTTGAAAAGGTCAGTGGGTCGAGAAACAGCCGGAGAGAAATGACTCACTTCAGGTCAGGGCTATTTTTTGCAGTCTCAGAACGCGGGCTGGACAGGCCAGGACGACACCCGTCCAGTAGGACTGCCACGAAATAAATATTCATAGTGTGCGGCAGTGCGGTTTATCCAGCCCGCGCAACCAGGCCACGGCGGAGCGATCGGAATAACAGAAGCTTCTGGAAATATTACAGCACTCTTCGTAGCCTTGAGGCCTTGCTTTCTACCTGACAGAAGCCCTACAAGCTGTTCACCTCACCGCCAAACCATCTGTGGCATATTTAATCACAGCCGACGGCACAGGCGCGCGCAAGAGAGCTTTGCCCCCAACCCACCCGCACCCCCCCCCCCACCCACCCAAAATCGGCGGCACAGCCAGCTTATTAAGCCGTTAACACGGCCTGTAAGGGGCAACTGCATTAAAAGCTGCCCCAGCCAAGCACAGCCATGCTGTGGAGGTCGGGAGTCAAGTACGTTCGGATTGGGATAACGACACTAATAGCAGGCTGTACAGCACGAACAGAGACAGTATTACGAGGAACCCGGGGAGAACTGAGTACATTCTGTTACAGACATGAATGATCAGCCCGGACAGGCAGTACTTTGTGTTTTACCTGCGTTTGTGCAACTGGACCAGAGAACATTAAACCCCATCAGAGAGAACATACCTGCCAACTTCCAAATAATATCCTAGCTGGGTAACACTGTACAATCAGGAGCCTTGCATGGACAGGGGGTAATTTCATGGTCTGAGAGCCTGCCGCAGTACTGGTGGGGTGAGGGGCAGTCGGGGCACATGCGAGTCTCACGCTCAGCCCCGCATAGAGAACGGTGTGACAGGACGGTCAGAATGGAGCAGAGGGTGTATTAAAGTTCGACAGAAACAGTATACCGGCAAACGGTAGCGTCTGATTTTTGTCACGCGCGGCTGCAGGTTGCACTACACTTAAGTAGGGCTGCTCCGTGCTTCACGCATGACGAGCCACTTCAGGAGGCCCGCAGGCCAAGCCCAGACGCGCTCGTCGGGAAAGCCGCAGTACTTCGGTCATGCTAACCCAAAATGGCAGCGGAGGTGACCTCGTTTCGCGGGAAGCGCGTTCTCCGAGCCGCCAGATGGCTCAGTGGCAACAGCTGACAAGTGACGGGAACCAGCTAATAAATAAAAAATAATACATAACACATTACGGCTTGGCTCCCTGCTAAGCCCGCTGAAATCCGGAAGGAGTGAAAAAGGCCCGGACACTTGACCTTGTGAACGTCTGGGCCCGATAAAGCGGCAGTGTTCCGGAGCCGGGGGGGGGGGGGGATGAACCTCCAGGCACAAATTAAAACCTCTGAGTTCGCAGTACGGGAAGACGGCCGCTCCAGATAAACAGCTGCGCTGATTCATAGGCGTGAAAACGCGGCATCCAAGCCGGGGCTGAGTCCCAGCCCGCCTGCCATTGGCCGACTGCTCATACAGCGGCTCCAAGAAAAAGCCCCCGTTCAATGATGTCATTGCTACAGCCGGATCGCAGGCAAAATAAAGTAATAAACGTAATACACAGCAGCCAAACTTTAAGAGCACAAGACACACATAGACGTCACAGGTGAGGCGAGAGGGAAGAGGGACACCAACGCTAAAGACTTACCGAATAGCCCCGTCCGGAGAGGGAATGACCAGAGCTCTGCAGAAAAAGAAAAGGAAGAGTAACCACAGCGCTGGGAGGTGAGGGGACAAGCTGTTGGACCAGAGACTTAAAAACAAAAAAACAAACGCACTTTCAGACCCAGGGCTGGTTAGAGGGAGCCGCATCAGAAACTCACACACAAAACACACATTTACTTCCCGGTAACAACTTTCCAGGCAAAACCAAGGACGACTAGGAGCTGACTGACAGTCTGAAGGGAAGAAATTAAGGGAAACATGAAACATGGCGGCAGATTCAGCTTCTCGCGCAACGGAGAATGCAGACAGACAGCAGACGGGGAGTCGTGTGCTGGAGGCTGTACCCGTGTGCCACCATTTTCTGAGCGTCTCTCTGTAACTGTAAACCCCCCCCCCCCCCCCCCCCCCCCGCTGTCACCCATCGAAACTGCCGTGCCTGTTTTTACCGTTCTGTGAAAACAACGCTCCCACCAACAAGGGGTGACAGCGGGGGTGACAGAGAAGAGGCGGGATGGAGAGAGAGAGAGAGAGAGAGAGAGACAGAGAGAGAGAGAAGAAAATGGACAGGGGGAGGGTGGGAAGTGAAAACTGGAAAGGAAACAATGGAGAGAGATGGTGGCAGGATGTGGCACCCACCCCCTCGTTATCTAACGGCCCCAGAAATGACTAATCAGGTGTTAAGGCATGATAATCAAAATTGATTTATGCCACAACCCGAGAACCCCCCCCCCCCCCCCCCCCACCACAGTGCATGCAAACATGCATTCATTGGCATTGTGTTTGCGCACCTGTTTAATGTTCATCAAGGATGTGAGGGCGGGGCTTTGCCGTCCGAGGCGTTTTTACGGCTGGTGAGTCACTGACTGCATGTCAGACAAACAGGCTACTGACAGTGGATGCATCCCATAATATAGCTACCTGTCTGGCTGCGAATGTTGGTGGGCGTTCGTAAAACGAGACCAAACTCCACGTCAGTAAAACTCCATATGTACTCAAGCCTCTCCCGGACTGTCCCAAAGGAAGCCACCAGTTTCCAGGAACTGTTTAAGCTACACGGTGCAATTATCAAACAGATCCTCCTCCAGTTACAGAGCCTGCACAGTAAAGTCTTCACAATAATTGCTGACTGTCCATTTCAATCCGACTCGGATTTTAAGAAGCTGGGGAGTGTATTCTCGCTCCATAAAGTCTTTAACAGCAACCATATTGTGTTGGTTGCTGATTTGCTTAAGGAAGGAGCAGCTATGGTATTAGAATCCTAACAGAAACTAAAGCCTTTAATCGTTTTATTAAGCCACAGCAGAGCAGAAGCCAGACTAAGTCACAACATCACCATTAAATTTATGATGTCACAGCTCTGCTATCACTAGTCATGTGACGGCAGAGTAACACCCCCTCTGTGAACACCACACACTGTCTGCCCCCTGCCCCCTTTAGTGCATAAATCAATCTGGTGGCACGCAAAAGGAATTCTAAGGAATACTGGAGTAGCTACAGGCCGCCTTACCTCACTGAGTCCGTCTTTGGAGTCAGACTTCCGGGGGGCGCCAGTTGTCTCGCTGGACCCATTTCCGTCCAGCCGGCCGAAGAGCCCCTTAACCTGGGGAGACACATGGTGTGAGTAGGCGGGGCTAACCATGGGGGGCCAGTGAAACACCGGGTGGAGGAGAAAAGCCCAGAGATGGCCACACCCACAACAGCTGTAAACATCACATAGGGCACGGGTCGCGACCCGCACCCGGGCGTGAAGGTGGCAGCCACACCCAGCGGAGACACATCGCCAGGTTCCTCAGGCGCCCGTCCTTCTCATTCCCAGATACGCTGCCAACCGACTTCTACTCGCCACAATCACATGACGGGCGCGCTGCCATCGAGTGGGTGCCGAACACCCTCCGACAGTAAATTAAGATAGTTCAACTTAACAGACTGTAAGATGCAGGGTGACCTTCAATTTCAACGACCATCTGGATCCTTCTCAGACAGTCATTGCTACGATGGGCAAGACACCAACTCCAGCAAACGCCTTCCTACATAATTATCAAGACACACCCCATAACACAGACGGGATACGCCATGAGAAGATGGATAGATGGATAATTAAATACATTCATAAGATAATTGGCCCGATTAGTGATGAAACTGCGGCAATGACCGGGCTCCCTTCAACCTGACAGATTTACTCAAAACATAACCGCTGTGTGGGAGACAGAGGAACCGACACGCATGTCTGGTGAAGGGGGGGGGCGGGTACACAAATTAAACTTGCAGGTTTCATTTTCGTTGCGGTGGCAGCTCTGGGGAGAACATTAAACAGCAAACAGACACCCCTCCCCCACCCCCACCACCTTGATATCTGCTGATCTGCTTTTACTGTTCACGCGAAATTAAAGTAGCGCTTTTGCTAACAGAGTTTCCCTGAAGCGTTTATGGTTTCACCAGAGCAAACAGCATCACAGACAGAAATGGCAGATATTTTCTTTTACCTTTAAATCAGAGGGGGGGGGGCACTAAAGCCAGAAAGGAAAATCTGGGCAGAGTCAAAGGTCGGCTGTTACACCCGGGGAGTCCCACTCAGCTTGTCAGAAGTTTAGCAAGTCAAGTTTTGGCATGGAGGGATAAAGGTTCCTTTAACCGATACACCCCCTGCTGGCCCTCCAAGCAACAGGCACAAGATCAGATTGCCGGCAGGGCTTTAACAATCTCTAACACCATGGGAAGGTAACAGATGGAAACCCTATCTAGCTCTTCATCTTGCATACCCAAAAAGCAGCTTGCGGGCATTCTCCAAGGTCATCCGCATGGGTCTCACTTAGCCACGCCCACCTAGCAGCAGCATCTGTCGATTTCAGAAACCTGCACATGGATCCGTCCCCCACTGACCCCTCCAGGCTTCAGCATCTCTGTGCCGACTCGACAAGCACTGCGGGTTCTGACCCTGAGGCCAGAGCCTAAACGCACCCCTCTGCTAGCCTGAGAGACATGGCAGCTATGTGCGAAAAGGTATGACTGTGTGTGTGCCCTGCAATAGACTGGCATCCCATGCAGCGTCTAGCCCAGCACTGTGCCCTGCGATAGACTGGCACCCCATGCAGTGTCTAGCCCAGCACTATGCCCTGCGATAGACTGGCATCCCATGCAGTGTCTAGCCCAGCACTGTGCCCGGCGATAGACTGGCATCCCATGCAGTGTCTAGCCCAGCACTGTGCCCTGCGATAGACTGGCGTCCCATCCAGTGTCTAGCCCAGCACTATGCCCTACGATAGACTGGCATCCCATGCAGTGTCTAGCCCAGCACTGTGCCCTGCGATAGACTGGCGTCCCATCCAGTGTCTAGCCCAACACTATGCCCTATGATAGACTGGCATCCCATGCAGTGTCTAGCCCAGCACTGTGCCCGGCGATAGATTGCCATCCCATGCAGTGTCTAGCCCAGCACTATGCCCTGCCAAAGATTCTCCAGGTAACCCTGACCACAATAAGAGGACAGATGGATAAAGCAAAACTGCAGTCATGCGAGCAATCACTCGCAGTGAGACAATCAGCTTCTGGAACTGTTCTGTTTGAGACCTGGCTGATCTCACAATAAAAAAAAAAAGACCAATTTGACTGTAATAACTATTTCATGTGCGCAGGGAGAGGGGTTAAGTAACAACAAGAGCTGACAAACTAACAGAGCCTGGGCTCACAAAGCAGGGTAACGCAGCTCATGCAGCCGCCACACTAATCTGAACTTTAACCACACCACAGCACTGTAAAAAAAAATTATTAAAAAAAACGAAGAGACCTTTCGAACGTAACCCATCTGTGGCTTTGCAGTACAAACCAACAATTCTCACTTCTCAGAAAAGGTAATGACATCACAGGAAGCATAAACCAGCGAAATTATGGAGGCGGCGAGGAGCTGCGCACTTTGATGAGCACCGTGTCCCGCATCACACTGCCAGCTCAGCAGGAAAAACGATTCTTAAATGACCCCGCTGTCACTCATTGGATGACAGCTCCAGCAATCACTGGCTAGGCCCAGTAGTAGTGGCGGAGGGGCGGGTCAAATACTTGCCCATCCTTTGTAACTTGGTATTCATTTCACAATATAAAACAAGTAAGGTTGAGAGCTGTAAAAAGCCAGGCCACTTTAAATCTATAACCCGGTTTGTATCTTTTGTTTTGTTTTGCAGGCTGGAATTTCCCAAGTACTGTGGCTATTAAGGATAATGACAAGTGACAAGACCATGCTTAACTGTCCTTTGATCTCTCATGATCTTGAACTCAACTCTCCACGCACTCTACACCGCCTGCAAGCTATGAAGCAACCACGTGTAGTGACTGCCCCCACCCCACACTGGTCCTGCATTACCCTCTCCCCCTTGCATATCGCCCATGGCCTATTTCCATCTTGGTCTTATTTACCAACATGGAGCTTACAGAGGATGACAGGAAATGTTTATGCTTGGAGAAGAGAGAATTCAGAGTGAAGAGGCGTGCCTGTTACATTTCTCCAGCAGGTGGCAGTATGACCCTTTTGGTTTGCTCTGTACACATCACAGGATTAAGATACTCTCATTGCGCTTAGCTGCCCTATAAAGCTATTAGGCAGCCCAGCTAACGGGTAGCTAATGTCACTGCCTGCCTCTGTGGAGTCTGCGGCGATCCACTGTGATGAGAAGTCGACCATCTTTGGTTTTTAGTCACCTATTTTACAAGTCAGACCCCACTGGGATTTCACTGGAGTTAAAATACAAAACTGTCAGTCCGTTGAAATGTTACACCGGGATGCCCGCAGTTGCCATGGTAACTAAAAGGTACGTAACACAGAGCCCAGACTGGGGTACAGGACTGTTGGCACTCAGGGGGGGGGTCTCTATATAACCTGGTTCACCTTTGACCTACATGTCCTTCATGCTTTCGGAGTGTCCTCTACATATAGACTTGGGGAGTCGGACAAAATGAAAAGCAGCCATTAATTAACTTACGGCAGACTTACCAGACTCCCAACTCGCTCATAAAAAACAACTCTCAAGACAAACCGAACCATTTCAATGACTGCTATAGAAAATCACGATGGCCACACTCACATCCATCCATCACAGCAGGACTGGAGCGTGTCAAGCCTAGAGCCAATCCCAGCATGCACAGGGCACAAGGTCAAGGACACCCTGGGAGGGATGCCAGTCCGTCACAAAACGCAGACACAGACACCCAATCACACACTAATTCAAATTCGAAAAACTTCATAAAGGCAATTAATAAACAGCACCTTCATCAAAACTGCATGAATCTAATCAAATTGCAGAATTACATTAATAAGCCTGGCTGACGCAAGAACGGCAAACTAACTTGTCTGAACTGCTTCGCTCTTCCAGAAACACAGAGTTCCCCAAGACGTGATGCCCTCTCTAGAAGGTCGGCTGCGATGATAATGTTCCGCCCACGTGGCTGTTTGCCCGTCTGTGTTTGCTTCAGCACACTGGAAACGTCACTCACGGATGAACAAGGCCGAACGCACAGACAGAACAAAGCGTCCACATTCCTAAAAACAACCGGCAATCTTATAGGGCACTTCGCTTTGGCAGAACGCAAAGCAAACAGCTACTCATAATCTCTTGGTCGTTGATGCTCTTCCCCCTTGGTACGACTTTGCTAGGCAATTATTAGCCCTTGCAAATTTAGCACAAGTTCCCATGCGAGGAAAGCATCTTACTCTCAACTGAAATGTCCCCGATTCAACTGCCATAACTGGCAAACAGAGAGTTAACCCACAATGCCCCACTGCTCTGGTATCTAGTCACACTGCTACTCCCGTGCAGCAGGGGGCTCTCTTCCACCATGCAAGCACAGAAAACCACCACAGCAAGAAAAAGCAGGAGATGTGACACGGATAATATCAACATCTGTTTCAATAACACCGCTAATCTGATTTAATACAATCTCAGATCATGTCCTGCCTTGTTCTTTTCTAGTCATGGGCAATTAACAAAGGGCTACAGTTTTGACACACCCCTCTGGTTTATTGGCCTGACAGTGGCTTTAAAAAAGAACTTACTCACACACACACACACACACACACACACACACACCCATAAGTGCACATATATATAAAAGCACACACACACGGTAGTGACTGTAGCGAAAAATGATTCTGTAAGTGTGCAGTCACAACAGAACTGGGAAAGTGAATGGGTTCGGGAGATCAGAGAATAATTTCCTCATACAACTGCAAAAAGACAACTGACAAACATATCGACTGGAAGCAGCAGGAAGCAAAAAGTGGGAACAATGTAATAATGTAACATTGATCCGCCATCTTGCGTAATCGGGTGCAGGGCAGCCGGCGTTCAGAGTGGAGGTCGCTTCTCACACCAGCCAGATCAATGGTCAGTCTTACTGGTCTAGATCAAGCACTGGGAGTCAGCCTGTGTGTCTGGGTTATGTATATATTACATTGTGGGGACATTTGGTTATTTTGACTTTGCTGCCCATTTCTTTTCCAGTCCCCACATTGGGAAATTCAACTTTATTTTTTATTTTTATTTATTTAAAAAAAAGAAAAAAAACTGACTGCAATCAAAAAACCTAAATACTAAATATGTCAAAAATCTCGCATTTTGTTTGGTTACTTATGGTTAAGGTTAGGGTTGGGTGGGGGTTAAGGTCGTCATTGTTGGTATTTTGTGTTTTTTTTTCCATAGAAACAAATGGAGAGTCCCCATAAAGATATAATTACAAACCTGTGTGTGTGTGTGTGTGTGTGTGTGTGTCTCACAGAGCGAGGGAGACAGCCAGTCCAAGTGGAGCCCAGAATCAAGCCTGATGGTCTGGCTGTCAGCCCTTGATGCCACACAGGGATCACCGGAGTATTCCGGAAGGAGCGTCTGGCTGGAATCAGCCGGCCAGCCCTGGTATCAGCTGCCTCATGCGGCTACAGCCATCTGCAATTAATGAGCCCTCGGAGCCGGCATCGCAAAAAAACAAAAAAACCACACAGCCAGCAGGCGGGATCCAAAGAGACACGGGATGCCGGGATTACACATGTGCATCTGACTGGGTAAAAAAAAACAAGAGCAAGATGGGTTTCGGTGGCTCGCTGGACCCGGCGCTGAACCGGAATGGCAGGGAGAGACACGTAGCTTTCCGGGAGGCCACCATGGCGAAACAAGAAACAGAGGTCCAACAGCCTGAGCCGCAAGGATCTCGGTGCCTCCTCGAGGGTACCGGGGGCAGCAGCTGTGTCCCTGGCCCACCTGATCTGCTGCCAGGATGGCGCTTTGGGGGGTGGGGGGGACTTATCCTTGTGGCAAAGTGACGGCTTTGCCGCAAAACCAAGGCAAACCCAGACATCTGGCTTCAGCATCTGCAGCTTCAGATTTTTGTCCCTCTATCACTTGGAAGGCACTGATTCTATAAATATTTCCCCCAAAAAAATGTACAAAGTCAGAAATAGCTTAAATGCTTCGATTCAGGCTCCCGTGTGGCTTTCTGTGGGCCCAGCCTCCAATAGCAGCCAGCTTGTGTCCTGCAGACAAGCTCCGTGGCCAGTCAGAGGTAAGGCAGGGCATACTGGCGGGGCTTAGACCTGCCTCCCCTCCACCGAGCTGTGACTCCTCCCCTCCACTGAGCTGTGACTCCTCCCCTCCACTGAGCTGTGACTCCTCCCCTCCAGCCCTAATGACGGGCCAAGCACTCGTACGATTGGCCGGCACTGCTGCACCTCAGCACATGTGGTCCTAGCAGCCCGGTGAATGAACACGCGTTTGCCAGCCAGGCTCGGCATTACGAGCTGCAGCCGCTAAGCTTCGTACATTTTAATGTGCGCTTCTTCACGGGCTGCCAACTCGCGGACAGGAATATCAATCTACAGCAGAAGTGTGACATGGCAGCCACCAACAGGACTATCAATCTACGACAGGTCTCTTTGTGACACAGCCGAGCGGGCGGGAATATTAATCTACTTCAATTTTCTTGGGGACGGCTACCTGGACGAGAGATGTCAGTGTACATCAGATCTTCCCCTGGCACAATCACGCTGCAGCGATGCCCCCATCAAATGATTAATTTTGCTTACTGACGACTGACAGGAAAAGTGCTGTCATTAGCATACCCCCCCCCCCCACCTCCCACACTGGTACCAGCTCTCAGAAAGAAGAGGTCCCCAGCATTCTGGGCACAGAGAGACCATCAGCTCTCTGCTGCCCCCTTGAGAGCCCCGAAGGGTTTGCGGCCGCATGGCCCCACTCTGTATTCTGTTGCCTGGCAGCGGTTTCCCATCTCGGCCCCTGCCCTTTCTCGGAGACACAAAGTAGCCCCTGCTAATGGGGCGGTCCTGGCCTGCAGCCCCGAAATCTAAGCCATCGCTCACCAACTGAAAGGGGCAGCAGGGAAAAGGCCTCCGACTTAATCCTTTATCAGCACACGGGAGCTCACAGGCACTGAACTCTGCTCCACCGCACAGTTAAGGCAGCCTAATCTGATCTTCACTGCCGGTGGGGGTGGGGGGACCTTGCTAGATAAAGCTGGCCGCCTGTATACCACCCTCACAGTTTCCTGCAGGATCGGGTTACATGTGTCGCAACGGCCACTGACAGGAACAATGGGACAGCGGCCCGGTTTCCTGGAGCGTGGGCCCTACAGTGCAGCCGACCTGATGCCAATTCCGCGAGGGTTCCCTATCAGCATTGTGCCGTTCGGGGGGGGGGGGGGGGGGGGGGGGCGTACACATCTAGTAGGACAGGATGCCGGGAGCATTAGGCATTTCTGATGGCGTCAGCAAGCCGATACGGTGTGGGAATATTTTTTCACTTTAATTTGCAACCTGAGGCAATAATGTTCTTTACACATTGAGCTCAGAGATCTGCGTCAGTCATTTGAGATTAGAGATTCGATTAGAAAAGAATGGTCAACAAGCAGTAAACAAGGAAAAAAAATTTAAATGACCGCTGCCATCAAACTGAGTATAAACCTACTGTTTAAGGGTCTGCTTTTGAATTTCAATGGTGTTTCCAAGCCTAAACAATGCTCTAAAATCATTCAAAAATATGTAAATTGCTATTTGGCTACCAGTTCTCCAGTGAAAAGCCAATCAGTCATCTTAAAATTATTCTATCATATCAGTCCAGCTAGATGTAAACCTGCACCTCGATGCCGAAAAGGCAGGTTCACACAGAATGAAAAACACAAGCTAACCAACAGAGGCATTGGCTAAACACCAAATCGGCACCTAACCTCCCGAGTGCTTTAATGGTGACGGTTTCGCTTTTAAAATGAGCGCGTGAGAAATAAATAAGGCTACTGTGTGAAGAGGGAAGGACAATGTGCAGCCAGCACAGTTGAAAACCTTTTTGTACCTCTCAAAACCATACGGTGTATACGGACTACATAAAGATCTCCCAGAATGCACTGCAACTAAGATGCATTCCTGGGTATCCATTGACGTTTATCAGGGCAGCCCGGAAAAAAATGGACACGGTAATAAACTCCACGATAGGTTGTTCCTCCCTTTGGCGCGGAGTTACCATATCGGAGGAAGATAAGTGCACGTAGAGGACCTGATATCCACGGGCTCCGTGCCTGCCAAGGGCGTTTCGGCAGCAGATAAAACACTGAGGCTCCAAGCAGTCGCAGCTCCAGCCTGATGACAGCCTGGACTGTGCTACGAGATACGCTAGCTCTAGGACAGCCTTGGAGGCCAGCCAAGAGGATATGCTAACAGGCCTCTTGAGAGGAGGCCGAGAGGTTATCCAGCCTCCATGTTCTGACACCTATACATCTTCAGCTGCAGCAGCTGTCCGGAATCACAGCTCCGTTGGTAGCACAGTGTCGTTATTCCTAGCATTCCCACACTCTTAGCTCCTCCCGCAATAGAACAGCAGGGATATAATGGCACAGTCAGGGGCTTATCGTCCAGTAGGGCCGCTTCCAGCTCTCCATCAGAACACTACTACAAAGGTAATCCCTTCTTTTCTGTCATGCGCTTGCACCGCAGCCAAATCCACTCTGCGAAGGAACGCTTACGCTCGTCATAAACTCGGGTGACGATCAGGTGTCTTACGGTTTTTAAAGGAACCTCACATGTTATTCGCCAAAACCTTCCACGTAGAAACAGAGAATGCAAAGCCCATTAAAAACATGAGTACCCTCCAAGATGGGTCTCTTAAAACAAGAAATTAATCACAATGTGTGATTAGCTAAGAGGACATTGCGATCGCTTTATGCTAAGCTATCAGTGTCACTCACTGCCCTTTTGGACTATATGGAGCGATAGGATGTAGGTGCCCAGCTGCGGAAATGGCGTACCTGCTTGCTCTTCTTTGAGTAGGTCCTCATCTTGCCCCGTTCTCTGCCCCGATCAAGGTCGCGCTCGCAGCCGGCCCCACGCTCCAGTGGGCCATGCTCATGGAGGCCGTTCTCCGAAATAGGCGCAGTCACGCCGTTCTCCAAGGTCCGTGGCCTCTTGGGCACCTGCCTCTCCCAGCGCTCCTTCACGTCTGCTGCCCTCAGGCTCACTGTGGTCTTCTTCTGCAGGACCAGCTGAGGGGACAAAGATCGAGGACGGGAGGTTAGTCTCCCCTGAGATCGCAGCCTCAAAGCGACCGAGGAAGTCTTCGGTGACGAGCCGCGGCTGGTTTGTGCAAGCCAGGTAATTATGCCAAAGCGGCGCTCGAGAGCCCTATAATTCCACACTCGGCTGGTACAGAACAAAAGCCCCTTGGCCACGGCATTGCTCATCGCCTGCCAGTTTCCTCAAGCTGTTGAAAAGCTTTTTAAATGCAACCGGCTGTCTCAGCCGTCGGACTTAAAAAGACCGGCTGCCTGGTGCCCGTGCTGTCCGGTCTTGATTCATGGACTGGGACCTGCACTCTGCAGGAGCACCGGGGGTACGGCTGCCTCGTAAACACTCCTGCAGGCCACGGCGAGCGGCAAACTCCGTTTGAAACCCAGCTTACGATGCCAAACAGATGGGCCACAGCTTCCCGCCTATGCGAGAGGCAGCAAGCCCGTCATTAGCCCAATTAGAGGCCGACGTCACTCATTCAGCTGTGCGGCCCGGTGCCAGGCGGTCCGCACTCCCATCGCACGGGGGATCAACCCTGACGATTACAGCTTCCGGACCACCACGGAGAGACTTTCACAGTTAACGGAGTGAAACTAAGCACGGGCGGTTGTCAAAAAACACTCGGCCAACACCAGGCAGTATCAGGAACGGTGCGAGGATGTTATGGCACGAGCTCAGCCTTCTGCACAGATCTCAGATCAGCTCAGCCTTCTGCACAGATCTCAGATCAGCTCAGCCTTCTGCACAGATCTCAGATCAGCTCAGCCTTCTGCACAGATCTCAGATCAGCTCAGCCTTCTGCACAGATCTCAGATATCATGAACTAATAATGGCAAAGAATGCAAAGAGTCCAAAGGGATATCAACCAACAAAAAGGATCACCAACATTACATTATCAACCTTATCTGAGAACAGATTCCCTCATATTGAAGCCTTGTGATGAACTAAAACATAATTAAAACACACTGTTGGAGAAGCTTTTATTTTGAAATTAAACACCGGGTTTGGAAAAAATAGCCAAGAACTATGCAGCAGGGATCAAAGCCTATGAGAACATATGGGGTCTTCAGAGGTGTTG
The DNA here is from genome assembly GCF_023856365.1 of Brienomyrus brachyistius. Classification (NCBI taxonomy): domain Eukaryota; kingdom Metazoa; phylum Chordata; class Actinopteri; order Osteoglossiformes; family Mormyridae; genus Brienomyrus; species Brienomyrus brachyistius. The sequence continues at coordinate 271,419 of NW_026042392.1, read as the reverse complement.
GTGCATCTCCGAAAGCCTCCTTCCCCCATCTGGGAGAGCCATTGAGGGCCTACGGTTATATTTAGCTCGCTGAATGGGGGTGGGGGGTGTATAGTGGGGAGATGTCAGCTTTAGCGGCTGGGCAGCTGGTATTCGCTGGAACGGCACCATCGTCTCAGCTGGTCTAGCCGCTGCACGTTGCTACGGCAACCTCCAGGCAAGCCTGCCACCTTCTGGCATCCATCAGCCCTCCTGCCGGGCCAGTCGGCTCAAACCCAAGAAACGTGAACGACACGGGGTGACCATCAGCTTCAGAGGGCTGTGGGGGAAAAAACTAACAAACAAATATCTTATTCTTAGGGGTTTTATAATGGAACCTTTCAAAACCAATAATCTCAGATTATAGTCTTCCACTGAAGGCACCCTGAAGGCATCAAGAAAGACTTATAAAACGGCCCTTCAAGCCCTGCCCCACTGATGATTGAGAGTGTAAAACACAGACAACATGTGAAAACCCCAGTGCGGCTCTCTCCTCCCATTAAGCTCCTCAGATCCATCAACCAATCAGAGGAGAGCTCTAGTAAAGGCCAACAATATGGAGGATCCTAGTACTGCATCCAGGAAGCTGTTAAACTGAACTGAAAGGTTATCTAGAAAGGCAGTGGGCAAGCAAGGTGGGTAAGTGTCACCATGTCACCAAGAGGTTGCTAAATTAGGTCCCTGTGGGCTACACCTTGCACTTTATGACAGAAACCAAGTCATACTGATTTCATTTTATTGAGAAACTCATTCTGTCAGAACCTCCAGCAGATGGAATGTCACGGGGTCATCGAGTAGCATTGTGGAACAGAATATATGGTTAGCGGAGGTTACTGATTATAATTCTAGTATGGGCCCAATTGCATGAAACATGCAGAGGTTGAAGACAGGAAAACTTCTAGATTGCTTTAGCTGATGTTCCAGAAATGCCTCTTTACAATGACTCCTATTGTTTGGGAGAAGTTCCCTTTCAGGAGCAGGAACCTGCCACATCTCCACTAGCCCTCTTCCCCTTTGCAGACAATTTCGATTTCAGAGGCCAAGTCAACGAGACGGCTGGTAGCATTTAATGATGTACGACACGGTGCCATTTTTGCCGTTGCTGAATGTTCAGCAGTGGGGGTGGCATCGAGTGCAAGCCTTAATATCTGGATCTGTCGCTGAAAGGTTGGTCACCCGCCCCCCTTGCAGGCCTTAAAACCAGGTCTGCGTTTATAACTAAAACAGGTAGTGTAGCGAGGCCAGAATAGCACGGCAGTTAAATAAAGTGCAGTCTCACTCGCTCTCTCGCTTCCTGAACACAGCCAGTCGCGTTAGCTAGAGGCCTGGGCCCGGCTCGCTTAAAAACAAAGGGACGGCACACTTCAGCACTAGGCCATGCCTCTTTAATAGCTCTGACAGGAACACACTGGGCCAGCATCACTGGGCATCACCCCCACCCCACCCGAACATCCAGCCACCCCCGTTCCATCATTATGTCATTTAGCTGCCTAACAGATGGGCGATGACCTCAAATTCGTCGGTCTCGCGTCATATTTACAACTTGGCACTGCGTCTCACAGTCTGAAAGCCATTAAACCGTGCAGCGAGCGCCTCTCCTGCAAAGCGAATTCCTACGAGGTTTCAAAAAATAACAATAAGCCCACTACTTGACTTGTTTTCCAGCTGTAAGACTGCGAGGGTATTGTATTCTGGCGTCGTGATTCCGGCCATTTCCCGCACTTTTTACACGCATTTCGAGTGCAGGGGGGAAGCAGCCTCGTAAGGCCTTGCTGACAGATGCGAGGTGCAGACCAGCTTAGAGCATTTGTTGTTTATTCTCCCAGATTCCCCCAATGACACCCTGGATCCCTCAGCCTTATCTGTGGTTCACTGGCCTCCTCTGAGCCCTCCAGCCCCACCGCTAGTTATGACACGTGGAGAGAGGTGGTTCATTCCTCCAGGGGCAGAGGAAGCTCTCTGTTGAGGAGGGGGGGGTTGAGTACCGGCCTGTCGTGTTTCCTTATGCGTACCGCAATACTGGCTACAGAGAGGGCGGGGAGGAAGGAAGACAGGGAAGGACAGAGAGGATGAGAGAGAGAGAAAAAGACAATGAGATAGAAAAGGACAACGGGGATGACATGGAAAGAGCAAGAGAATATCTAGGTTTGCACTGCAACCACATCGAGAAAATCTCACGTAAACACAGAAATGTAAGAATGTAAGCATGTATGAATATACAGAGCTCACCGGATCATGAAACACGTGCTTAATCCTGTAAATATCCTGCTAATTTACTGGTTTCCCAACAAACCTTTATTGAAAAGCAATGTTTAACATATCTACACATATCTTCCGCACACATTTTCTCTTTATTAAATGTCATTTTTTTTGACTCACTCATTCAGTTCCATTCTTTCCACTTTGCTATTAATTGAAATTCTAGTTACTGGCTCTTAAAATGATGCAAAACGCAAATATTTGGTGTTTTATTCTATTACAAAGGTGTGACTAATTAAAAAGCACCCAGTGAAACTGCTTGTCAATGAACTTTTTAACTGGAACAGCTTTTACAACTATAATTCGGGTTTTAATTTATTACTGTCTGAAACTAATGTTTTACTTAAAACTACCGTCTTTTTCCAACGTGATATATATATATTTTTGTACACAAATGATTAAAGTAATGATTTATGTTATAAAACCAATCAATTTACAATATTTTTACCAAATAAAACAAGTGCGTGAGGCAGGGACGGCGTGGGGGTGGGGGGGCAGTGTAATGTGGCAGAAGCTTCTAGTCCCAGGTAGGAGAATTTTCCAGAGCATCACTGTATGGAGGAGTTTCAGAAACTGTAATGGCCTGACCTGAAATCACAGCAGGACTATCGGTGTTGATCGTGAAAATTAGAAACAGAGTCATTTGGTGTGATTCATCTCCCCTTTTGACTACAGCTCAACCAGGCCTTAATTTTGGTTCGTTTTTATAAAGCATGAATCACTGTAATCGCCTCTGATACAGAAGCTCAACATCGAGATCTTCTCTTACAGCCAAATGACTCTACTAAGCTTGATCACAAGGAATGCGGAATTTTACCGCAAAATCGCTCCTATTGTCTCTAATTATGCATCTAATTAGGATGTATCAGCATAATAAATCACCATGCAAATTGCTGTTTTTCTAGTAATCCGCTGCGCAACATTTCAAAAGCAAGAGAGAATGAACACAATCAAAGACAGGAGGCAGAGAAAAGGATACCGGCACCTCCATGGCACTTGTTAAGGCTCCGTTGCTGGCCTGTTAGCAAGGCTCTAACCTTTAAGCGGCGCCTGGTACCTCGCACTACCTAGGCACATCTTACCAAAGACAGGTAACTCTTCACAATCGGCTAGAGACAACATCACGAAAGGAATCGAGTGTAATGAATGTCACTGTGAAGGGACGCTTATTCACCAGACCTGTGAGGAAGTGTTGACCGTCTCCTGTCTGAGAATCATGAGAAACACTACGGTCGAACCCTGTCTGATGATATCTACTTCAGGGGTCTCCACCTTTGGTCTTGGAGAGCTACTGTCCAGTAGGTTTTCCATCCTACCTGGCTTCTGATGAGCTTCACTTGTTTCTCATGTAAATAACAAACCTACTTGACAACAGCTCTCCAAGACCAAAAGGTGAAGACCCCTGATCTAGATCACGCATTATTCTGCTGAGTATGGCCGTCTGGACCAGACTGAACCCTCTCCCCCCCCACCACCCTGAGCCTCCCAGGCTAGATATGGAGAATGGTACTAAGCCTCCCTGCCCATTGGGAAAGGGGGGGCTATCAGGAGACATTACATTTTTTTGTCCTGCTTGTCATCGGCCTCTCCGTCAAGCTGGAGGGAGCAACCCTTATTCCAGGCGGGAAGAGATCCCAGGCACATTGCTCTGTTCCATTTCCAGGAGAGCTGGATCCTTCCAGAAAGATCCTTAATCCCCCTGCCCCCAACCCCCACCACAGACCATGCTCTCCAGAAATCAGCGCTGGGACTGCAATGGCCCAGGACCTCTGCCGAGCTAAAAACGGCAGGTGACCTAGTAACTAAGCAACCGGCCGTGGGTCCAAAAGTGGCAAGGGGGAATAGCCGTTGTACCCTTAAACATGAATTACTTCAGTAAATACGCATTACTGTGACCTATTTAGTTTGACGTCATATCCCCAGAGGCCGGAGTTAATTAATGAAGATATTCTGGATTGCCCTTCAGGCTATTAGAACAATACCACCGTGTGCCTGAACTGAGATTGTAATTCTAAAAGAAAGCTTAACACCAGGAAGCAAAACACACACATTCTCTCTCTCTCTCTCTCTCTCTCTCTCTCTCTCTCTCTCTCACACACACACACACACACACACCAGCAGACCCTGTCAAACACCTAATTAATATTGCTCCGCTATAAGTGTCTCATTGCAAACAGCTTGTGTTAGGGGTTGCTGCCGAACAGATGTCAAGCAAAATTAGCAGCTCTCCTCTGTCTGTACACAGTGTTTACTAAGTAAACACATTTTGACAGCAGTGTCATCTTGTAGAAATTACAATGTCAAAGTGCACCCCCCCACCCCCGCATACACTGTAATGGTTCCTGAAACCCACCCTACTTCAGACAGAATCTGGGTTAAATATGCATTGGAGATCCATTAGGACACCACATTCCAGTTCAGATTAAAAAAACACTGCACTACGTATACGTGAACCTACAAAGACACATCCCCATCTTTCATAACTCACTGCATGACGTAAACGTGGACCTACAAAGACACATCTCCATTTTTCATAACTCACTGCATGACGTAAACGAGGACCTACAGACACATCTCCATCTTTCATAACTCACTGCATGACGTAAACGTGGACCTACAAAGACACATCCCCATCTTTCATAACTCACTGCATGACGTAAACGTGGAACTACAAAGACACATCCCCATCTTTCATAACTCACTGCATGACGTAAACGTGGAACTACAAAGACATCTCCATCTTTCATAACTCACTGCATGACGGTAAACGTGGACCTACAAAGACACATCTCCATCTTTCATAACTCACTGCATGACGTAAACGTGGACCTACAAAGACACATCCCCATCTTTCATAACTCACTGCATGACGTAAACGTGGACCTACAAAGACACATCCCCATCTTTCATAACTCACTGCATGACGTAAACGTGGACCTACAAAGACACATCCCCATCTTTCATAACTCACTGCATGATGTAAACGTGGAACTACAAAGACACATCTCCATCTTTCATAACTCACTGCATGACGTAAACGTGGACCTACAAAGACACATCCCCATCTTTCATAACTCACTGCATGATGTAAACGTGGAACTACAAAGACACATCTCCATCTTTCATCCCCACAGATTCCACCCTGAAGCGGTTTAAGAGAACAAGCGTACCAAGAGCTGCACACCCGAAACAGTTCAACACCTCTCTGTTTTTCTTTCTTAATTACAGGCGCTCTCAGTTGGGTTCCCTTGCCAGTGGCGGTGACCGGATGACTTGCTCAAAGCGAGTATCTGCGGCAGGTTGCTATTTCACTTCCACTTCCGATGAGACGACCAACTGATGACTAAATGCACAACTGGACACCTGGCCCTACTGTTCAGATCAGAGAAGCAGTGACGGGCGCCTCGTGATTTAGGTTTACGCCCCTGTTTTAACAGCCCTTCCAGTGACTAAGGTAACCACAGTCTCACTCTGCTCCTCCAGCCTCAACAGCCAGGTTTCATTGGTATTGGGCAAGGAGCCCAATTTTCCTGGAGATACCTGGAGATAACGAATTTCCTGGAGAACAGGACCACGTAACTCGTGCGGCAAGTGCGGTGTACACCAGGGTTCTCAACTTTGGTCAGCTGGCTGGCGTGAGATTTTCAGTTTGAGACACACAGCCATTTGCATGTACGTAAGAGCTTTAATTCCTTGCAAATAGTCCGTACGGTTTGCAAACTACCCCAATGCTTTTGAGGTAGCTAATTTTAGGTTTATAATGGAATGATGTAGATTTGCAGTAGGATTCCTTGCGTGAGCGCGAGTGTCACGGCAGATGCATGAGAGTTGGGCACCCTGCTGAACACACACGTCATCCGAACTACAAACAGTCATTCTGGTGAAAAGGGAACAAGGAACACAAGCGCGTTTCATCTGGGGTTTGGAGCTGCCACAAACCAGTTTGGGAATGGAAGCGCACCAACCAAACAATGAAACATCTATGCAGCTACCCACAAGTCGCAAACCGTGAGACGAGGCTCCCGGCTTCACACCTCTTTGCTGCAGCAGTTATACCCTTGTATCTGCAGCTTAAAAAAAATCACACCAACTAATAAAGTCCCTTCGTTCATCCCAGTGACTGAGTGTGCGGCCCACTTGCTCCGCGAACATCCAACAGGATGGGCAGAGAGTCTGCCCAAAGCTCACAGCCAGTCTGCCGCCCACATTCCATTTGTGTCTGAAGACTCCTGGAAGTTTCGGCGGACTGGAGTCGGAAACGCGACCGGGAAGGAATGATGTCAGCGAGTCTTGCCATTTATGTGGCCCACCTGCTCGGAGAGGCTGACAAAACCGTAACGGCTCATTCACTTACGCGCCTGGATGATCCAGCATGCGGCAGCCGGCACGAAATCAAAGGCGCCCCCCCCCCCCCTTCAAGAATCCAGTCTGTTCCATGGCACCGGCTGCCCAGAATTTAACCACAGGGGATACTACTGAAAAAAAAAGCCTACTTGATTTTCACGAGGCCGAACAATATCGCTTGTATCTTTTACTTCCGTTAGATGACATCCTGTCAGATAAAGGACACGGAGAGCCTTAACCTGCGAATACAAACATCTCCACAGAGATGATAGCCGTCAGCCATTCAGCTTTGGCTTTTTCTGTTATTGTAATCGCATCGGTGGACCTCCCACATGAAGGTGACCTCGTTTGATTCCCTCAATGCAGCTCTGCCCTAGAAGATGTTAAGTGCATTCGAACACATCACGCCCCCCCCCCCCCCCAGAAATCAGATATCGTTCTCTAGACCTCCATCCTCAGTTCAAAAGATGTGCCAGAGGAGAGACTCACCAATCAACTATCCTGTATTGATGCAGCCTCACTGAATCCCTCTCAGGCCCAACTAACAGGTAAACACAGACTCTGGCGAGGAGCAGATGACTCCGGCCTCTCAGACACTCGACCCCGGCACCCCTCCCCCGGGCTCCTGAGGCAAACCCACCTGGCATCAAAAGGCAGTGCCCAGAAGGATTCCTGCCGTGACCTTTGCATATCCAGCCTGCACTGAAGACCACCACCCCCTATCTCTGCAGGGGGGCCAGTGCAGGGCACCACACACACGGACTGATTAAATCCACCCCCTCAAAAGGCTGAAGGCCATTAAATGGCTAACGAGCTCCGCTTACCTGGTCACCTGGTCACAGGCTATGAGACACGTCCTGTGAGATCTGAGGGGGGAGATTAAACCCAGGAAAGCAGCTCTGCACCTGCATGGCTTTACTGCAGACAGTCTGCAGCTTCAAGCACCCTGCTGCCACACAGACACATACAGGCACAAACACCCCCCCCCACATACACATACACACACAGACAGAGGGGAACAGACACCCATGCACCGCTAATCTGATCTGTCATGGGGGCTGGCCCTCTGCTTACTAGTGGCGCCCTGTATGAGATGAGCAGACTTGCATGTGCACAAAGATGCAGCACAGACCAGAGACCCCCCAGGGAAAGGCTGCAGCTCTGGGCCACCGCTGAGAGCCTGACTACCCTTCCTCCCCCCCCCCAGCATGGGACACAGGCCCGTGTGCACCAGCACGCTGCCCGAGATGTACTGCGATCCAGCCCCTCTCCTAGACACGCCGCAAACAGGGTTTAACCTCTGCCACGCGATGGATTTAAAAACGCATTCCATCATGCCAATAATGAAAAGGTCAATATTTATCTTAATTACCCGTCACATTAGCTTAATTACAAGCGGATTGTGTTGACTTTCTCATTCTCCCTGGCCTGTGGGCTATTGTGTAAGTCACTGCAGTCCCCATCCATCAAGTGCAGCCCTTACGGAGAAGTGGGGCACGTCAGCAAGCCGAAGGTCCTCGCATCAGTCCTTCAGTTGAGGATTCAGCAGTTCCTGACACACTGGGCAAAGGCTACTGGCCTCTGAGGAAGGATTCCCATCAGCACGCTGTCACTTTAAGGGTGTTTTTTTGGGGTGGCCCACATGCAGAAACACAAGGTGCCAGGGCAAGGATTGCAGCCGTTAGCTGCCACGCCGAAAGGAACTCGGCGTGAGATTAACTCCAGGGTACGTGGGACTAATGGGAAAGAAAAAAAAAAAACAGATTCCACTGCGTCACCCCCCACATTCTAAATACTAAACTGCGCCTGGCACTTCCACTCTGAAGGGGGCCCTTAAAATTTTACGGTAGACACAGTGGCAATACTCACGTCTGAATAACCGGCCGTCGGGCGATGGTTATGTTTCCGACTCGATCGTAAAAAAAAAACAACTAAAAAACGAGCCCTGGATTCAGCAGCTTCCATGAGGCGTGGAACACGGCCGACGAATCACGTAATAAGACGGCAGGAAGCAAACCACAACAGGAAATCCTCCAAGGAACTCCGCCCACTTTCATCCTCTCACAAAGGAAGAAAACAAACAGAAAAAAAGAAATACCACGAAACAGTATCACGGCTTTTGTCGCAGCGCAGGATCTTCACTAACGAGGGCTTTAAGCCCCCACTGGCCCTGCAGGGAGTTACTCTCTGGCTTCTCCCTCATTAAAATCTGACATAGACCCCAGAATGTAAGCGTCCAGAAGTGAAACAGATAAAGCTCCTCCCTCGAGTAGGATTTAAATGGCCCCACCTGCTCCCCCTGTATAAAAACATCAACAAACAAAACCTAACCCAACGGGACTTCAGAGGAAGGGGGGAGAGAGAGAGAGCTGAAGACTCTTGGGGTATTTTTTGGAATGGGTTACGAATGACGCTCTTTGCTTCACGCCTCCCCCAGGATATCGGACCTTGGGCCTCCGTTCGAGCTTCTAGGAGCCGATCAGGAACCGGGACATTTCACGTTAAAATGCCAAACCGACCACGCGCCTCATCGCATGCACCAAAAAAAATAGTCATCCTATGTTTTCAACGATGCCTCATTCCGACCGTTACCGAAGTAATTTGACATGTTCAGTAGACAATTTTCTCCAAAGCTGAGACAAAAAAAATCACACATCAAAAACATAAATCCTGTCGTGGGGCTAAGCTGAGCTTCCAGTGAATGCAGATACAAGTATAAGCAGCACTGGAACAAAGGTTATACAACTGTTAACAAAGCAAGACCCAGATGGGACTATTCAAGGACCACAAGTGCGACGTAAGAATGTTCAGGGAACGCAGAAGCAGAATTCTGAGTGAACGTGGCCCCTTCCCCACGCTAACGTAGGCCTTGCCCTGGGCTGAATACGTGCCGCATTTCCTGACCGTGGTTTTCGTGAGCGACTCCTGTGCGCTGCTCAGAATCAACATTAAAAAGCCACAGGATAATCCGCCCCCCCCCCCCCGCTGCTGCCACCAGTCACATAACGAGGACACCTGACCACAAAAACAACCACCCCCACGTAGCGAAAGAGACTGTTGCAGAAACCTCCGTGATGAGCTCACTTACTGAAATACGCACATATGCGGCGACGCGAGCGTCTGACGGCTCGTTCTTGGAGGGCTGTCTGCTCGCTGGCAGATTCAGACATATTACAACCGTGCTCCAGTTCCACTGTTAAAATCTACAACTCGATCTCCGGGAAGGATCAATGTTTCATTCTTAACCTTTTATAAAGGCTTCATTCATTTAGATCTTGCTGCAAAAGAACATTGCTAATAATAATCGATTGTAGATTCAGATTCATTGTACATCAGACACCCCATGAGGTAAGAGCCCTCAGTCCCGGGGGGGGGGCCCGACAGCTTTCACGCAGAGCAGCTGGATTCCAGCTGTGACGGGGTGTGAAACCCGGGATCCTGGAGACTCAGAGGAGCCATTTTTTTAACCAACGGCACGAGGGGATGTCAAGGGCTTGAGACCCACTAACATAACCCAGGCCTGTGTCCAACCTTCCAAAATCTACACTGGAAACACGTCCACTGGGATCACAGCACCACACACGGCCCTGGAGTTTTACGGGGGGATTTGACCTCAACCCCACTGCCCCCCAGATACACAGACTACCCTTCTGCCAGGCCAGGCGTCCTTTTCAACAACACCTTGCACATTTCATTCACATTACACATTCTCTCTGACGCTATGCAATACGAGGGTATAAATGACATGAGATCCCATGCATTCTGACACACTGCGACAACAGAAGAGGACCACCGTCGACGCCGGGCGTCAAGCCCCAGGGCTACCGCTGACAGCCTCTGGCGATCGTCATTAGAGGTCAATCTCACGCTGAACAGAATGCAAGCACGAGAGGAAGGTGGGGGGTGGAGGCGTGGGCCTTATTTGACTGAGGCTAAACCTATTCGGCCTGGATGAGAGGTTCGAGAGAGCTCGCTTCAGTAAGTCAATATGAAGACATCCGCTCCAGTGTTGGTGGCATAACCCACAGAGGCGGTCGGAGAGCAAGCGGAACGGGAGTAGGAGGGCTGGGGGGGGGGGGCGTATTATACATGCCGTGCAAGCTGTTTTTCTTTCAGCTGCCTGTCCTAAAGAAGTGTTTATAGAGAGACGGGAACGTGACTCACATGCGATGGGTGAGCTCCGAGCCACCGTATGGCACTCCGGGGGCTGCCTGCCCACCCCCCCCCCCCCAAGATGGCTGGATTAGCTTCTCTAATAACACAAGGGCAGCAGACTGGGCCAAGTCCAGCCTGTCAGTTGCATTATCTGTTCATTTAGGAGAGACAGAAGATACTTGCCAACAGTTGTGCATTTTTGTAAAACATCTGGATGCTGTCAGTTCAGCTTAAACAGCGGCTTAGCGGGGGGGGGGGGGGGTCACCGGGACCGAGCCCCCGCGCCCAGTAGGGATGCTGGGTCTCGTCACTCTTTCTCCTCTGAGAAACCCCCGAATGAGCCGTATGACTAGAGAAGGTAAATATTTGAACCACGTATCCCGCTTTAGATAAAGGAATGAACCAAAGCGAGAAGCAGAAAGGCACAGATATGTATTTTTTTTTTTGGAGGGGGGGGGGGGCTTTGTAAAGCCGACAGCAGACTTTTGGATTCACTGGTTGAACCAGACAAGCCCAGGCAAAAATGAGAGGGAGGGGGAGTAAAGCTCATTTTCTCTCGGCCCCATTTAAAGCCCCATTCATATCTTTCCTGGCACAAACCTGAGCCCCCCCCTCAAACTCCACTGGTCCGGCCCTCAGAGGTTCCCTAAGCTCCCCATTCAGCAGCACGGCCTGAGTGTGGAGACATCCCCCCCCCCCACCCCCGAAAGGCCTTAACCCTAATCCTCTTACCATGAGTGCTATCTGACCACCGGGGGCACCATCACATGCAGGCACCCAAACGCACAACACAAGCTGTGCTGCGTCTCGTGTTATCACAAAACAGACGTGATAAGGGCTCCGCAAATGCGACCCATCAGAAAGTCAACAGACACAACATACACTCCTCACAAACCCCCCCCACCCCCCTCGCGTGCAAAGTCAGAAAATAGGGTGCAGCCCCGATAAAGTTTTGCACCCCAAGACAAAAAAAACATTCATGTAGCCAAAATGGCACAGAAATGTTCCTCAGAGTCCATTTCTGTATCTTAAAAGGTACATTTACCTGCAGCTAAGGGTACAACTGGCAGAACAAGGTGGTACAGCCCCAGTGATGAATAATTGTACCCTCAAAAGGTACAAATTGCTCCTTTTTTCTGAAAAAAAGTACTTTTCCTGACAGTGTACCCTATCTACGCAAAATGTACACAAAGATGTACATAAAGAAGTACACAGTCGTATAAAATCAACCACAACAGAAACTGCAGAAATAACTGGACTGTATTATTCCTTGTTCCAAAATGTAGATGAGGCTCTTTGGAGAATGAGAAGGTTTCCCCAAAGGCCAGCCATAAACACCAAAGTCACCTGTAGCCTGTTCTCGGGCTCCACTAACACGACGTTCAAAGCCTTGCTCAAAAAACTGACACGAAAAGTGCAATGTATGGAAAATGATAAAAGGCAGCAATTAGCCGAGAGAAAGAGCAACGAAAGCAGAGAGCCGAAGCAGGAAAGATGACAAAAGCAGGTCAGACTCGTTCTTAAATCACTAATTATTCGAAGCGCATTGAGACGTGCGCGCAAAGGCTGGCCCAGTTTGGCACAGGAACAGGAAAACTCACTCGACTGAACACACCTTCTCCTTGTTACATTAAAAATCAGGTTTCACAGGAAAACTCCCGGTTTCAGTGGTACATTAGACACCCCCCTCCCTCAGCGATTTAACTTCAATGCCACAAATACTTGAAGCAGGGCACGATCGCCCGGTTATGTGCTCTGGCGCCCAGACGGTTTGAAGGTGGGGGGGGGGGGGAGTGGCCCACAGCTTGGGACTCTGAGGACAACCTGACACTGGAAGAAGGTGGACGTTTTAGATTTCCTCGCTGCCATCGCGATCCAAGCCTCAGAGGAGGAGGAAGAGCAAATAGGAGGAGACTGTGTTCAGAGACACAGCAGGTAGGGGGGGGGTCATTACGCGCTAATGACAGGATATGAAGTTTTCCCTCCCTAGGTTTGGCGCTGGTCGTATTTCCAGCTGATCGGCTGGTCTTGATCTCTCATGTGTCCTTAATGAGAGTTTACACACAAACACGCAACACACACACACACACAGTTGGGAACCCCACCCTCATCATTCACCCTGTTCACCACCTGGGAGCCAGCCTTTGTGTTACCACACTCCTGGGACGGCGCCCCCGGTGGCCGGGGCACCCAGCCAGCGTGGCGAGTCCCAGTAATCATTAACCAGATGTTCATTACATTCACCATGGGTTTCCTAACTCACGCAACAAGCTGAATGACGCTCGTAAAACAGCAGCGGGGGGGAAGGGAAGCGGAGGCCAAGCCGGGATTCTCTGCCCACAGCAGCCCGCGAGCTGCTTCTCTGGACCTAAGCGCCTCATGTTTTATTATTTTTTTTTTCATACTTTTTCTCCACCCCAGAGGTTAACTGAAGTACTTTCTGAAAATATTATTCTTGGCTCTGTGCTGATATTCCACTTGGCCAAATGGAGCAGGCCTTGGCCGGACCCACGCCGACCGGGTCAGTAAACAGAATCCCAGCAACAACCGGCACCATGAAACGGGAGCCTGGGGAAGACCCCCCCAGGCTCACAGGCAGCATGGTGCCAATTAACACCTCGGTTCTCTTTTCTAGAAAGGGGGCACAGGAACGGATTTGGCACGAGGCTTTTGCCCCAAACGGGCTTCTTGCGTGTTTACTGCCTCAGAGCCAGAGCATTCATGGATTCTGGTACATTCACTGGAATATGGAGCAGCTCTCCCACCACCCCCAATGGATGGCTGCTGGCAGACTGCAGTTGGAGGCTCTGAACATGTTTCGGCCGTTAAAGAACACAAAGGGTCCACTTAGGCTTCAGCAGAATTAAGGTAATAGGGTTTACCGTGGTATTTTGGGTTTACCTCAGTATTGTGAAACCACTGGGGGGGGGGAAGCGGGATTCTCCACAGAAGACCCACCTGCACAGCCCCCGTCTGGTAACGGTTGGACTCACGGGCTTATGGCTGATGTGCCAAGACTCGCCATGGGAATGAGCCAGAATGCATCGTGAGGCAAACTCCTCCTCTGCTACATGCTGATAGGGCCAGCACATGTGTGAGGATCACCTGATGTCACACAGAGCAGAGGCGGGCAGTGATACAAATGACGTGAGACTATGGGAGAGAGGCCTGATGGGTAGCAGTCTGCACGAGAGTGGGCTAATGGGTAATGTAGTCCAAAACTAGCGTAGGAATTCTCAATCCTGACAGGAACACAAGCGAAGAAGCTGTAGATGAGCGTGAGGCAGTTCAAGAAAGGGAGCTCATGGGGGCAGGTGTGACCCCCCCCGCACGAGCATGATAAGATTTACTCAATAATGGATCCCCGCCTGGGCTTTGGAAGCAAATGAAATGCTGTGCGTGGTCTGAGAGGCTGGAGCCAGGCCTATCTCCCAGAGGCAGAAGCACCCGCCACACAACCCCCCACCCCAACCCCCTTCGGCAGCTGTGCATGCTGGGAAAACAAACGGCACATTTTCTCAAGGAGATCCTGGCCCCAAAGACAGGACAGCACCATTCAGAAAGACCATGGGGGGAGGGAAGCCCTTTTGACAGGAAGCTGCCTTGTTCCCACAGCCCCATTATGTTCCTGTCCCCCCCCCCTCCCCACAAATGGGGGAATCCATGAGTAACACATAGCTTTTAATACGCAGACCCAGCAGAGACACAGGTTAGTGAAAGCAGAGTGAGTTAAGTGTGAGCGAATGTGCAGATGAAGAAGCCTGGCCTGGCTCACTCTCACCCGCGCACCGCTAACCGTCCCGACCCGACCCGACCCGACCAGCACAAGTCTCTTTAGGTCCCCATTTTCAGACTTTCTCAGGCAGATCAGGGGACAGCCCCAGAGAAGCCCCGAGGCCCCCCCCCCCCACCCCCGTCCGCTGGGAGATCCCAGGGGAACGGGCGTCTCTTGGCAGGTGAGTAGGAGCATCTCTCTGCCCCCCCTCTCCCCGACTGCACTCCCACTGGCCTCCTGAATGGGGAGCCTCGGCTGGAACAGCAGCTCCCTCCGGAACACTGCGGACGCTTGTAGCGCTCATCAGCTCACGTGTACGGACAGGCCAGTCAAGCGATAACAGATAACGGGGTAGAGGAGAAGCTATCACTGCACAGAGTGCTGGGCCAGGTGACTTAAACGACCCCAGCAGAGCATACATAATTAATGAAGCCCCCGCATAAGAAAAGCCAACTGGTCAGCGCATGCTGTCATGTGGGTTTGATGTTGGTCCGCAATCGAAAGCAAGCAAAGATCCCCCTAATGAGGTGCATCCCATTACAGGCAAAGTTCACCTCAGCTAATGAGGTAAACAGCGACAGTCAAATCCAGGTTATATGCCTCTCGGCACAAAGCCGTTTGTAAGAACCTGGAAACCCAGGAAATGACGAATGCCAAACTCACGCCATGTAACTGGCACAATCGGATCACGCAGGCAAAACGGTGCTCCCCCCCCCCCCACAGAAAGCCAGCTGCACCGGGACTAAATAAATGGAATCGAAAGCCTGTTTTACGAGCTGGGCGAACGGCAGTGCATCGGTATGGGAGCGCCGGTGGCACGTGAGGTGACGTCACACAGGGGGCGTCCCCGAACAGCAGTGGTAATGGCTCACACACACTGTGAGTGCAGCAGTATCCCAGGCTGGGAGCGGCTGAGCAGAGGGTTGGGGTTTTACCGGCCCCCAGCTGGGACAGACCTGTAGTGCCTAAGAGCAGATCGCTGAGGGTTTGCCGGGGAGGTGGGGGTAATGCACACCCCCTCCCCCCGAAGGCGTGGCCTGATGGCAGCAAAGCAGCCCCCATGCTCAATCTGTCAGCTCCCGCAAACGACTCCCTGGGGCAGAAGCAGGGCAAAGACAGCCGGCTCCATCCCAACGCCTTCGGCCGGATACAGACAAGCGACACAACGCTTCCCCAGGGAAAAACAAGATGCTGAGACAGCGAGGTGTCACCCCTCGCCACCCGCCACGTTCGCATGCCTCAGGGAACAAAGAAAGACAGACCTTCGCATCAGCCTCAAGGAATGTCTGACGGCAAGAGAGAGAGCAGGCCGCAGACTCGAATACCAGGAAAATATCCCCATTAATCAATCGCACACAAACAGGTACACAAAATCATAACCAGAACTTCCACAAGCGCTAACAGGACCATTAAAAGAGGCTTAACCTTGCAAAAAAAAAAAACAAAAAGAACAACATAACATGTAGTGACTTATCAAACTCCCTAGACTAAGAAGGGAGTTAATGTCAGATTAAAGAAACAACTGATGTTATTTTAGAACAACACTTCTCCATAATTTAGAAGAACTATGACCTCAGACCGACATCGAATCAGGATCAGATCCACAGAAGGGCTCAGCACAGCCCGGGCATCCAGGGACTCGCCCCTCCTTAGTTCATGCCGGATTCGCACTGTGATCATACGGCTTCTCGTCTTTTTCCCCCCTTTAAACACGCCAGAGGTCTCAGAAACCGAGGGCGTCTGATCTACAGTAAGGCTACGGTGTGCATGTCAGAGAAAGGCATGGAGAGAAGGGCCGTCAGGGTCCGGCACGCCCCCGGCACGTAACGGACCCACCCCCCAGCCCTGCCCCAAAACGCAGGCTGTCCTGTCAGTGCTGATGGAATATTGAAGCACCAAGAAAACTTTCACCTCCCTCTTCCACCAAAAAAGAGAAAAAAAAAAAGTTAAAGCTGTAGTGATCAAAAGGGAAATCAAAGTGCACATTCACCTCTCCTACTGCGCTTTTTATCTTTTATCCATCACAAGAACAGGATACAGGTTACGATAGTCCCTGCTGAAGGGTGCATGGGCAGCTGGGGGGGGTAATCACGTGGCTGGATCTGAGCCTGAAAGCCTCAGGTTACCTGAAAGCAAGATGGGCTACAGGAAGCCAGCGGGCTCTAAGCTCGCCTGAATGCAAACCAGAAGCGGAGAGGAATCAGGGCGGCAGCTGGGATGGATTCCACTGCCGTCGCCCACCTGCCGCTACCCGCCTTCTCTAGCCCCTGATGCTCGGTTTATAAGAGATTTTAATTATTTCAAATGGATGCTCTTCCCCTGAGAGGCACAGCTCACAGCAATGCTGCAGAAAACCACCGCAGACGGATCTGTAATGACAAGCGGCGCGGCGCCGAGTCAGCAGGAGCTGCCATCATAACTTCCCAGAGCGCCATTGGTCCAGTGAAGTCAGCTGACCTGTGACAGCCCCACTGGGTTCCGAGCCAAGCTGCTCAGAGTCCGATTTTCAGCCCTTCGTGGGACCATAGCGGAGGCTTCGCAAATGCTATACATTTTATACATCCAACCCTTACAACCCAACAAAACGCAAAACAGGTTGATTTTCACACGATTAACTCCGGTAACTTTCGACGGGCATGACGCAGACACGAGTCGCATACCGTTGGAATTGATAGACCTTACAGGATCCGGTTGTCCAAGGTGTGTGCTAAAGTATTCCAGAGTAATCCTCTGCACAATGAGGTATATAAATATATTCCAATAAAACGCACCTCAGAAAACAAAGCGCATATTGACCTTTGCAATGATCCACGCAATACCGTCAGAACAGTAAATATAAACAGAACTAACGTATTTGTTGTGAGCTTATATTAGGATTTGGCGCGCACTGTATTTGTTGTTGTGTGTTTGTGGGGGGTTATATATGTGTATGTTTTTGTTCGGCCTTTTCTATTTCAATTTCTTTCAGGTGATATAAAGTAATAAAATTGACAATATAAAAATATATAAATATATAAGCATGCATTGCTGACTATGAAATAACATCAATAAGTTATCAAATTGATGCAAAATCAAAGATACTGATTTCTGCCTGGTAGTAACCATCTATTCCTTCATAATACTAAACCACGGAAATGTCCCCAATGAAAACCCTGCATTCTCACATAATAGACTCTAATCTCAGCATTTATTATATTTGTAGTGCCTGCAAATCTTTACATTAGATGAGACTAAAAATTGAGAAATTTCAATAGGTGCAAGAAGTTTTTCCTCATAAGATGACAAGACTGTGTCAGCATTTACACATCAGATTATGACACATACAGCCCAGAATGTCCTGAAAATAGAACCACAAAGCATATGTGGCCAAGTCATGTACATACAAAGTAATACGCCTAAAAATCAAAGGGACAGAAAAAGTGCTCAGAAATGAACAGGGTTCTAAGGGTTAATTAGAAAAAAATTCAATCCTAAAATCTAACTTGACCATCAGGGTCAAGTGACAAGTATTAGGAAACGAGACTGACAGGCAACAAGGCACTTCCAGGTGCGGGAAAAAGCTGCACTACCGATAAGATGGGGGGGAGATCGATGTGGGACTCGTGCAGCAGTTTGCTCCTCCAGGACGGCTTATAATTGCCTTCACGCCTCACGTTTCACCTTGGCCACGTGCCTGCCTTTCCACAGATGAATTCTCCAGCTCCACGGGGGGGGGGGGGGGGGGGAGGGGGGGGTGAGGGAAACACCTGCTTAGCAGGTAGATTACAGAGGAAAAACAAGACACGTCGTAATCAAGACAGCTCTTCAAAACATCACAAGTAATCTGATCTCAAGTCACTGAAATCTGGATATGAAAGGCATGAAATTAGATTATGTAATTAGCAAGCTAATTTAAATCCATAAAATACCTAATTTAAGGGACAAAAAAAATGTAATACCAGAATCCTATTATGCCAAAAATTGTTTCAACCAGATGGCAAGTAGGTTTGTCAATAGCAGAAGGGGTGGTTTATACCAGCTGGCCAGTGAAGCATGTTGATAACAGAGAGGATGGATGGGCTCGACCCAGATGGCCAGGGATAAGAGTCGATGACAGAGAGGATGAATCGGCTCAAAGCAGCTGGCTAGAGTGGCATGTCGATAACCAAAAGGATGGATGGGCTCAGCCGAGCTGGCCAGCAACGCACTATAATTGCAGTCACACCTTGGTAACAAAGGACAAGCCGCTCATCGATACTTATCGCAAACAGGTCAACACCAGGGCTAAGGGATCTGAACCAGCACTGGACTGCCAGGACCCAGAAGGCAAAGTCATCCCCAGGCATGTCCTTCCTTAAACGGGCCCGACAGCCGCATAGCGGAGGTAGAGCTTCACTCTCCGCTCACCTCAGATGGAGTGCAGGCTGCACCGACCCAAAACGAGGCACAGAGCATGGTGCAAATGCCCAGGGGTGGGCGGGCCCAACATACCCCGCAATGCAAAGGAGGATTTAAAACCTCCTCACACGAGATGCCGGCTTCCCCGGATGAAAAGGAAAAGCATGGAAGGTTCAGAGTGGCCCAGCTTATCCCATTACTGACCCAGAGGACGGGAGCAAAATTCCCATTCTCTCATGTATGAGGAAAGCCAAGACTCCCATCACCGGTCAAAGGCAAGAGCCAGAATTCACATTCCCTGCAAAAAACACACACACACACACACACACACACACACACACACACACACACACACACACACACACACACACACACACACACACACACACACACACACACACACACACACACACACACACACACACACACACACACACACACACACAAACCTGTTTCAAGGTGAGGGAACCAACAGGTCTAAAGAGGCTTTCTATAGAGACCAGTTTAAACCAGCCCGAGAAAACCACAACACTGGATGAGCAGGTGTCACTAGGTTTTACAAAGAACCGCAACACAACCAAAAGCTTCTTAAAATGTCCACAAAAGATTGTATTCAAATAAAATATTGTTGATCCCTGCACAGTATTCTCTGGGATTGTGTGTGCATGCGGTACACAGACTGTACCTATTCAGCCTTTGGACTAAAAAGAAAAAAAAAATCATCGGGTCATGGCTGATCAATAGAGCAGACACAGCAACGGGCCCGGCCCAGTACCCCCGACTCATTTGCCTGTCCACTGTGAGGAGGACGCCGAGGGTCACGTCGCCGACGTCCCGTTAACACACGGGAGGGGTCCCTGCGAGGCTCGCTGCCAGTCACATTCGAGTAAACAGGGAGCCGAGCCAAAGGCTGTATTACTGGAGGGAGATGATTAAGAGCCGGGGGAAGAATGTGGTCAAATGGGTAAATAAGGTGGAATCAGCACCCAGTAAATCAGACTCCCTCCTACGCTCCAGGGAAACAACGGCGGAGGCACGACAGCAGCAGATGCAAGAAGCCCAGTGAGAGCATGGGGGGAGGGTGGGGGACACAGACTGAAAATAAAGGCATTTTTTTGGCAAATGAAGGAATACCACCCACGTCCCCCAGGCTGAAACGCATGTGAAAGTTAAATGGTTTTCACCAGTGGTTCAAGGACACGTTGGCCCTGCTCACGGGGACATCTTCACGTCTGGCACAGAAAGTTCCAGAAAGCTCGCTCACTTGCGATCAGGCTCCACTGCCATTCACTGCGAACTGACCGTTCGACGGCACACCTATGGCCCCGATATTCCACCCCGTGTCCCCAAAGATGATCTGACCATAGTGACGAGGGCGTCCCCAAACATACACTGGAGGATTGTGGGAGTATTTCCGAGCACGCTGCGGCAGGGCACGAGCGGACACCGTCCCCCGGCTCTCTTCGTTAACGAGAAAAGCAAACAATGGTACAATGTCAAATGGAAGCAGAGGGGAGGTGGGTCAGTGATCGGCCATGACCCCATCATGCCTCCTTTCAGATGTCATGGGGGGGGGGACCCTTTCCCAGACATGACACCTTCCCCACACATTTCAGGGAAAAAAAAAAACACTCACCCCTTAGCCAGTTCCTAATTAATCAGAACACGCAGCACAATTTCAGCAGAATGTCCTGCTTTACAAACACTGCAGGATATACACCTGCCCCCCCCTTCCAAAAAAGGCAGTGTCACAAAGCCAAAACCAACTCTCTATCATTCTTCCAGTGAGCGGAAACAAAGCACACTCATCACACAGCCTGCCTGCACACGGGCTTATGGGGAAACCGCCTTCTCAACTCATGCTCTGCCTTTTACAAATTTATCTATTATTTAGCATTAATGTGATTTATTGGTTTGCTTCAGCAATGAAGGGCCAGGAGATAAGGGCACTTAACATGTGTAGTGCTTTGTGGTTTGTATACTTAAACTTTAAACAGCTATTTCATCATGCCAATCGGGCCTTACGTGTTGCGGGTGTTTTCCCTCTCATTTTTTTGAGCATTGTTTCTACACGGACCATTCCAGCGTCTCGGTGCGGAGCACATTTCCTGGCACGTCCTCTGTTGTTTAAACAGTGCCACACGCTTGAATGAAAAGTGAGTGGTGTACTTAACCCGACTAGTTCCTGTAAAGTAGCGAAATGCAAACAGCCCCTTAGCCGGAGAAAGTGGCGTCCATTGAAAGGAAAAGACACTAAATGAAGAGGTTAAGAACAGTGGGCTGGGAAACTAACGTTTCATAAAACTCCGCAAAAGTTAATCGTCTGGCCGATACCTCCTCCCCGGTCAACAAAAAGCAACACAACACAGACTTTGACGAGTGCCAAATCCTGGAAATGTGCATTGCCCTTGAGATTCCTGGAGTGCACACAAAACCCCCCAAAACGTCGCCCCCAGAAAGCAAACACAGCCAACAAAACTATCGCGCTAAACCCACCATGAGGCACCTCACACTGGAGACGCAGGAAGGAGCAGACGTCCCCACAACATACACAACAATCGGCAGGGCTTGACAGGATAATTTTGCCACCGGCTTCAAGCTGACAGTTCGGCGTTCATAATATTATTACTATTATTACAATAATAGACCTATAGGAATATATAGCTACACTCTCAGCTTCCTTCAGTTTTACCACTGGAACCTAGATAGCCCAGTTATAAATGACAATTACTGTAAAATATGGAGAAGGATCCTTGAAGGGGCTTAGATCCACAATGAATCCCCCCTTAACACAGCAGTTTTCGTTTAGCAGAGTACTTTCACATCGTAATAGACAAGAGGTCCCATAGTGTTCTTCAGAAAGCATCCCACGGTGGTGTCAGTCGCATCCGTCGCTGTACAGACACAACCTGCCACAACTCATTACTGGACCAGATATGGCCGCTTTCCGATTATCAGGCCCGACAATCGATTTCACATCGAATATCCGCTCCCGCCGCCGATTGTCAGTCACGCTAAATCGGGCACAGTAATACCGGGACGCAGTCCATCGGGGCCAGGCCGGGTCTACGTGCAACTCAATCAGCTTTCAGAGTCGGCTTTGGGAGTATACGGGAATTATGTAATTTCTCCCCGAGCGAGGCGGCACAAAGAGGCACTGCCACACATGGCTGCTCGCTTCAGACACACATGTCGACTGTATGTTCGCGATCACGCACCAGCCTCATTGTTCGCGATCCGCAGGTCGGCGAAATACATTGTTTTTTTGCAAATAGCCGAAACGCTACTACAACCTCTGAGTACACGTTAGTCAGTGGGAATGCTTGGGGGCGTGGAGTAGGGGGGGGTTGGTATATATATAAAAATAATAAAAAAAAAAAAAAAAAACATCTTTATCCCATCATTACCTCAAGAGAATCCAGACTCACGAAACTGGTTATGGCAAATCCATCAATAATATCCTCTTCCTGGGAGCAGGATCCCCGTCTCTTTCTGCGAGGGGGGCGCGTAGCCCGTGCAGAGGGTGTCATGTTGGGTTTTTGTCTGTCCTGGGAAGACGCGTGATCCCTGGCCGGACTCCGCTCTCCGTCAGAGCAGGACGAAGCACTACGGTTTCGGGCATCCCGTCTCCGCACCCTGTCCCGCTGGGATCGTGATCTCCTAGTCTTCAGTTTCCCATCCATTTTTTTTAGAAATATTGTTTCAGTGCTCCACAGAAACTGATCGGTGACTTTGTTGTGATGGATGAGCAGAAATGCGGGGCTGGTGGTGGTGGGGGGATCCCGTAATATCTACCTACGGCGACTAGATTCACGGGAATGACCTTGAATATAAACCTAGCGAATATCGTTAACAAACATTTCCACCTAATCTGCGGTGCCGGCGAATAATGCAAAAAAGATCCCCTTCCCGAGAGACAGCGACCTAGCCGAGCTTCGGTACAGCGCGACAATCAACACAGTCCAGAATCGGAACCGAAACTGCTACACAGTTAAATATATTGAAATATGCAACTGTTTCACTCGTTTTGCAACTTTAGTTGCAATGTAACAACGCAACATCGGCTGCTGCATACCGCAGACAACGGCAATAAATCACATCTTACTTCGTCTTTTCCTCCACCCAATCCATAATCCGACCACCAACATATAGAAATATATCATTTAAAGGCAGTCCATCGGGACGGCACTGGACATAAAACGCCTGAAATTTGCACGGCAGACAATTCGCCGTCGGCGGCCAGCTAACGCAGCGAGTTATATTCACAAGTTTTTACCAGTGAGACGCTTTCTCCATTTCCCAAGTCATACCACTACCTAAAAAGCTCAAAGAAAAGCGTGACGATACCGCTGATCCCTGAAGCCATCCGCCTCCAGATCGCAATATTTTTAAATAATCGATGTATTTATTCAGTTGCAAAGAGCTTCATAATATCCCCACCCCCTCCTCCTCCTCGTCGTCCTCCTCCTCCTGCCCGTGTTCAAACCACATCCATTTCAAAGGAAAGGAAAGCACTCGATATTCCAAGGCCTGCTTTAGTTTTATAAATCCACTGGCGGAATCCGTCTTTAGCGGCTCCAGATGTTGTTAGATCGTAGTGCTCGTTTTTTCCCAGGTCCCCTTTTCTCGCAAACCTTTGCGATAAGTCCCCTTAAAGAGACAGATATCGGTTAAAAATCCTCTCTCTCCCCTGCCTTGCCTACGTCTAATAGCTGAAGTGGTTCTGTGCGGTGAAAGCACCCCCCCCCTTCGGGTGAAAGCATCTGACGTACTTCCGCCACCTCCGCAATTACCAAAGGAAGTGAGCACCTTCATTAACGGGTTATTTAATATAATAAATTAGTTGGCGAAGTACACAAGTGATAGGAGCGGTGCGGTTTCCGTTTCTGGATCTTTATCCCCCCAGCCAAGGGCTCCCTTCCTCCCTGCTTGCTTGCTTTCTCTCCCGTACTCTCAGCCGCTCGTCCTGCGTTACTGTAGCCCGATCGCTGCAGTCCAGCAGCTGGCAGTTTGATGTTAATCTGAGGTCTGGCCGATCGTGCTTCGCGCAGCCCTCAGGCACAAAAAAAGCCGATGGTTGCAGGTCACCTAGCCTTTGGCCGGAGCATTGTACCAAAACAATGCTTAAGTGCACGTTTGTGCAGGTGTCATCTGTATTATCGCATTTTTGGCGCATCCCCAGAGCACCTGCGATACGCACGAAGCGCTGATATTTGCTGTCACGGCTTTGTAATATCGATTACTTTTTATAACGCACGCGGAAAAGTCACTGATAACTACAAACAGAGAAATCGATATGTTTAAATTTACCCTCCGCAGGAAAGCGACTGGAGCCGTTTACGCGTAATTGCTGTCTTGTGCCTATACTCAACCCTAACCCTGAATCCGATATGATTTCCACAGTACCTTGTTTAAATGCAATTTACGGAGCTGTAGTTGATGAAACTGCAAATAAAATAACTGCATTTCTGGTGCATGTCCCGCATATATATAGGTCTATAGGAATATATAACTACACTCTGAGCTTCCTTCAGTTTTACCACTGGAACCTAGTCAGCCCAGTTATAAAAAAAGGTTCGGCAGAACATGTGATAGCTTGGGGCATTTATAGAACTATCACAACTCAATGTTGTTGGTGTAGCTTTACTGTCTTATGTTCCCCTTAATATATCTATGCATGTGGCAAAAATGAATATCCATCTAGCTGTAAGTTATATATCCAATCCCGAACTTGGTCCTTATGCGAACCAATCATTGTTTTTTAATTATTATTTTTATTGTAAATAGGAAGGAAAACACGCCAATCTTAAGACTCAAACATATATGTCAGTGATTGTGTGTGTGTATCTGTGTGTGTGTGTGTATTTCTCGATAATGTGTAAGTTTCCTGCCTGACCGATGACGCAGAGACGTTGCCCTCGGCCGTTATTATCGATATAAATAGACATCGGTTTGCTACTCGAGGTTGTACTTAGTAATGTTCACGCATACCTGTGCTGTCACATAGATGGCTTGCCTCCCACACTCTGATTAATTCCCAGATGATGTCCTCAAATAACTCTTATGAATTTTTCCAACAATAGTTTGATTTCACATTTTTTCCATTTAATCTTTTGAAATATTTTCTGAACAGTCTCTCTAAATGCTTCCTGACAGCTTAGAAAAAGCAACGCATGGTCACCTCCAGCAATTGACGGCTCTCTCTTTTTATCACTCGATATGAGTTAAAGCACTAAATCTCACGTTTTGTCTTCATCATCCAAACTATGAGCGGGTGCCTGTAGCTTTGTTAGACACCAGTTCAGCTGTAGCCATGGAAACTGGGCGCAGTCACACATGTCTGCCGGGCCGCTGTTGTGCTTTTACATAGCGACGGATTGGGACCCCTTCAAAAGGAATCCCAACCGTGCATTAAAGGGCACTTGAAGAGAACATATGGGAATTGATCTCAACCGAAACCATCCACCCCCCCCTCCCCCCACAAAACGGATTACTCAGAATGTATATTCTGTGTCTCATGAATGTTTGTGCTGGGTTTATGCTCTCCAGTTGACTGTATGCTCCCTGCTGTTTACCTGAGACACTGTTGAATTCTCACATGGAGCCCAGTCCGGGCATCGAGCAACGAAACCTGCAAGTAATTTCACCATCTGCAGCAGGCCCGGAGGTTGGCTTCCGGTCCGAGCCCCTTGGAGCTTAAAGGGGCTGCAGCCCAGGGGTAGAGAGGGCTTGGGGGGGGGGGGCGGCATATACGGTTGTTCAACAGACCGGCGCTTGCAAAATGGCCATGTGGATTTATGCTTTTGTTAAGAAAACAGAGTCAGCAAGGGGAAGATATCATAGAAGGTCATTCATCGATTTTCAGGTTGTTCCTGCTTGATCATCACAGGCTTTTTATACTGTAGATATTCGCTGTGTCAAACCAAGGAATGTTGTTCTTCGGAGACTCATGTTCCACTTCTAACTACAGTGTCTAGGAAGACCATCTTGGAAATATCCTGTTTAAAAAGGCACAGATTTCAGTATCCAGTGGAGAAAAAAAAAATAATTTCATCAATATGTTCCTTAAATATCTCCCGCCCTCCTGCTGCTTTTCAACTTCTCGGTTTGGTTCAGAGCTTGCAACAAGGAAACAAGAAGTGTCTTAAACTGACCTTCTTCCCAGATAGGACCCTGGGGAAAAGTCAGGAAGGGCAAAATGGCCGCCATCCTTTGCAGCCGCCGCACTGCCCCTAAACGTAGGCACAGATAATTAAATAACAGATAGCTTCAACAGATCTGCCTCCCCAAGATAAAACTAAAGGGTCGAAAAAGGTCGTTGTCCAGCTGGCAAAAGTTTTCAACATGCTATTGCATTTATTTCACTTTTATCCAAAGTGAGGTACAACTGAAAAAATAGGATCAGCCAGTTGCTGGAGCAAATTGGGTTAGGGGTCTTGTTTGAGTGACTGTAAATATCTTTGTTTTGTGTAATGTATGGACTGTAAGGATAAGCTCTTAGAAGATGGATGGATAGATATGTACAAGGATAGTGATGGTAAAAGAAGGGAAACAATGACTATATGAATAGGCCGTCCGTGCCGAGTCCCAGAACATGATATTTCCACACTGAACATGGCAGGTGAATGCTAAGTCAGGGGAAGCAGGCGTTCAGAGCCCAGCTTTGGGACAATAGATGCGCTCCTTTGATCCATGCTGCCTTAAACGACTCCGATCAGATTCCAGGTCTCGGGTTTCCCAGCCTTCACGGGCCAGCAATCTGTCCCAGGAAGAGCCTCAATGCCATAAATTTAACCATGACACTTAACCCGATTCAGTGAAAACATCACACCTAGATGGATGACTACAGGGTTCATCCGTGAGGTTTTGGTAATACCGTTTGCCAAGAAAAGCAAAAAAAAAATAAAAAATCACATGATACTTAATAATGGAGGATGGGAGGGGGAAGGTTAACGATAACAAACGGGTAATCTGATCTGGCAAATCAAGCTGGCACTCAGCTCCGTGCGCAAGCTGAGAGTCCGCGAGCTTCTGCCGTTTCCATTCCGCTGCCGTGGGTGAGGTTCACTGCTGCGGTGGTCGCCGTGGTGAGGCGGGGTTGGAGACCCGAGAAAGCTGGCCGATCTTAGACCTCCTGCCCAGGCTGCCGGAGAGACGCCTCACTTATCTTTGTTCACTTTCAATCCTTAAAATGTCAACATGCGTCGCAATACGATCTGCAATGTGAAGCCATTCATTTTTTTCATCCCCTTTATTTATGTTTAAATGTCAGCCGGCACAGGAATATTCCAGTCCGAAATGCTGCACCCTGTGTCATTCAAGACACTAAAATACACTTTTAAGGCCTTCTCTGTTGCAAATCCTGTACGTCCTACATAGCCCTGCACTACACTGCATCCCAGAGTCACCATAATAAAACATCACAAACAGGCCGATGGGGGTTGACCTTGTTCACATACGGGATACGGGTTTAACGATATTGCTTTTCTAAAATAAATAACACGTTTGCCTCAACTTGTTTTTTTGCCTGGTGTGATGAATTCTCCCTAAACACTCCGATTTAGGGTATAACTGTCAGACGTGCCCCTCACATACCACAAGTCCTGACAGGCTGGCTTGACATACTAACTTGCTAAGAGCATCCAGGGCCTGTATACAGAGAAGATGATTCTTCTACATTTGCGTGCTCGTATCTCTCCTCTGATTCTGCCGGAGGCCATTTTCCTCGCTTGCGATATCTACTTAAAGAGCTCTGAAAGCATGGATGTGGGATGCTGCTTGCTAGCCCGCGGTGGGGCATGCGGTGTGCAGCGTGTGGGGCCCGTTTGCAGGGAGTGCTGACCTCCACAGCGCACCGAGATTTAACATGACAGCGCTCTGCCTGTCTCCAGGCTCCTTGTGAACCAGCTGTCCCATTGACTGCCATTTTTTATCAGGGGCTAACATCTGTTTCACAGTTTAGCTCCTGCTCTTACGGAACTTTAAGCGTAAATAATTTTCGGCGGGGCTGCTAACGAAGGCTCCGGCGTTGAATCGGCATCTGCCAGTGCCTGCGCCCTTAACGCCCGTCACGCTTAATCTGTTTCGTCATCTTGACATCGTGTTTTTTTTGCTTGTGGTCAGACCAGGCCTCTCTTTCCAAAGCCACAGTCTCTAGCTCATCCTGGGCGATCCCCAGATGTTCCCAAACCAGTTGGGAGGTATAATCCTTCCAGTGTGAGCAGTACCTGCCCCGGGGCCTCCGCCCAGAGAGACGTTTCCAGAACAGCTGACTCCTCCTTATTGAAAGTGGCAGCGGCTCTGTGTCGAGGTCACGGAGAGTGAAGTCCTGCAGCCCTGCAGAGGAACCTCATTCCAGCCTCGCACAGGAGCCTTCTTGCTCCTTCTGTTTACTGGAAGCTGCCTGCGGCCTCTTACCGCGGAGCAGAGAGGCCAGTCTGTCCTTCATGAGCTCATAACTAATGCAGCGTGTAAGACGCAGCATTTTCCTGACTAACGGTGACGTGGCCATTTCTCATCCGTCAGGTTCCTTCCGGTCTCCTGGATTTTTGGCAAAGTGACTCATATCCTGACTTTGCCAGATATGAAACCAGTTTTTTTTCTGGGTTATCTGTGAAGTCTCGCTGATCCTTGGGTGGCGGATTGGGGCTGGTTCATCTCAGTCTGTGACATCCCGAATGCAGCCTTCAAACCTGCCCAATCACACAGCCTGGCTTGACAAACCAACTCAGTGATCGACTTTGGCGTTGACCATGACCATCATTTTTTCTTTCTCTACTTTTTGATTCCACTCATTCGTTGTCGTTTCACTTTATTTCTTCCATTTTTTCTTCCTTTGTCTTCCCTTTTCCTTGTTTTTGTATTACTCTGTGTATATGATGTAGAAATGTATTAGGACACACCCATGTAAAGTGCCTTGGGGTTACTGTTGTGAAAGGCATTGTATAAAAATAAAATAAGTTGAATCTCAACTACAGGACAATCCGGGCTGTCTGTCAAATCTATAAAGTCTCTGTTCAGTCACCCTATCCTCGTGGTACAAGGCTCTTCTCACCGTCCCAGCTAGTGCAAGCTGTGCTCCCTTGTGTCAGCGTTACCTCCCAGGAGAGCCTCAGCTTCAGGAGACGTCAGCTAGAGCAGTGGACCCCGTTGAGGGACTGGATAACAAAAGCATCCTGTCCACAGTCTCTGCTTTGCTTTCACAGAGAAGCGATAGGTCGAGATTGAGAATTATGTGGCCCCTGACCAATGCGGCAGACCAGCTGTGACATCAGGCCCCTCAGGAGGCCTGTCTGTGAGTGGGGGCCAGATGGAGGTCCCTCAGGAGGCCTGTCTGTGAATGGGGGCCAAGCAGGGGCCCCTTAGGAGGCCTGTCTGTGAGAGGTAGCCAGGCGGGGACCCCTCAGGAGGCCTGTTTGTGAGAGGGGGCCAGGCAGGAGTCCCTCAGCAGGCCTGTCTGTCAGTGGGGGCCAGGCGGGGACCCCTCAGGAGGCCTGTCTGCAAGCCCGGAAGCCACCCTGGCGAGACAGAGTGACAAAATTTGCCAATTTCTTCTTTTCTGCAGTGATGCTGATTATTTACATGCTTGCCGGCAGGCGGGGCCTGTGCGGGGAATAAGGAAGGAAATCATTTTGGGTGTAAAAGATGCCACCCCCCCACCCTCCAATTTTACTGGACATGCTAGGGGTCACTCCCAAAAAACCGTCCCCAAAAAACCAGCAACACACACCCACACTGCATGCCCACACACAAGCCCTGATGCAGAAAACACATTCGTGGTGTGAGGCGGAGGAGCCAGCGGCTCCGAGGAATGGATCCCGCACAGACGCAGGGTGCGCACTGAGAGGCGGCTTTATCGCGGCTCTCCCCCGGCCGCCATGTACCTTGCACAGCGGCGGCTCTAACGGGCTTTAAATAAGAGGCCCTCCCTGGAGCGCAGGCGGCTGTCAGCTGCATAAATCACCGGCTCGCTGAGTGAAGGTCCGCAGCTGCCTTAACGACCCCCAAGCCTCTTTGGAATCATTAGTCGTCTCCATCGCGCCAAGCACGTCCGCGAGAGGCAAGGGCAGCAACGTGCGCTTTGATAGCGCCTGTCTGTCTTTAAACAGTGCGTCTTTCATCTGTCTAATAATCAATCCGCCACCACACACGCGCTGGCAGGCTGCCTACTGCTGCGTTTTGTCTCCACCGGATCCCGGCCTCTCAGTGCTGCCGGAAGGTGAGAGATGAGTCTCTCTCGTTTTAATTACAAACTTCTCATCAGCCGGGCCCCGCTGAGCTCTCTCTCTCCTCTCTCTCTGCCTCTCTCTCTCCTCGTCTCTCCCTCTCCTCCTCTCCCTCTGTCTCTCCTTCTCTCTCCCTCTCTCTCCTTTTCACTCTCCCTCTCTCTCCTTCTCTCACTCCTTCTATCTCTCCTCCTCTCTGTCTCCCTCTCTCTCTCCTCCTCTCTCCTTCTCCTCCTCTACCTCTCTTTCTCTTCCTCTCTCCCTCTCTCTCCTTTTCACTCTCCCTCTCTCTCCTTCTCTCACTCCTTCTAACTCTCCTCCTCTCTGTCTCCTTCTCTCTCTCCTCTTCTCTCCTCCTCCTCTACCTCTCTTTCTCTTCCTCTCTCCCTCTCTCTCCTTTTCACTCTCTCTCTTGCTCTCTCTCCTTCTCTCACTCCTTCTATCTCTCCTCCTCTCGATCTCTCTCTCCTCCTCTCTCTCTCCTTTTCTCACTCCCCCTCTCTCTCTCCCTGTCTCCTGTGCAGGTCGCTTTGTTGCCTTTGCAGTGGACGTCAGCTGCCAGCACTGTCCCGGCCCGGGTCCCCTGGCTGTCACCTCACGGGCACGATGCCTCGACCAGGCGCTAATTGGTCCTGCTACCAGCCCAGCTCAGACGGTCGGCAGGTTAAGTAACAGCTCGCTCTCTTCAGCAAACATCGAGGCGCCTAAACAACAGCACTCTGGTGAAAGCTTTCTGTTAGAGGAAACAAACAGTGTAATATGACATCAGCAGAACACCGTCTAAGAGCCTGAAACGTCTTCTCATACAAATCAGACGTTGCCCGTAATAGCGTCTAACTCCCCCCCCGCCCCCTGTGGGCTCCCAGTAGGTTTTTGCTCATTACCATATTACGGCTTTTTTCTAATCTGAATGCTCAGTATTAATACGGATACTATAAGCAGTACAATGGCGAAAGGGATTTCATAATTCCCTAGTGAGATTCCAACATCTCCTAGCAGACACTGAGGATTCCGGTGGGTAGCAAACCTCTCCGCAAGATCTGAGACTTTCCAGGCAAGTGCTCATCGCTCTTTCTCTTTTTAAACCTGCCGCTCTGATAGACTTCAGAGCTGCGGATTCTGTTCAGTTCTCAGCGCCTCACTCTGAGTGACTGTTGACCATGCTGTCGCTTTGTGTGGATTCGGTGTCTAAACATCCCCCGCTTGTTTGCCTTGCCGCATCACGGTGGCTGCGTGACATGTGCGGCTGCGTGTTTTCTGGCGCCTGTTTGTTTGTTTTGATGCACCTTGCATGCCAAATATTTTGGAAGAACACCTGTTAGCTTTACAACAGCGTTTTAACTGTTGGGCTTTAATGGCTGGGGGAGGGGGGTCATGCAGCCAGCTGAAAGCAGCTCCAGTTTCCAAAAAAAGGAAAGAAAGCAAAAATCATGCTCAGAAAAAAAACTTAACTAGAATTGACAACTTATTCATTTCCATCCCTGGAGGAGCTGCAGTCTGCTGGTCCTCAGGCAGAGAAGGTCTCCTTCTGAATGCTTCTCCATTCCACCAGCAGCTCTTGGGCCAAGGCCTTGTGTTCTAGATTCAGCCGTGAAAACAAGTCATCCACTGTGTGATACACCTCCGTTTTCTGCCTAAATGGGCCTGCTTTGTTCTGACTGGTCCCTTAAATCTTTCTTGACTTAACTATCGGCGCCTGCGCTGAGGGTGCCCTCCCGTCTTATACTATGTGAGCTACAGACTTGCTTAAAACCACCTCGGCCTTTAAATCAGTGGCTCCTTGGCCCAGTTTGCTCCCCAGATCAATGCTGCATTGACCCAGTTTGCTCCCCGAACCGGCGCCCAGCCCAGTGCCCAAACCAGCTCTGTCATGACCCAGTTTGTCCTCCGGAGGGAGCCATGCCTCCCCAGCACTGTCACTGCCCTCTCTGCACCCTCATGCTCACCCACCATAATGCGTTGTCCTGGTGAGCGGGGGCTGGGGCCTCTTACATATATAAAAAGGGGATGACTCTGGCTGAATTGGGGGTGGGTGTGAAGAGGTGGTCAGGTTCAGCTTGAAGTTTGTTATAAAGGTGCAGCTCAGGATGTTTCACAGGAAGTTGGGGGGGGGAGAGGGCTGGGCAGCATAGAGATCTTCGTAAGACGGACGTCATTTTGAAGTTCACTCCTATTGTTTCTTGTCACGCTGGGCTGACACATTCCTCCATCCAAACACCCACCCAATGCATTTTATCTTTGAGAGACATCCTCGGCTATGCCATGTCCCCCCCCCCCCCCCCCCAGTCTGGCTTCCCGCCTGCCTTAATTATGAGGACACTGTCAAACATAAAACAGCAGCGATCTACTCCAGGCGGGCCGGCTGCAGGTGGCTCCGGAGGAGCGTCGCAGTTAATCTCATCTTTCATTCCTGCTCCCCCCAGCCCATTCGGGGCTGAGGTCAGCCACCGGGAGGCACTGCGACGGCAGCCAAGGGGCCAACCAAGTCTCCTTTGTGAGCCAATCGGCTTCAGTGTCTTCTGGGGTGGGGGGCGGGGGAGCCAGACCTGTCAGTGCAAATTATGAACTCACGCCAAAATGCGGTAAGCGTGACTAAAACCCAGCACAAGTGTGAGTTGGACACCCCCACAAAACAGCACAGCAAACTGGGTGTGGGTGCCGGGCTATCAGGGAGGAGAGAGACAGAGAGAGAGAGACAGAGAGAGAGAGACAGAGAGAGAGAGAGAGAGACAGAGAGAGAGAGACAGAAAGAGAGAGAGAGAGACAGAGAGAGAGAGACAGAAAGAGAGAGAGAGAGACAGAGAGAGAGAGACAGAGAGAGAGAGACAGAGAGAGAGAGGTTTCATGTGCTGCTCAGAGCAGTGTGACCGCCAAGCCACACGGCGAAGCCCCTAGTCTCTCTACCAAGAAGCTATTCACCAATCATCTACTCCCCCCCACCCCACCCGCCCATCTTTCCCACAGAAGCTGGAAACAGGAATCACAGGAAGGAACACAGCTCTGCTCTGGAAAGACATACATAGTGTCCCTCCCTGGTTCGCTGTCTCAGTTCTGCGTTTCGACTTCGACTGTTGACAACACCTTTCCGGCGGAAAAACACGGCCCCCCCCCCCACCTCGACCACTCGCTTCTCAGTCCTGCCGGTGTTTAATCATAGGCGACAATCTTGATCAAATGCAGTCAGATAAGGCAGGCTCTGATATGCTAATCAGGCTGTTAAGGGGACTTTAACTGTCTGCGTGCTTTTAATTAACGGCCTCGACGTGCACCTGGAATAGCGCAAGCTGTTTGAGAGTCCCAGCCACAGAGTTTGGTCATTTAAAATTTTTAAATGATTAATTTATTCATTATTGATATCTTGTAAATTATTAGGCGTCAGGAGTCATGTAAACATACATGGGCAGATGAGTGTTTCCATAAATTCATTGTTCCGCTGTGTCATTCAGACTGGATGTTTGCGCAGGACAGGCTCAAAGTGAACAGAGGGGAAAGGAAGGTCCCTCAGGGCCCATTCAAACCAGACCTGACCATCTGTGGGAGGATGTAAGATGCACAAGGGGGTCTCCACTTAAACTGGAGAGACCTTAAAGAGATTCGGAAAAAGCCAGCAAATCCTCACATACATACAGTACTAATTGCTGCCCAAGGGCCATTTTCACCAGACATTCAACAACTTGGGAGACCAACACTCCGTTTTTAAGTTGCAATAACCAAAAAGCAATGGCTGCTCCCAGCCTTAGGCATCTCCATTCTGAAGCTTCATAATTTTGATACAAAATGATTTTTGAAGTACATTACAATTTTTGCACGAAGCTTTGCATTTAACCCATTCGTAAGTTCACAAATGGGGAGGTAAGAGAATATGTATGCAGCGTACTGCTATTGAACACAACACGGGCAGGGTGGCCATGCTATACGGGGGCAGGGAGGGGAAAAGGTTTGTCCCTGAACCCTGGCTGTTGTTGTTATAGTGCTCAAGGTCACCGGAGTCATATTGTGACAGGGAAGTTCACAAGGCAGAGCAAACATCAGACAGGAGACCGTCCATCATATCATGTGACTCACTGTCGTGTCTTTTTTTTTGAGGGTGTGGTGGGGGGGGGGGGGGGGAACCAAAATGGCCCAGAGAACAAAAACTGCAGAGAAGGGGCCACAACATGTGAAGAATCCACTCTAAATGCTGAACTGCCAAGGCACTCACAAAGCATGCTGGGATATTGCTCCCCAGACCAATGATATAGGGCACACCGGTCACATGACCGCGGTGGTTTGCTGGCATAGAGTGCCAGTTACAGTAAGGCTGGAAAACACCACCCATGTGCTGCGTGTGCTTGCCACGGTGTTCTTAAGTGCACCACCAGTCACCTGAGCTGGCACACACACGCCAGCACGAATTCATCAACCGTTCGGCCTTTCTGCTCGCTCTCAGGTCCACCTGCCAAAGGGAAACCCAAGTTACGCTTTTTATCTCAGAGGCGACGGGGCCTGTCTGTCACAGAGCGTCCGTGTCGTCCCGCCAGTGAGCCGTTAAATAAAAGTGACAGTTTTATAGTCGATATCTACCTCCTTATTTATCTCAACCTGGCCAGCGGTAGCTGAGGGTGGGGGTGTGGGGGGCAGGGCATTGACTGGTGAGTTTTAAGCTGCCACCAGGTCAGACCAGCAGAGCCTGAAAGCCGGAGGTCGGTGTGCAAGGTGAAGGTTTTTCGGTGTTTCGTGTCTCTGGTTGTATTTCCTCTCCGGAAGTTGTGTTGCCAGGAAACCACGCAGACAGCGGGGAGCCTGTGATGAGAATGAAAATCTGGTTGGCATGAGAAAAGCTGTGTCTGCCGCTGTGCTCGCCTGTGCCCGCCTTGCCTGCCTGCACCCGCTCTGCCCACCTAAGCCTGTGCCTGTTAGTGCCCGTCTGTGCCCACCGGTGTCCGCTTGTGCTCACATTGTCTGCTGTGCCCACCTGTGACACCTGTGCCTGCCAGTACCTGCCTGTGCCCACCTGTGCCTGCTGTGCCCACCTGTGACACCTGTGCCCGCCAGTACCTGCCTGTGCCTGCCTGTACCTGCCTATTCCCTGTGCTGTACCACAGTCAGTTCCACTGCATTCAGCTTGTTGACAGGACAGGACCCACGAGATGGATATCATTTGCTTCTTAAATATTTTATATGAAAAAGTGAAAATATTTACATCCGAAACATTACGCTGGTAATTTTGAAATATTTGGCTTCTTTTTTCCAGCTGAGTCTCCAGGTACAGTACCATCCCCCAACAGCATGTGTTCAGCTCTACTGGGTTACAACTGGGAGGGGTAAGATATCCTCCCAGCCACCGACCCAGACATGATGGAGCTGAAGATGAGAGGCGGAGCTTCCTGTCTCACTCCCGGAACTCTGTGACCTGGCAGATTCACGGCCAGTGAAGGAGGTGAAGCCTTTCCACAGCCAAGGCTTTAACTAAAGAAAATCTATTTTCACAATTAGTAGTGAATTGCATGCTTGTGTTGCAGTGAATTAAGTGATACAAATCTCTGTGCCGTGTGACCTAAAACCTGTGTTCACACAGAGATAAATCATGGGTGACTAACAGGGAGTGAATGTGTCTCCGTTGTACATGGTGTAGAGCTGCAGTATGGGCAGGGACTCTGGGAGGATGTCTGTCTGGCACTAACTCTGGGTGGTGTCTGCCTAGTAGGGACTCTGGGAGGATGTCTTCCCAGCAGGGACTCTGGGTGGTGTCTGCCCAGCAGGGACTCTGGCTGGTGTCTGCCCAGCAATGACTCTGGGAGGATGTTTGCCCAGCAGGGACTCTGGGTGGTGTCTGCCCAGCAGGGACTCTGGGTGGTATCTGCCCAGCAGGCACGCTGGGTGGTGTCTGCCCAGCAATGACTCTGGGTGGTGTCTGCCCAGCAGGGACTCTGGGTGGTGTCTGCCTGGGAGGCTGCTGTGTCACGCACTCATCTGCCCTACAGAAGTGAATGTTTACAGCTGCCGCTTGAAGCACAGCTGCTGGTCATGGAGGGACTGACCACTGTTATTTATGACCCATTAGCTCTGAGTCCCAGCGGCCAGATGGATCACTACAGCCAGGCACAAATCTGACACGCTCTATTAAATATTTACAGATATGAATGTGTGAAGTATAAAATCTGCAGAGTAAATAATCCTGTAACACAGCAGCTTCAGGGACAAATGAGACCCTCCCCTCCAGCTTTAGAGGCACAGGCTGAAAGAGACACAGGTGCAGTTTCGTATTCTGGAGTGTTCAACATTTTGGGGGATCTGAAGGGTGCTTTGCTGTACTAGTTCCTGATTCATCAGAGGGAGTGAAAGGACTGTTAACTAGGAATCTTTCAAAATTCTAAATGAGGGGAAACAGACAACAATTCCAGAGTCATCAAGAGGAATTCAGCCTCCCCTGAAGGCGTCCTGCGTGACTGGGACTTCAGAATGTCTGTTAATATCTGTAAGGGCGTGAGAGCATAGGAAGGACCCAGCTCAGGGTCAGGTCACCTTTATTTGAAATATCTCCATCTTCTCCTTCTACCGCCGGCCCATCAGGGCCCCGGATCAGAGGCGATTTATCTCTCTGTGATGAGCCTTTTTGTGATTCCGTTTCGTTTCCGATACATGGTCCTTTGAATGGATCTCTGCGATGGTAACTGAGCATATATTTGAGTTGTAGTCCTGTGCGCAGGGGCTCGTGTATTACTTTTGCTCTGTTTACCCTCCTGTTTCTCAGTTGCCAAGGAAACCTTTTCTGGGGTTTGCAACCGAAGCAGCGGGAGGCTGCATCTCACGGCGCCGTGTGCCAGTGTACTGAGGAATAGGGCATGGAAGCCAAGTTCTCCTGGAGTTCCCTCACTTTGGTTGGTCTCCAGCCTCATTTGAAACCTTTATTTTTTTTTTGCTCATGGAGTTCAGTGCTCTAGGATCCAGCCTAGAGAAGGAAACTGGGCCAAATGCGGGGCTCGTTGTGCCAGGTAGAGCCAGGAAAGTTCCTGCAGCAAACACCAGGGAGCCCCGAATGTAGGGGCTGCTTTCAGAGACACACAGAGCCAAGGAAGAAAGAGACAATCTACTTATGCACATGAAGCAAACTGATATTCACTTTAACGCCTGAGTCCAACATGTACTAAACAGGTAGACCCTGGGTTACGCACGAAGTCTGTCTTTAAGCCGAATTTGTACGTAAGCTGGAAAAATACAGCACATAATAATAATAGTAATAACAACAACAATAACAATAGTAATAATAATAATTATTATTATAATTATAATTATAATACAGTAATAATAAAACACAAGTGCACATGATACTGTACCTTGAGCCGATGAACCACTAAAGCTGTGCAATGTTTTCACAAGTGTCACAAAGTAGTGTGTCGTTATTGCACACCCTTGCATTTAACTCCAGTTTTTAATATAAGTACGAGTTCTTACAAATTCTTAATATAAGTACATTCTTAACCTGAGGACTGTCCGGATGCCCTCATTGGTAGCTGTGACTGTGAAAACCTTTCAATAAATGTAAAAGTTTATTTTAAATTATTCTTTATTTCTTACTCAGAAAACTATATATATGCTTATAGCAGCGTGTTTTTCGCATATAGACACATAGCCAGGGTGAGGCATCCTGCCCAAAAGCTTCCATGATAGTTTAACTTAGTCATCAGTTGCTTCTTCACAACTTTTAATTCATTATGAGGAATGAACAGAAGCGGCACACGAATTTGCACCACGGAACAACCACAAAGTTCAGCTGCTTTCAAGCAGATTGCACAGTAAAAAAAAGAAAAAAAAAAAGCTTAATTCAAATGGAGCCATTAAGCCCGAAAGTGAAAGCTGTCAGCTGATAATTCACAGGATTGTAAAACATTTGCTTGCATGTAATCAAACGGAAATAAATCACTTTCTGTTATAGCCATTTATTAAGGACTGTTTATTATTTGTAAAGTCACTTGGGGCCCGGGTATTGTAAGAGGCTGGCTTTTGTTAGTGATTAGCAATATATCATTTTTATTTGCACATTTTTAAAGGTAGGCCTTCGGTTCTAAGCATATTTACAGCACAAAGACACAGTGGGTTCAGGCTGTTGTGTGGCTTCATTTTGCTGTCACTGTATTCCTGGCAAATCGAAGGCCTGCTGACACCTGCCTCCACCCACTGCCCCCCCCCCCACCCCCCCACTAGGGAATGGATCTGCTTTTAATTAGCAGCTCCCATAGTTCTGGCTCCTCCATGCTGGACTCCATGAGATTCATCACCGGGGGTGGGGGGTTCTGCCATTTGCATTTGCCCCCAAGGTGCTCGCCGATCCGCTTCAGCCGTCCACATTTGGCCAGACACAAAGCCAAGTTGGGGGGGCGGGGGGGGGGGGTGGAATTTAGTGTCGTTGTGCTGAAAGCCGTGTTCAGTTTAAAGGATCCCCTGGCTGAACGCTGACAGGGAGCACCGTCCCTTTAAATCGAGGCCACTCCGCTTCTGTCATGCTATGCTTAGGATCTTTGCGGTTTCTCATTATGGGCTGGTGCCGTGAACAGCGGAGGCTTCCGGCACCTTAGAGTCTTTATAAAACTGTGGGATTTTTGTCGCCAATAGTAACGGACGGGTTCGAATTTCAATAAATAGGAACATTTTAAAAGGCCATAAGCAGTCTGGGTTCCTTTCACTCAAGTCGACTGTAAATCAAGTGTGAACTGTATGTCCGCAGAAGTGTCCCATTGCCCCACACAAAAGCTCGGCGCCCCTCCATCCTGGCTGTGGTCCAAATGGGCCGGTTCTGTCCCCTCGTTCCCACAGGCCCGCAGGAGCGCGGCAAAGAAACTGCCAGAATGTGACGGGAACAGCTCAGCCTTGCTGACAGCTCATGGATCCAATATGGCGAATGACAGGGATGGATTTTTATTCATAATCAGATGAGTTTCAGGGAAACAGGTGAGAGTGGGAGGGAAAGGGGGGCCCCGCAGGAGTGGGGGGGGGGGCTCCGCCGGCCCACAAGTGGTCCTGTTGTCACTACGCAGTCAGACCTGGACACCTGACAAACCCCACCGACCCGATTTCCGACTTGTGCCTCAGTGACGTGACCCGGTTCTCCCACGCTGCGCTGGGGGCCCCTCGTGACACAGCTCCGGATCTGGCACTGCTGGAACCCTTATCCTGGCCTAATTAGGCTCCGTGATCTAATTGCGCTAAATTGGGCCGCTTCCTCAGCAAGGCCCCGGCTACGTGAGGGACGCGAGGGGCCATGCCTCAGGGCATCTGCTGAGATGATGCAGCTACAGAGATGGTAGAAACTACAACAAGATCATGGAAAATTGTGATCATAAGTCGGAGCTGTAGCTTGCAGGAGTGCTGGGTTATGACACAGAAGGAGAATTTTAGCAGGAACACAGCGGATGTGTGTTTTCATACTGGACCGGGGGATGAGACAGACCCACCCTGTCCGAGGGATTAGCGGTGGGGGGGGGGTGTTCATCCGTGGGGGCGACCGAACCGGAAGTTCAGCGGACAGGTGAGTGAGAAATCGCTGCCTTTGTGCTGGCAGGAAGAGCCTTCAGATCGCGCTCCAGTGGCTGATTTTATGAGAGCGAAGTAAACAAAAAAAATTTAAAAAAACCAAAGATAAAGTGGTACCTTAGTCCAAGGTGCTGAAGATAAGAGAAAGAGGAAATAAGACAGGAAATAACGCGTGGTTTGGTGAAAGGAGGAACATAGCATGGGTTAGAACCAAGGACAGCTCGGACGGGGTGGTTGCTGGGGGGGTGGGGGTGCAGGATTTAGATCCAGGGCACCACTCATGTAGTGTGTGTGTGTGTGTATGTGTGTGTGTGAGAGAGAGAGAGACAGAGAGAGAGTGCGTGTGTCCATGCATGTGTGTTTGTAATTATTACATAGTGGGGACCAGATTTACCCACAATGTGATAAAAACTCTTCCCTTGTGGGGACATGGCTTTACTTGGACTGTGCGTGTCTGTGTGCGCCTGTCTGTAGATGTGTGTGTGTGTGTGTGTGGGCCGCAGGTTATCTCCCCTGGCAGTGGGTGAGAGGTGTGTTATCTGTGACCCCAGGAAATGCTAGCTTAACAGAACCATGGTCCAACTGCTTGGCTCAGCACCGATATTGATATGGCCCAGCCTGCAGGATTCTGCCAGCTAGTTTCACAGCTGGCTGTGCAAACAGATCGATAGGCCAAGGCTTCACCCCCCCCCACCCCCCCCCCACCCCTTACTGCAGGGTTAAAGACTCGTTACAGTGGACAGCAGTTTCCAGATCCCTTCTGGGCTCACATTACGGACCCTTCTCTGTACATTTACAGTAAACACACCTCCGCTCTAGACAGCTGCCTTCTCTGCAGGCTTCTGGTCTATTCGCTCTGCAGCCTGCAGAGCATTGTGGGTACCCTATACACAAATGTAGGCAAAGTG
The DNA here is from genome assembly GCF_023856365.1 of Brienomyrus brachyistius. Classification (NCBI taxonomy): domain Eukaryota; kingdom Metazoa; phylum Chordata; class Actinopteri; order Osteoglossiformes; family Mormyridae; genus Brienomyrus; species Brienomyrus brachyistius. The sequence goes on along the minus strand of NW_026042392.1, from coordinate 230,848 downwards.
AGCTGGGCATTATGGGTACCGTGTATACAAACATATGCAAAGTGAACATTGCATTATGGGTACTTTATGCACAAATGTATGCAAAGTCAGCAGAAACCCCAGAGCTGTTTGCGCCATCGCTCTGCTCTCAGGTTCTATCGGGACTGGTGGCTGTACAGCTTCTGTGGAGGGCCATGAAAATGTGGTGTCCAGCAATGTGCAATTTCAAAATATCACTGAAGTGGAAAGCATGAGAAAATAAACTACAGGGAACACAAATATGGGTGTGAAACAATCCTCCGACCCACAATCCCCACCCCATAGTGTGTTTCACACTTTCATGTATTTGCCTGACCTCTTCCGCAGATTTGGTCAATTAAACAAGCAGAAAGCCCACCAGAGAGCTGGCTGTCAGCCTCCAGAATCAGCCTAACCTGCTACCCTGACAGCAACGAGTCTCTCCAGTAGGTATCTGGCTTTTCTTTTTAATTTATGCCTACAGTTAAGCCAGAAATTTTCTTTTTTTGTTAAGGCCATGGGTTTCGGCAATGAGGACTAGCAGATCGCACGAGCAAACACTGCAAACCTCCATGCAGCAACATAATCTATCAAAGCCAAGTGCTCTGAGTCATCAGGTTCTCCAGCTCCCTCTTCCAGAACGTTCTCAGCTGATGTCAAGACACAACGCTTTCCTCTGCTCCTGCCAACCGTGAGCTACGACTCTCCTCCACGAAGTGGCAGACAACCAGTCTCCCCCCACCTCCGTTCCCTGGGGATAGAGGCAGTGAATCCATCCTTGGATAATGAAGGAAACTTGATGGCAAACGGAAGCTGCCATGCTGAAGCGTCTGGGCCCAGCCAGAGCCAAGCAGCCCTGGACATTGCTGTTTAGACTAGCTCCTTGATTGGGGGGTCCCAAGGCATGATGGGTACCTGGCCAAGAAGGCTCCTTCCCAACAGTCATTCTAATGCTGCACGAAGCACATCACTCTCATCACAGACTGATCCCTTAACCCGCATCCCACAGAGGAAACTTTCTGACCTTTGACCCCGTGTCATGGCCATGTGACATATCAGCACTACAGCCCCACCCGGACTCGTTATATTTCCCTTTCTCGTTATATAAATAATGAATTTCCTCATTAATTACTTTAGGTTGCTCATCTCCGCCTCTCTCCCACTCCAGGGTCTGTGCTGTTTCAGACACAGGGCTTCTCCAGGATTAAAATCATTATTTGTTGTTGTTGATCTGCAAATATTTTGACAGTGTCAGTTTCTTTTCACGGAATTTATTTATTTACAGATGCTCCTGGCCACGTTTATGATATACTGTACACACACGATGTACTGTAAAGAATGTATAAAATATGCATTAAAAAACATGCATACTCAACAAACATGGTAACACTCAAGCTCTCATATAGAACGGCAGTTATAGGTTTTAAAAACTGAAAAGTACTGTTGACATGTTATTCAGAATAAAGACCATGATCATTCAAACGAGATCAACAAGCTTCACATTCTGGTCTTGTTCTCAGATTTCCTCAGATTTGAATCAGGAAAATAGAAAGAAAATATTTGCTATCAGCTAGAAAGGAGGATGCCATCTTCAAGTAGGTACATTAAAAAGAAATCTTCCATGAGAGATCGTGTGATTGATAAACGCCGTGAACCTTTTAAAGTATCACCTTTTATCTTTTACACGGGCCTTGGGACACACAATCCAAAAAGTGGGGAGGAGGGTCGTCAGGAGATTCATTGATGATGGTGACCTTTGTGGCTTTGACTAATGGGGCTGTCATGTATCACACTGGTATGCATGTAGGACACAGTGGAGACCAGCAAATCAAAGCCTAGATATTCACACCAGATGCTGTCATTCTGACAGTCTACCTGTCTATCATCCATGCTGAGGATTGTGGGTAAAATGCTCAAGGGTTCATGAATAGAGCATTGAGACATGGGGGAATCACCCAGATGCAAATGCACAGTCTTCACAGGCCCCCTTTGTCTAAAGTGACTTACCTTAGTTGTAGTTTTGCAGATTTTCTTATCGATACAGTCAGATCTTCTGCTTTCTTCATAACAGTCTTCAGACTAATAGCCATAATATTGGCCTAGTTCATTATCCATGGGGCCTAATTAGCATTGTCTGGGGTTTATACACCAAAGCCAGTCGTCCTGTAAGGTGTGCATGTGACTATAGCCCAGGCTTCTAGTGAGCATCTGGCTGTTCTCTGTGGTGGACAGGACTCATTGATGGAGGGAACCGTTTGGATTTGATAGTCACAATCACCCATTGGTGGAAATGCAGCTTTGTACATGGTGCTGGGCGGATATCCCAGTTCTGTTCTTCTGGGTGACTTCCACGTAATTTCCTACTAACGAACAAATTAATTGAGCGGTGGGGCCAGTGAGGATTCCGGTGTAATATGATGCTGTCAAAAGTGTCCCTGTTTCCAAGCTGCGTCAGAACGATATCAAAGTAGCAAAGAGAAAGACCTTAAATCCACATTTCCTAACCGCAGAATGTCATCTGCTCCCAAAATGATTCGCATGAAACCTGAGAGGCGTTCTGCCCTGTGTCCATGCAGTTTAGGGACTGCTAACCAGGTAACCAGGCAGAAATGGAAATCACTGTAGGATTTAGGGGTTTAGGGGCCGCATGGTTCTGGGAACAGCTGATCCGTCACCTCTGCTCTCTGCCAGGATGTGCTGCAAAACGTCCACTGCCATTAAAAGGGTCACGTGGCTTTTGTTCTCCTGATTAATACACCCCCCCCCCCTTCCCCCCCTGGCTGTAATTCAGGTTCCAAACACAATCAGGAGGCTTTCAGTCACTGGGGCCAGACCACACGACAGATACATCAAAGAGTCCTTTAAATGAAAAATACCCTATTTGCCTCACAGATGACATCACAACATCCACCTTTTCTCGTCGCTTTCATCTTGTCCCCGGGGGGATCGGGGGTGGGGTGGGGGTGCTTGTGTGGTGTTTGAATGCTCTGTAATGTGAGCGTCGTAAGATGTTCCCAATTCAGTGGGGGGGCTTTGGCACAAAGGGCAGCTTTGGCTTTGCCCCCCCATATCGAAGCCGGACCAACACTAGCATCCACATGACTTGCTCCATCCTTACTTACTGAGTGTGGTGGAGGGGTGATGTAGCCCTCTGTACGTACCACAGAAGTGCATGTGGCTCGCCTCTCTCTGATCTCTTAAATGACGTCCTGTTGTCCCTGTGGATGCCAGTCATCCTTGGGCACCAGCGCACCAGTGGCACAGCCTGTAGGCGGATGACATGTAGATGCATATCCATCCACGCGCTGATGGTGTGGATTCAGGAACTTCCACAAGGTTCCTGCAAGGTTTTTTTTTTTGCCGAGCTTCCATTTGTAATCAGTTTGGGGATGACCCAACGGGGCGGCTTGGTCTTCAGAACCACAAGGATCTTCACCAAACATAGAGGGCAGATTACTGCCCTCTCTGGGGTCTCCTTTCCCGTTTATAGTCTCATCATACAGCTGAGTGTTTCAGCAGAATCTCCCCAATGGGGGATCTCCGGGTCAGTTCCTCTCTGCTCAAATGCCTGTCAGTGACGGTTTGGCCACCATCCCGGGCTGAGCCAGGAACCACAGTTGTCAGATCCTAATTGTGTTTATAAAAGAAACACTTTCTCCCCCTCTAGTTTCCTGTCTGGATTCATTCGAGGTTTGTGAAGGCTGTTTGGGATATAATTAAGAGAGCAGGCCGGTCCTTTGGGTAACGGGCCGTCGTTAATCTTCTCATTACCTGCTGGTGAAATCTGGAGATTTCAACAGGAAGTACAGGGCCTGCTGATTTGGGAGTTACAGTTCCCTGCATCCTTCTACACTGGGGCAGACTTCATGTTGTGTTAAGCAAGTAAGTAACTATTTTATTCATATAGCACCTTTCTAGAACGAATGTCACAAAGTGCTTCACCAGAAATAAAAGACATTCAAACAGCATTAGAAGGCCTATCTGTATATAAAAGTTTTCCGACGACGTTTCAAAGAGCCAGACTGCTGACCGATCTGATGTGCAAGGGAAGCCCGGTCAGTTCTGGTCTTAGATTTGGACCTGGGATTATCAAGTAGACCCTGATCAGAAGACCGGCGTGTCTTTTATGCTGACCATGGGGTCAAAAGGTCATGGGAGAATGAGATTATTAAGATCCTCATTAGTAAATAAAAGAATCTTAAAATGTTTCCTATTTTTTTTACTGGAAGCCAGTGAAAAGAAACTATAGCAGGAGAAATGTGTGCTTTATAACTGGTTCTGCTGGTTTTTTATTATGGGATACATCCCTTTAACTGCTGGGGGCCAAGACTGAATCCGAGGCTGGTGGAAAGGTGAGTCTCTGGAGTAGATCCTGCTCAATGGACTGTAGCTCAGCATGAACTATTAGAACCTGTGCTGACCTTTGACCCCGTGTCATGGCCATGTGACATCTCAGCACTACAGCCGCGCCCTGACTCTTGCCAGACACCCCCCGGCCTGTCCCTGTGTCTTGCCAATCAAAGCCACGCTATTGGTTGACACTCAGCGGGGAGTCCCCCGCGGGTCTTGCGGGGGAGCTGTGATCCTGTTAAAATCTCCCAGTGCCTGATGCCCCACCAGCAGGAGAGCTAGCCTTTATATAACCATAAAAACCTGCGTTTTCTTTGGCCGGATGCCACTGCAACCTCTGTTCCACTTCAAAGCATTTCAGGACATAGCTGTGTAATGACACCAATGCCCAAATGATATGTTTTTTTTCCCTCCTTCTTTGTCTTTTTGCCCTGGAGTGTGCGGATAAGGAATTATTTTGAGAACCAGAAAATTCCTTTCATAATAAATGAATCATGTTAAGGGGGGGAGGGGGGCACTTCTGGGAGAACGTGAGAGTGAAAAAATAAGTAACGTAAAACACACGTGTTCTTCTGCTGATGGGACAGATCTGCGGCTGCTCTGGTTCAGATTATCCTGCTGGCCCAGCTACGGCAGGGACTGAGAGCAACGCGAGGGCACGTCTCCACACAAGAGGACGCTACACATATCCGGGTGGAGAAAAAAAGAGTTTTTACTACATACAGGACTGCCAGCTGCCGGGACCTGGGAACGGGATTTACTGCTGGTTTCGCATTAAACGACGAGATCCCTATTATATAATTATAGCTGTGCTTTAAATGGATTGCAACCCCTGACCGGAAAAATGTACTTCAAACACATGTTTATCCTAAAAGAAATATGATAGTCTTGAGCCGAAGCGGTCATTCCCAAGTGTTAAGGCGTACGCACACAGCCAAGTGGAATCATAAACACAATATGTCATCACTGAGCTGGGGATGTCGGCGAGCATGACAGTGATATGCGACACAGTGATATGCGACACAGTGATATGCGACACGGCGTGTCACCGCAGAGATATACGCGCGCAGCCGCGGGGGAGATAAAAACAAGCTGCGATCCAGTCGCTCGTAACACCCGGCACAGTGCTACAGGCTGCTCGCGACTTGCCTTTAAAAATGCGATTAACCGTGGGTGTCTCTTCATTCTCAATGAGGTGACCCACCCCCACAGTGTGACGCTAAGCTGCGCTGTAGCGCTAACGCTCCCACAAGTGCCCCCCACCACATTACCTACTACCTGACCCAGAAGTGTGTGAAGGCCACCATTGCTGTGCGGATTACGGCTTAAACTATTCGTTGTCTGTAAACAAACAGCAGGTTTAGCCATAAACCCTGAGGGTACATATGTTCTTTAGTCAGAATATAAATCATTTGGCCTTGATATTTGTTGAGAAACGTGTGATCATCTTTTAGATATCTCTCAGAAGTTTGGTCACCAAAAGAAACATAAGTGATGCAATGACACATGTTGAAGGACAGCTGACACTGGCCACGCATCTGATTGGTTCGTTCCAGCACCCCATGTGACACTCCTGGTTTAACCTGCAGAGAATGCAGGGCTTAACTGATTACTGTCACTCCAGTGGTGCACTGAAACACATCACTGCTACAAGAAGATAGAATGATCACATGACTAATAGTGACACGTATTATTAATGGGGGATGATATGGGATTTGATTGGCCTGTCCTCCATGACAGATGCAGTGAGATGTGAGCATTATCTCTCTGTCTCCTTACATGCGTGTGGGACTCGGTCAGGGAATGACAAATCCTTCGAGATTTGGAGGTTATGAATAATGCATTACAATTAATGGCATTAAGCTGGTCCTTGAAGATCTCTCCACTTTTTGCACCACAGACGACAAAAATACAGTTATTGAGAATTGAGTGCAGTTCTTGGGAAATTGGAGCATTCAGCATAATCCTACAATTCAGTGTCCTGGAGTTAAACCCGATTCACGTCTCTGTGTGACATTTCAGTGTTTTTATTTCACCAATACAAAGAGAAGCAGGGGTGGACATTAACAAAGTACACATTGCTTTGGTACTGTACTTACGTTCTTTTTTCAAGTATCAGTACTTAGGATCAATTTTTTTTTGGAAACTTTCACTCCACTACATTTGAAAGACAAATATGGTACCTTTGACTCGACTACATTTCTATGAAGGGTCTTGTTACTCATTCTTTTGAAGCACAGCTCTGAAATCAGCAGACAACATCTCAGTTTGACAGGAAGCTGGCAAATGTAATTGGCATTCATGAATACTTTTGTTTGATTAATGATTTAATACATTATTTTAAATTAAAAGGTGAAATAGTGAAAAGTGCATGGGCAGAATTATTGGGACATCTTAGAATTTCAAAGACATAATCTGGTGTTAGTAATACCTCAGGCAGGCTCTTTACTTTAACTAGTATAACTAGTTTCACAGGGGGCTCAGATCTTGCTATCAGTCACTCTACAGCAGCGCTATTTAAATCATGGTCTTCAAGGTCCGAGCCCTGCAGGTTTTCCAGCCTTCCTTTACCTGTGAGCCAGGTGTGAAGCCTCTGGCCAATCAGAATCCATCCATCCATCCATCCATCCATCCATCCATCCATTTTCCAAACCGCTTATCCTACTGGGTCGTGGGGGGTCCAGAGCCTATCCCGGAAGCAATGGGCACGAGGCAGGGAACAACCCAGGATGGGGGGCCAGCCCATCGCAGGACACACTCACACACCATTCACTCACACATGCACTCCGGGGGAAACCGGAGTACCCGGAGGAAACCCCACGACGACATGGGGAGAACATGCAAACGCCACACACATGTAACCCAAGCGGAGATTCGAACCTGGGACCCAGAGGTGTGAGGCAACAGTGCTAACCACTGCACCACCCTGCTGCCCCCATTGATAATAATATGTTACGTCCTAAATCAAAAGCAAAGCGCTGCTATTTAGAATATAGAACGGTGGATGCCAATTACTTTCATCAGTTTCAACTTATTTCAGGGAAAATTGTGTTTCTTTTTAAAAAGTAGACGTGTACTGGTACTTTTGCCCATGATTGTAGTCAGACTCTTCTGCGAATCCCTACAGCGTCTGTTGGGGACAGCGGCAGTGAGGAGTAGCTGGCAGAGATTAGCAGAGTCGTTCTCAGCCTCCAGCTGATTGGCCGATGGCGGGTTTTCCGCTCGGTGCCTGCACGCCTGGCGTGAGTTCCGATTGTGCCGTTGCCATGGCAGTGGTTCCTAGGCAGATGATGGGGTAGATGAGAGGCCCGAGAGGGTGATGCGGCGTCACAAGCCCCATGCGGTAATTAGAGGAGACAGTGGCTCCCTGTTCCCTGCTGTGGCTGAAACTGCCCTCATCTAACATACGCCGCCATTCTCCCAGGAACACGGGCAATGTTTGCTGAATAGCTCTAAATCTGCCATCATGGCCAGATGGGGAGCAGGAGAATTACCCTTCATATATCATATTTTGCTGGACTGACCTTGTTGACCCATAGCAGGTCATGTGGTCAAGGAATTTGCAGAGTAAAGGTTGCAGGTTCCTGCCCCAGGAGGCCTTCAGGTTTTGAGCTGCAGCCCAGCTAAACCTCAGCTTCTGAACTGCGGTGGCAGGTCAGCTGACTCAGGGGGGAGTCTGGGGCTGGAAACCCCCGAAGGTGAGGAGTCCAAATTCAGGAATAAACAAAGAGATGAGAAGACCGGTAGCCCCTCTCTGACTCCAGATTGTTCCTCTGCCAGGCTCCGGGGGAGACATGTGTGTGTGTGTGGGGGGTGGGGGGTCTTAATGTCCTGTGTTTGTGTGTGTGTGTGTGTGTGTGTGTGTGTGTGTGGGGGGTATGCATATATTACATTGTGGGGACCTGTCATTTTGACATTGTGGAGACCGTTTTTTGGGTCTCTACAAGGGAAAACTCAATTTTACAATGATATGTGACTGTAATCAGAAAACGAAACAAAACTCAACTTTTGTTTGGTTGCCTTTGGTCATTCTTGGGAATAGAGTTTTGTCCATAGAAATAAATCAACAGTCCCCACAAAGATATGAATACAAATGTGTATGTGTGTATGTGTGTGTGTGTGGGGGGGGAGATTCCTAATATCAAGTGGAACATTTAAGTTGAAACCCAGTGTGCAGACAGGCACTCTATCAGAACTCTGCTAGTTTTTATTGTGTTTTACATTGTATGCTTCTTCAAAGGCCAGTTGAGGTCTTTAAAAACGCCTGTTGAGTGTGACTGGGTGGCTGCTCTGTAATGCAGTGGCATCCTGTCCCGGGTACCTGAGCCCTGCCTGGGAGAGACTCCAGGATAAACTGGAGATAACAGGCAGTATTTCTTAAAAAATAGTCACCCAGACAGAAGTGAATAATATCTTATTAAAATGCTCCGGTATTGTCCGCTTTTGGCCGCAACGTGATACAGTCGGATGGTATCTGAGAAAGCGAGAGTAAAATCTAAATAGACGGCGTCAACAACTGCGCTGACAGCCCTTCATTCAACCTGAGCCGCGGGTCGATACTAACCGCTTAATTTTATGCCCTCCGCCGTCTGCTGATTTAATAATCACTCCAGTCATGATGTTATGACATCCCAATGGAGTGCAGGAATCTACACCTCCTGGTCACACTCTCGACCCACCCCCTCCCCGCCCAAACTGCATTTCCAAAGCCAACAGGTGCCACATACTGCAGGTTTAACACGAAAGTGAAGCACTCCTTAAGAATAAAGCCTTGATATGAACATCCAAAGTGTCGTGAAAATCTATTTAATAGCCCGAGATTGTAGGTGTAGGGATGTGGACTGCTTTAGATCTCTCCATCAGTCACATGGCTGTTGGATTTGAACCTAAAACCTCCTGGTCACCTTAATTTCCAGACTGTTCACTGCATTCACTGATCAATGGTGAAACGTACTGAAAGGGAATGCAGAGGGACGCACAGGGCCCTCCACTTTCTACCTGGGTGCCTGAGACCCATCCAAGCCCTTACATCAGCACCTGGCTTGCCACGGGGTTCGAAGCCCAGAGCCAGGAAACCGCCTCGCTCCAGTTCACTATGGCTTCTTACTTACAGTTCCTGATTGCACAGGCCCATTACTCATGCTGGTATGGCAGGAAAGAAAGAAAACAGCTCGGCTTTGAAACCGCTGTCAGCTTCTTTTAGCAGTTGGACATGGAGTCCAACTATCCTACTGACTCTTCAAGCCACAAATCTGCGGTTATCCATCCTGACGAGGAAATTATACATCAGGGGAAGTGAAGCTTCAGTTTCCACCTGCCTGCACCAGACGGTTAAGCTACTATGTTGTGTGACTCCGCTGGCTACCTGTGTCTTTTACAGTAGATTTTAAGATTCTTTTACAAAGCACCGAATGAACTAGCACCTTCATATATCACTCACCTTTTTATCTTGTGCGCTCCCACTAAAACTCGGCGATCTAGCAATGCTAGGCTTCTGTGTGAACACAGCTTTTAGTTATTAACTCCAAAACTCCAAACAAGCTGCCAGAAGACGTTAGAGACGGTGAGTCTCTTAACACTTTAAAAAAGTTATTGAAAACGCATATTTTTAGATTGCCATTTTAACTACCTTAGTGTATTTTATTGCACACCATTCTGTTTTTCCTATTCACTCATATTATTGTGGTATTATTTTACTACCTGTGTTATTTATTTCTCTTTGTCTCACTGTTTTGTTGATATACCCATAAAATATGAAATTAATTGCTTCGAATTTTTTACTAGCTTATACTTTCATAACTTTAATCTTTTATATTTTATTGTATTTTATTTATATTTTTTATATCTTTATTTATTTATATTTTATTTGCATTCCATTGTATTTTAGCAATTTTTTATTAATTTATTTAATTAAACTTTAATTCACTTATGTATTTTACTTACTTCCAACTTTCTATTATTTCATTGCCTGTATGTTAGTTGCTTCTGTCTTTGGTTTTATTCTGATATGTGAAGCACTTTGAGCTGAATTCTTCGTATAAAAAGCAAAAAAGTTAAAAGTTCGTATAAAAAGTTATATAAATAGCAATTATTATCATTATTACTACTACTACTATACAGAGGATGCATGTATGTATGTATGTATGCATGGATTGATGATCAGGAGATTGTCAAGATGAACACGGTGAGTATAATCACTGAGGCCTAACCCACCCAGCAACAGCCTCCATGTTCCGCAAACCCAGAATCCCACACTCATTAATTAAGCTGAGAACAGGACCCTGGAGGTACCGTCAGGCGCAATAACAAATTAATCCATAGGTGTCAGTCACACAGGTGGATGCTGAGTGGTGACTAACCAACATTCAGCTAAAAGTGATACGTGAACAAATGCTCCCCGATAATGGGAAGTATACTGACTCTCCACAAAGGCATTTTTCTGGAAAGACCGGTTCTCAGTAAATATCCGGATGTGTGGTTTTGACAAGGCGTCACTGGGAAATAAAACCTTCTATGGCGCATGGATTCCATCTCCCTCTAAACTTCCTCCCTTTCTCTGCTTCAGACGATTCGGACAGCGATACCCATGGTGGTGGGCATGGCGGACAGATCCACGCATGATGGGACACGGGGCGGATACACAAGAGCTAGCTGTCTCAGCTTCAGCCAATAGGGAGCAGGCAGGGCAACAAGATGGAGGTTGGGTCTACAGAAGGGGGCAGTCTGGGAGTGTTTGCTGGGCTGTGGAACAGTGCAGAAGCTGGTTTAATACCACCAGTAATTAGCTACAGGTGAATGACGGAGCTCGTCACCTGCTTCGGACACGAACCCCCACACCCCCCCTTTACGGTACACAGCCCCTTGCTGATTTTTTTCCTCTAGGTTTTGAGTAGCACACTTTTCCTGCCAAAGTCCTGCCCAGACTGCATTTAAATCATCCTCCTTTTCCACTCGAGGAAAAATGTGTTACTCAGCCCCCGTATTAAATCATCAAGATACGGACATTGGATTCTGTCGAAGCGACTCACGCAGAAACTATGTGCACAGCAATAAATCCTTGCGCCTGGCTTCTCCCGTGCGGCCGCTGTGTGCTCCGCCCCGCCGTTTCAGCCCGGCGCCCTCACACATGCATGACACCCGCAGCTCCACATCGCACCGCATCAGGCGGGTGGCAGACGCCAGGACGGCTGCTGCCTTCTGGCACTGCCCGCTTGTCCACTGATGGCTTACAGGACGTCGGGATTGACTACTAACCCTGGCCTTCTTTACGCAGCTCAGTCGTAAAATAATTTATGGCTTATGCGTTACTTTAAAACAGCGACAGAGTACTCAACAGCAGACTTGTATGACAAAATGTTTTTCTTTCATGAAGCCAATACCAGATATTTGCTTGAAAGACGCAAGATAAGACAAGCGGTTTTTGTTACATTTTTGATCACTGTCATGGTCTGTACCGTCCAACCTCCTCCCCATTTAGCCAGCAGGTATTACTGGCCAACCTGTACTCCTCCCTGCCACTTGCCCCTTAAGCCCCTAGTGTGTTTTGCTTGCCCGCCAGACTGCCGCATAGCTCAGTGGATTGAGTGTGTGGCTCAAAGCCTGAGTACCGGCTGGTTGTGGGTTTGAGATTGGTTTGACCAGTCTCCTGTCATTAGTGCTTATTGGTTTACTCTGTTCCACCTGGGTCCTGTTTATGTTTTGGTTTCGCGTTAATTGTTCCTAGCTTGTGGCTTGTGTTCCGTTTCGGATTTTGCTTTGTACCTTTTGTGATTATGTAGTACTTGTCTTTGTTATATTCCTACTGGTTGGATTCTGTCTTCTAGTCTTTCGGTTTTATGATTTAGTTTGTTATTAGTTCCACCCGTCGTCCGGTTTCCTGTGCCTAGTGATTGTTGATGCCTGTTGCTTGCTGTCCCGCACCCCAGTGATTGGTCAGTTGTCTGTTCCACACCTGCCTTCTCGCTATCAGTTTAGTCAGTGTATTTAAGTGCCTGCCCTTGTTCTTTTCCCCAGTATGTCATTGTGCTATTTTCCTGTGTTAGTTCCTTGGTTCCCTTGCCTGTTCTTGCTCCTGGTGTTGCCTTGTTTCCTGACCTTGTTTCATTTTGGTTTCTTGTAATTAGTTTGGTTGGATTTGTTTCCTTGGTTGTGTTATCACTATTTTTGCTATTATTTTTCCCTGTTTGTTTTGATCCTTTTATTTCCTGCCTTCCCCATTGTGCTCCATTTCGTTAATAAAACCCTCTGGCTCGGAGTCACGAGTAGCTCGTCACATTCTTTTTCCACCTGCAGCACGCCCCACCATGACAACCTCGTTATTTCTTAAAAGTGTGCTTTGACTGAGCTGGTTCATTTTTTTTTTTTAACAGACCCAAGCTATTTCCGCTGAGGAATTTCAGGCCCTAACAGTATGGGGTCTCAAGTCCAGGTTTTTTAACCACAAATCCCCAACCCCCTCGACATCTCAGAAAGACCTTCCTATGGCGGGAGCTGCTTTCAAAGCTCCGCTCTTGACCTCTGACCCTGTTGCTGGCACTCCTCGCAGGACTGGGCCGCTGCCAAGCATACCAGACGAGCCAGTCTACTGTTGGCAAACAGCAGGGCGATTACAGTGTGACAGAAATCTGTTATCTGGAGACAGTGGCTCCTATTCAAGTCAGTCAACCTGATGGATTGCGTTGGACAGCGATTCTAAATGCCTATCCATTTAAGAAATTGATTTGACAAGAGAGAGACAATGATAGCATTAATGATCTACAATTATTTTGTCACTGTTGTGTTACTCAGACCATAATAGTGTGATAGTTTCACCCCAGACAAAAGATTTTTATTATTTAATGAACTAGTTGGTTCTCCTGCTCCAGTTCGGAGCTATTTCTGGCTGCCTGGGGGTGTCACTAAGCAGACAACCTGCCCGTTTGCTGCAGTCCAGAGGTTGCCTGGCTGTTGTCTGGGTCAAACTGTATCAAAAGAGGGGAAGCCCCAAATTCAGGCCACACCGCTCCGGTCTGGTGTCGAGTCCCTCTTATTTAGAGTAATGTTCGAATCTCACGGGTCGAGGGCTGGTGCTGTGCAACAGTTTGTTTACTTTAAGGCTGGCCGGCTCATTCCATAGTGTATCCATGGGGCCCCAGCTCCTCTTTGGGCCCCCCCTCTCTGGGAAGGTGCATAGTAATAGGCTATCATCCCGAGCAGGCCCAAGGAGAGGGGGGTGCAGCCGGTACATCGCTCCGGGGCCTCTGAAGCTACAGTGATCCCCAACTACACTGCGCTTCAGCTACTGCGTCCCCACTGTATCGCAGCTTTTCCTGTGGAACATACGTAATTTTCTGTCGCGGAAATCTGCGGTTTTACAGTGATCGTTTTTTTTTATGGGTTTCTGACTACTTTTTACGTTGAAATAAGCATTTTTCTATTCTAAATTATTAATAACAACAATATATCACTGTAATTATAACATATATATATATACCTGTACTGTATATAAATAAAAATGGAGTAAAAATTCAATAAGTACATCCTACCTGTAGTGTACTATGCAGCTTATGCATAACAAAGCATACAGTTTTCAGCAAACACTACGTGTGCTAGACAATATTATAGAACAATATTATAATTCATAATTAACATATACGTAACATTTAAGCAATACACTAGTAAATCATAAAACATACTGCCACGTACAGGAATACGCAGACAGGCAGAGTGGCAATTCATAACGAAATGTACATACGCTTTTCATTCGTCGCTACGCGTGCTAGACAAGAGTTCGTTAGAACAATACGTATTATAATTAGCTTCCTCTGGAAGCACCTAACAATTCCTGTAGATGAGCTGAAAGGAAAATCAGAATCACTGGCAGATCAATATCCTGCTGATATCAGTGAAGATCTTGTAATGGAGATAAGTCATCTGCCAGCGGTCCATTGATCAAATTTGGTAGAAAACCAACTGAGCTCACTGGAGCTGCTAAATTGCGTGAAAAAGTACAAACTGGAAGGACTCCCTCTTTCCAAATATATGCGTCAGTCTGCATATTCTGCTGACACTTCCTGCCACTGCAGAGCGCTCATTCAGCAAGCTGAAGCTGGTAAAAAAATTTCTAAGATCCACTATGTCGAAGCGCGACTAGTAGATTTGGCAAGACTCAGTATTGAGTCTGATCTAGCAAAACAGATTAATTTTGATTATGTAACTCAGAGTTTCGCCAGGAAAGCACATTTCTTCAACAGACAATAAATGCTATTATAAATAAAAATATATAAAAATATTATCTTTTACTATTATAAATATATTACTTTATTATTACATCTATACCTATACATACTTATCTAAATGTATCAATGTAACCTACGATTGTTAGAAATCAATAATAATATGCACACATACATGTGTGTAGAATTTTGCATAAGGGCCCACACACCTCCTTCGTACCGGGGCCCGGATTTTCTCTCGGCGGCCCTGATCCTGAGTGACAGCGGCTCTGCCCAGTAGGAAAGCCACACTCAACACCAGCTCTCAGCAAACACAAAGTGGCCCCAGCCCTCTTAATAAAATAGGGTTACTTTCATCTTTGGGTTCAAGCAGGCAATGAAATGCTACCACAAAATATAAAATGGACGGGGGGGGCAGCCTTACTGAGAGCAAAATTATGTACAATTACTTCACATTTAAAAACAGTAGGTAATTCAATACTAATATAAAAGTATTTCCATATATTGAATCATTAATATTATACTTACAGAAGATATATAAAGCGTGGCGAACAATTTTTTTAACTGTGTTCATTTTGCCCAATGGGAAAATAGCATTTTTTTGTATATCGCTAATCAGAAAAATGGACATCAAGCTGCGAGTGCTGGGAGCAGGAGAGAACCATGCGGACGGTCATTTCTTTTCAGTACATTACCCACAAGGCCTCTGTGTAACCTCTAACTAGATGCACATACGGGCCTATTGACTTGCAGCTCCCCCTTGATGGATTGTTATCCATATGAATGCTAAAGGCTAAGCGGGCTAAACTACATTTTAAATCCCTTAGTGAGCAGCAATTGGATTTTCCGCCAGGTCATTTATTAGCGGATGGGCGAAGCGAGGGCCAGCCTGTACGCCGAGGACCCGAAATGCGTCCAGACAAACAAGACGCAGCAGACGCGTGTGCGGCTGTGGTGGGACGCACCGGAATCCCTCACGGGAGCCAAGCTTAATTCCATTACGCGGTCATAATTGAGGAAGACGGATGGGCCGGTCTCGGGTGATTAATATCAAAGCAGCAGACTATGGATATCTGGTCCATCTCCACCTTTTATGGACTGTGAATTATGGAATGGAATAGTGTGTGGTTGAAACAGGCAAGATACAGTTGGCGTGGGGGACAATTGTGCAGGTGCATTTGGTGGGTTAAAACAACGTAATTAGAAAGCAGAATTTCACACTAGGGTATGTTTCAACACCAGGGCGATCTGACACACTGCCCCCGAATCTGAATTTGGCATTTTGCCTGAAATTTAAATAATCAGCTTTTAAAAATCCAATTTTATAACTGACTATGTCAATGAACTTAAGAACTTAGTACAGAAACAGGGCCCGTTTTGGGACTAGAACCAAAAACCACTAGGTTACAAATGGGCAGCCTAAAACATTACACCACCTTTTAACCTGTACACAACCCACGATACTCTTGAGAAACTCCAGCATCCACAGTAGCCCAAAGCCGAGCAGGACACCATCATCGGAGGCATCACTACAGCCGGTGCCGGCGTGGGGATCGACTCCCGCTCCCCCTCGTTACATCAGCTCACTCTTTGATGAGCGTGCGAGATAATCGGAAAATTGCCCTGATACAAAACAGCCTTTCATCTCCACACAACAGAAGTTAATTAAGCATGAAGGAGATACAGCAGGCCTGAAGTCAAGCCCAGCAGCGAGATTAAGATTGACAGTGCTAAGAGTGACAGCCCTGAATCACCGGAAGAAAATAACCATAGGTAATTTCTGTCGCTTTCCCCCTGCTGTTCCTCCAGTGTAACACCTTCCGAGTGCCGAACCTCCTGATATTTAAAGGACTGCATTTCTAAACTTGTTTGCCTGGTTCAGGGAGGCAAACATTATTTCAATGGGCTAAACCTAGCCTGAGGAAATGAGATCCTTGCTGTTTATTGGTTTACAGCACATTAGACCAAACCCAAGCCAAACACTGGTGCCAACTCACATTCATGTTTTCCCCTCCCTTGGACAGATTTTGTTCCCCAGTTCCACAGGTGATCTAGTGTAAAGGAGGTTTATTCATAATAGGAATGTGTATCTGGTCGGGTTCCATTAAGGAGGAGCTGTATAAATGCTCCGAGGTTTAGACTGGGTGTGACTCATCTTGCCTTGACTCCTGCTGTCAGTCTTCCCCCTTCCTCCAGCCTAGTTGAGGCTCGCTCTGTTGATGGCCATATGCTTATGATGGCTGCACCCACCGTCCCCCAGCTTCTATCTCCACATCCCCCTAGGAACTAGCCCAGAGATATCGCTCCCTTGAGTGGCAGATGTTCCTTCTCCCAGGCTTCTGTTGGCCATGCTGGCTCACAAATTCAGACGGACACACGACACGTGATGAGCGCCATCAAACGCTGTCGCGATAATTAAGATATAAACCGCAGCTGTCACGATCTCTGATTGCAGATGAAATGATCCTAAGGGCGCTAAATGTTAAACGTCATCTGACCCTTATAGCACAGTCAGAAAAAAAGACTTGGTGGCATTTTCTTTTGCGCCATCCTAAGAAAGCCTGGTCGTTTACCTGCGTAGGCGTTAAAAGAACAGGTTTCGCGCAAACGCCTTTACGCAGTTACCCTTGTAAATAACAAGGCGGCTTAAACAAGTGCGAAAGACACGTCCCAGGAACACGATGACATCTTGGTAAGTGCTCATTAGTTACACAAGCTATTTCGTGACGGGAGACAATTAAATGGAGAGGTAATAAGAACCGCGGATACTCAGCGCCACCCAGTGGAGACGGTGGCTCCTACAGCGCGTCTCCGAGCGGCTAATCTAACGAGCTTTCCGAGGAATCTGCAGTCATCTTGAAACTTGAAAATGGCACATAAGATATCAAAGCCAGCGTCCAGTACTGGTTAACAGTCAGCACTAACATACTTCAAATATGTCGATCCACTTATAGTGAAAGATGTAATCAGGGAGGATGTTGTTCAGCAGGTTCTCGATTTGCTAACTCGCCCACACTTCGTCCGTCGCTAGGTTAGACATAAAGGAGGTTTCGATAAATGCAGAACGCTGTATTGTACTTTAGATGTTGATATCTGTTTTACTGATCGTTTCAGCGAAATACACTGCTCGTAATTTCAATGATTCGAAAGGGCTGAGTGCTACTGAGAGTGGAAAATGTAAAATGCACAGATCACTCCTCGAAGTGCCATTGTTGCAGGAGAATGGCGCTCCCATTAAAGCCCTCACACCAGCAGCAGGGCGAGTGAGAAAGTAAAATGGCAGGGATCGGGATCCCGAACAAGACCTTTAAATGTCAGCAAATGCTGCTTCTTCGTGGCGTGCGGCATGTCACCGACGGTGCCCCTGCAAACAAAACCGTAAAATCCAGCTTCAAATAAACCCACGCTGTCTTTTTCCTTGTAGAATCTGACAGTTTTAAGATAAATCTCGGATGTTAAATCCTATTTTAACCTGTTAATATTTTTGTAACATCTGGTATATGCATGTACATGTAATGTAATCTGACTTTCAGGTATGCGAGCAAACGTGATGATCATTTGTTTTGTCAAAATCAACACTGGCAAGTGATTTCACCTTCATCCATTCTTATACATGCGCTCACTCCCTCCCTTTCTGTGTAAAATGACTATTGGACGCATCCTTACTGCCATCTATTTCAGACTGAAAACTCAGATTAGGTAATCAGATTATTATGACGCTTATTGGCATGTTCTCTATCATGTGTCGCATCGATATTGTCAGACCATGCCTGAATAAAAAGGTAAATAAAATTACAAGCAGGCCTATATACTGGACATATTACCTTTCATCCTATCAAATGATTTTAAGGGTAATCAGTATAAGTACTGGGAATATAGATCAAACGTGTAATTAAATCAACCGTAAACCTCTCATTCGCAACCTTTATGTTTGGGTTTATAAAGCTGCCCGCTGTCTGGGGTCAGGGACGGTTGCGTTTGTGCTGCATACTTTACAAATAAGCCCATTAGTGTTCTTCACTGATGTAACGTAAATTCATTAAGAGGCCCCACTTGACACGTTCAGCGCGATACTCCATCGGAGATAATGGGCTTTAAGCCGGTGTTATGACGTGATTTCGCAGAGACGGCTCTTCTCTCTATTTTCTAGTGTCTGCAGTTATGCTGGCTGCTTTGGTTTCATGCAGCAGGGGTCCCTGAGTGAATTTCGCTTCAAACCCGGTGGCAGATTGGCCAATTCCGTTTGACGGCTGTGCTTCTCAGCGATCACCATCTAAAGAGGCAGAATGGGCCATTCAATGAGCACTTTAATGCAAAACTGGAACTTGTTCCAATCAAGGGACCACTTGACGCTGCCTAATCTCCATAATTTCGCCCATTATTTGGAAAGAAGTGGTCACGTGGTGAGTTTGCTGATGAGCGTGCGACTTGCTCCTCCCGCTGTTCCAATATAATGAAACAGACAAAGGAGGTCCATTTTGTTTCTTTTAAAGACTTTAAAATAAGACTTAGAATATTTTAAAAGCCCGCTGACATGCAGCTTTTATGTCTTGGGTTGTGTTATTGTGTAGGTGTGTGGTAAGAGCACATAGGAACAGAAGCGCGTGCAGCTTCACTCGCTGAGCCTCCACCTCGGGATCTGTCTCAACGATGCAAAATTGCACATAAAAAACGAGAAAGCATGCTCGTTTTTAAAAGTTATGACACATCCTAACTTGACAAATGAGTTTTATTGTGTATGTGTCAGTGTTTAATCATTTCCTGACCACACTAAGGTGACACCTGCTTATGAAAAAGTTGGTATAGTGAAGCATTACACCCCCCAGTCTTATAAAATTTGTGATCCAGTGTTATCGTACGTAGGTGAAGCAACCATGTCCTGGCAGCAGGGGGAGACATACACATATAAAAGCGCATTCCGGCTTAGCCCATCGAAGTTACCTGCTTAGCGAATCTCTGACTGAAGTTAATATCCTGGAGAATTTTTAATGTCAAACGAGTGGATCATTGGGTATTTTGGGTGTATAAGCCGCTAAGCAGCAGAGTGAATTTAATATAGTCGGCATATTCATGAACACATTATAGCAAAAGATCAGCACCCATCTGTGTACATTAGAGTTGCAAATGTACTGTAATATAATAAGCTTTTTATATACATGCTTGGGGTGTCTTTGTATGTTGAGTAGATGGATTTCATGTGTTAGTCTTCAAAAACCACAAGTTTGGAAAAACAGCACATTTTTTCAGGAAGAAATACGGCCCAGAATACACAGCAGAATACTTACTCTTCAGATTTAAGCAGCTGAATTAAAATGTTTCCTTCAACCCAGAATCATCAGAAGTTTCAATCTTAAATTCCCCATTTCAGACTGAAAAGTCAGATTAGGTAATCAGATTATCATGACCCTTATTAGCATGTTCAGGGAGCAGCTACTCGGCCCTCTTCCGGCTGACACAGCCTCTGCACCTGCATCTCCACACGCATTTTCAGATCTTTGGGGTTTCTTGAGTTCCTCCAGCGTCCCCCTGAGAGGCTCCCTTTTCCTGGTCGCTACGGCTGAACCTTCTGAGCGTGTTTCTGTGGGTTTTGAAGTTGGTTTGGGCCTTTTCCACCTCTTGTTTGAGCTTTTATGTCTCTACTCAAACCCAGGCGCCTGTGGCTTCCTACTGCATGTCATAGAACTTCTGGTCCCAGATTAAGCAGCTAGAGTTGTTGGAAGAGACAGAAACTAGGAGGTTGCGGAGTCCCACTGCAGGTGTTTATCTCACACGCTTCAGTCGAGGGATGCCTGGCAGTCTGCTGACAGCCCATGATCATGATAGCCTGTGATTTATGATGATTAAACTCACTTTTCTTCCACAGTTGGGCCAAAGTGATGCATTCTGGGTAACAAGTTATGACACGCTGATGTGCTTTGGCTAATGGGATTAATTATGTGCTGATCCCACAATAAGAAAAAAAGACTGAAAATTTGCTAATGAAATTTATATAAAGAAAAAAAATATGCTGATGCACTCTGGGTAATAGGACTAATGATAACTAATTAAGCACTGATGCACTGTGGGTAATGGGACTAAAGAGGTGGGGACACTGCTTAATAAGGCTAAAAGGCTACTAAAGCACTCTGGGTAGTGTAGCTAAGCAAGGCCCGATACACACAGCAATGAGACTGAAGAGGTGCTTCCGGGCTGTAGTTAATAGGACCAAATTGCACTATGTGAAATCCAGTTAAATAATTGCACTGATACACAGTAGGTATCAGGCCTGGTGGCACTCTAATGAACATTTTGATAGAAAGGGCAGATGTCAGCTGAGTGTCCTGGACTTTGCTTACCACCTTCACCTTTGAATCTAGACTGTTTTTTCCATCATGAGTGTTTCTGATCAGCCCTGCATATATAGCCAGTGTCAGAATCCTTCGCCACATCAATAAGATATTAAGGAAAAACGCGAACCCTCCCCGGCTAACCCAGGCACTACACTGTATCTCAATGTGGTATTGGGCTGTGCGGCAGAGCTGATTGGCCAGCTTACAGGAAGCTCCTTAAAAAGGCACCATGGGTCGCTAGCACTTAATGTCCAGTTGGGTTATTGACGCAGGACGCACTGAGCCCCTAACATGAGGCACCCAGTAGGACCGGTCAGGGGCCAGGGCTAACCCTAACCCTAACCCTAACCCTAACCCTAACCCTGGGCATCTTCTAGTCACTTCACTTTTCCAGAAAAATTGACTTCCCCAAGACGGTCCTCTCTTGTCCTGACATTTCTCAGGCTGTTTCTTAAGGTCTCGTTTAGATGTGAAAGGAGGTGTCCCGCCTTCTATGAAGTAGCAGATGGTGCTGCAACAGTTAGCCATGTCACCTTATCGCTGGATTATTGTGGGCTTCAATCCCAAGAAGATCAGATCTGCACTCATCTAATGAGTCTGTTCTCCCAAGACTGGTTATGAACCTCGGTGCCCCAGACTTCCGGAATGGACGCCCCCTTTAGGCTCCTCCAGGCGGCATAACGAGCCTGGGAACGCGCTGGTGAAGAAGCGGCCGAGACCCCTGTTCCTGACAGTGCCGTATGAGGTGTCTCCATAGCAACAGCAGTGTCTGTGTGAGGCCCTGGTGTGTTGGGCCCTGCTCTTTAAACATGATGAATCTTTTATGGCTTGAAATTTTAATCTCGCAGAAGTGTGATTACAGTGGTAGATCTGTGAAGGGCGGTCGTTCCCCCTCAGTTTAGGGAGGGGGGACATCCCCTTTCCTGAGCTGGTCTGTGGCCTGCTACCCTGACCTATGTATGAAACACACACAGCAGCTCACAGAAACCCCCACCCACTGCCAAGTATCTCCAAAGTTGGAATGGGGGGGGGTGTGCATTGATTCGTGTTCCTTATTGATCAAAGTGTCCATTCATCATGCTAATTGGGAAGAGGTGCTGTCCAGCGTTGTGCAATCAAATCTACTGACGAGTTCAGCTTTAAGTGTGAGGTGAAGGACATGGTCCTCACTTTGTGTGTGTTTATATTACATTGTGGGACCAAATTTTGACTTTACTGGGATTATTTCTCAGATCCCCACAAAGATCCATGAATGCAATCAAAAAACGAAAATTGGCACAAGTCTCGTATTTTGTTTGGTTACTTATGGGTAAGGTTAGGGCAAGGTAGGGGTTAAGGTCGTCATGTTGGGATAAGAGTTTTCCCCGGATAATGAATGGAGAGTCCCCACAAGGATATAATTACAAACCTGTGTATGTGTGTGTGTGTATATATGAAAAGCAGTCAGTGCAGGTGTGGGGAGCAAGTGTGTGAGGCAGCACAGTGTGTGTCTGTGTGCTCTGTAAAAAGAGTACATGTGTCTTTCTGGACGGATGGTGTTCGTACCCACATGGTAACGTTTACAAGGCATGTGACAGATACTAATGGAGCTTGTCATGACGACAGTGCTGGGATGTCATCTGGACTCCACGTGTTCATGGGCCGCAATCACACACCCACCCGTCTTGTCTGCCTGCCATTGTTCATTTTACTGCGGGATTTATGTTATGCTTGGTTTTAGTCTTTAAATATATTTACCTATATTATTTAGTCCATAAATATATTATCTTTAAATATATTGACTGTGTGGTTTTTAGTGCACTGGTAAAATATAGAAGACGGGATTGCACCCCCACTACTGGGGGAAGATGGTGGCTCAGGAGGTAGTGCTATCGTTTGGCCACTGGAGGGTTGCAGGTTCAAGCCCTGGTTCCTCTTGACCCCATCAAAGTGTCCTTGAGCAAGACACTGAACCCCTAATTGCTCCCGGTGTGTGAATGGGTGAATGTGAGGCATGAAATGTAAAGCGCTTTCAGTACTCGTAGGAGTAGAAAAGCGCTATATAAATGCAGTCGATTTACCATTTACTACAGCCACTAACACAGGTGAGGTCAGCTAGTAGCGTAATGATTAAGGAGCGAGATTTAAAGCTCAAGTCCCAGAAAACATTGTGCTTTGGAGATCTGTATAAACAGGTAAAGTTAAGCAAACATATTTTGTGTCTGAACAGAACTATATACTGTAGCATCATGGGCAATGTGGCCTGGATGCAGAAGCCTTTCTGAAAAGTCTTATTTTACTACCAGCAAATTAGCATGCAGAGTGGCAGGTAACAAACAAGCAAACATACCCGTTTTACATTTTCTGAGGAAAAGGGAAGCACTTAAGGTAAAATCATTAACAAGTCCAGTTGTTTTTCTTTTTCTTGTCCAGCTTTGAAGGCCTCCGGGTGTTTGTGAACGTGATCGCTCCCTTTAAAGGCGCGAGCTGACAGTACTGATCCCAGAAGCTGAAAACTGCCCTTGACTTTAGAGGAATCAATCCGCCAAATTTACATAATCGCTCAGCTTTGCCTTTGGCAATCTTTTACTCCCTTTACATATGAAACACACACAGAACACACACACACACACTCGCAAAGCAGACGTAGGCACCAACCGGCACAAATGTTTAGAGGTCATTGTGTCACGTTGTGGGAAGAGTATGCTTCTGAAAATGTAATAAACACTTATTTCTTATTAATTTGCTGCACATTTGGTGTTTAAATTCTTTGCTTTTTGTAGCTTTACATTATTAGGGTACAAATTATATTATTATTCTGGAAAATGCAGTAATTTTCCATGAGTCTGTGGCAGTTGTTAATTGTACAGTTGTGTTTGGTCCCCCCCCCCCATTAAAAACAGGCAGCATGACTGGGGGATGCTGAATATCTACGCTTGGGAGTGTTTTTTGTGTGTTAGTGTGTTCTGTTTTTAACCTCTGTTTTCGTAATGATCTCATTTCTATTTTGGGGCTAATTATTTTGCCGGGGGAGGTGTTTACCCCCCCCCCCACGTGTGTGTTTTCAGAGAAGCTATCGACCGCTGTACCAGGGCTCGTTCTTTTGTTGAAGACCTCAAATGTGAAAATGCAGGAGCCACACAGGGAAGCTCGCTCTCATCCTGCAGGATAAAGAAGTGGATAAGCGAGTGAGAAAATGAGAGCAGGCACGACGGCCGCGGACAGGACGCCTTCCTGGGCCGCGGGCTGGAGCTGCCGCGCGTTTATCAGATGCGATTTCGCAGATTAAATGCGAGGCGAGGGATTTTCAAAAACAAGCCGCTTGCGGTGTCATGCAAGCCTGTGAACCTGGCTGTTGTCGCATTAAGTTGAAGCGGCAAGGACCAAATGCACGGGGGCCACGCAGGGGTGCGGGCGTGTGGAATGTGGGCCAGCCGATAGCTGCATGTCTTTGGCCACGCCTCCAGAGCACGGCCGCAGCGTAAGCAGCATAGTGACCCTCCTCTGTCCTCTGTGTTTCCTGCAGAATGCAGACTGCTGTTGTTTTTGGGGGAGAATGTCCTGCTACGATTGTGAGTTACTGGACTGATGCGGGGGTCCCATCCTCTCTGGCTGTCAAAGAGCGATAAAAAGGCTTTTGTTCCAGACAACGCCGTCCGAAATGACGGTTCTCTGTTCATTTTCAAAGAAACAATTGAATCTGTCCGGATTAAACGAATCCATCACAAGTCTGCATTAATCAGCTGGTCTGGCCCTGGGTTTCCGCTCTGTCCGTCACCGAGTGCAAATTGGGTGCCATTGTGAGAAAGGGACCAATGATCAGACACTCTGAAATCTCAGAGGTCCCCCTTTTTGTTCCAGGGCCACCTGAACCTCCCCCTCTCTGCGGTTTTGGATTTCTGCGTGTTGAGTTCCTTCGAAACTTGTCACGGGAAAATGCAGCTCAGTGGACGAGGCTCGTCCTGTTTCGGGATAGGCTGGAGCAACGTGTGGCCTGACCCGTGTAGAACCTGGCTCTACCATTCGCCGATCGCAGTGATGCCTAATGCTACCCACGTATCCACCCTTGGAAGAGGAAATACTCCCCGTACGGTCATCATTGTTACAGCAGCACCACGTCTCACCACGCTGGACAACCATAAAATATTACAGACGGCTCTTTTATGAACCAGCATGGCTCCTGTCCAGAGTCCATTACCAGTGTCATAACCTCTTTCCCATAAACATCCCAGAAAAATGTGCTGATGTGAAAGCTGTGATATTGTCTGCGCTGGAAGGGGCCTGTCACTGCTGTCTGCCTTCTGATAAACTTTCTGCCCTTAGCCAATAGCTACGGAAAAATGCTAACATTAGCAAGCCTGGCTATTCCGGTCCCAGCAAGTAAGACAAAGGCGCGGGGTGTGTATTTCCCTGTCAGCCAAAGATCAGCCACTTATGTTGATGTGCTGCATCTTCCCTGACTATCTATCCAGTACAGGGTGTAACTTTTGAAGTCCAAGAGTTACAATTTTTATGGAAACATACCAAAAAAATCCATCATAATGCAGGATAGATACCTTCATAATGCCTTATAATGATCAGTATAAGCCATTATAATTCATTATGAAGGTATTTATAGTGCATTACAGATCAGAGCTTCATAGAGCATTCATAATGCATAATAAACATGGCTATTATGTGTTATGCCTTTTTTACAGTTTTATCCTTGTCTATGATACTTTGACTGCCTTATAATGCATTATGAAGGTATCTATAATGCATCACATATGACTGTTTTAAGTTAAGTGTTACCATACATTATGGTCTTTATATCAAACAAGCAATTTAACTACTATCCCTTTAAGAGATGACTGGCATGTGATGTTCTTGGAATGAGGGCAGCTGAAGGTCACCAATGACAAGGAGAAGTCTGGCTGCATAAGCTACGGTCACAGTCCAAGCAACTAGAGGAAATGGGGCCAAGACATCTGATTTGTTGTTCCTGCCTCCTCTAGTTGTTTGGACCCACCTCCTCTATAATATGATTGGTTATCCCCTTTTGCCCAGTTGACGATTTATCCATAACCCTTCCTCTAGTCACAAATATGATTTTAACAGCCTTTTTTTTTTTTTTACGGATTAAATGGCAAATCCAGGGCAATTATAGATGTAGGATCACGTTGTCTAAATCAGACAGTCAAATATGGCTTCCTTTCAGTCAGTATCTACCACACCCATAGGCCCAGCTCTGAGACCAGTCGATAGAAGTATTGATCATTAGTGTGTATCATAATAATAGGAACTGTGAAGACAACGAATCGTTCCGAAATATGAGTCGGACAGTGGAATATGAACAGCAGGGAAACTTCCCCTGGTAAAAATCCTCTCTGTGGGTGGGTGGATGGTTGTGTGGAATATTACTGAGGTCGTCGGGGGCTGAAGAACATGATTCGAAGGACATGGTCCTCATTTTGTATGTGCGTGTGTGTGGGGGTTGGGGGTGGTGGGTTTTGTCATAGGTAAACAGCACGGCGGGGATGGGGAGGTCAGCGTGTGTATAGTGAAACATGCCGTGTGTATCTATGCGCTCTGTAAACACGGTACATGTGTTTGTTTGTCTGAAATAATGTGGTGTTTGTATCCACATGTTGGTGTTTATGGAGCGAACGAGAGATACTGAAGAAGCTTGACGTGATAAGGGATCATAGGGACGTCATCTGGACCCAGTTTTTCCAGCCCTTTCCCGGCAAACCAAAAACCAAGCTTTTCTCATTATGCTTCTCATTTTATTTTCTTTCTTTCTTTCTTAAAACCAACCCGGAGAAACTATTTGGAATCCTTCCCTGCTCCAACAATGCAAAATCCATACGCAGCAAAATAATATTAATGACCACGGTGGCAACACAAAAGAGAAGCCCGAGGCTCTGATTTACTCAGCATGACAGGAGACGATAGCTGACCCGCTTTGGCCTTGAAAGACGGAATACGCTTCATATTCCTAATCACTGTGGCCGCTCTTTCATTCTCAGAGGAGAACGGACGAGTGCAATGGGTGACATTGATCTTCATGTCCTGGGAAGCTGGGTATAATCTAATTTGCCAGTTTTACATCCTTAGGTCAGTTAATCAATTGGGGGATGTGACTGGGATTCAGAGAGAGGCACGCAGGGGACGTGGTGCTGGGAGAGGAGCTGGCAGACGAGGACAAAGAACACGGGACTAAATTATCTCAACATCTTATTAATGAAAGCTTAGGCTCATTAAACCATTATGTTTAGCAGAGGCACGCTGCTGTTATCGCTGCTTATGAACAGTAGGGGGCCTGGTGATTAAGGACTGTCACCAAAACATTGACATCCTACTGTTGTACTGTGTTAATCCTTCATTTAAGAACGCACAAGCAACTTTTGTCAGGTCACTAAAAAAACTTTTCTGATTTTGAAATATTTCCAGAATCAGTGTTGGGTTTAGCCGCTCTTGGTGTTGTACCTTAAAGCAGTGTTTCTCAACCTGGTCCTTGGGGATCCCTAGATGGTCCGGGTTCTTGCCCCCTCCCAGGTCGCAGCCGGACAGTCCACATATGGCGGTTTTCTACAGGCACACAGTGCTGTGTTATGTTAGCATCAAACGCTAGCAGGATTAGCATTCACTTGTAGAGATTGGAAAGTTCTAAGTTCTGGGAAAGCATCAATACATCGTGATGTGTGATACTACTAATAATTAATAGTATATAGAATCTGCCCTTTTTTCCTTCAGATACTCCATACATATTGACTCAGATCACTGGTATCTCCAGGCATTTCGACCAATCAGCTGCTGGTGATGTAACCAACCCTGCTGGTAAGTAGGGCCATGTCAGTACAGTTATGGCTTGGGTACGGTTTGCATAATTTACAATATAAAATCATCTCTTCGCGGTATGGTTCGGGTGCGATTCGGTTCTTGATCCCAGTGGAAAAGCCCCAGTTTTTGCTCCCAGCTGGGAGGGAGCAAAATTGTGGACTGTCTAGAGGTCCCCGTGGACCAGATTGGGAAACACGGGGCTGTCGAATCAGAGCTGTACTGGACAGGGCTTCTGCATTCTATAGAGAGAAAATACAGCAACAAGAATTTCAGTCTCAAACAGCTGAACCCAGGATCAGCCCCCATTCGTTTAGAGAGAAATAAAATCAATTAACTCACAAATGATTACTCACCACTGCTCCTAACAGTAAGAGAGGTTACTAACTCCTCGCTGCCATTCATAAATAAGAGCTTTCCCTGGTTCTTGGTCCCAGCAGGAAAGCTCCAGTTTTTGCTCCCAGCTGGACGGGAGCAAAAACATGGAGTGTCAGGGGGTCCCCAAGGACTGGTTTGAGAAATACTACCTTAAGGAAAGGAAAACCTTCGAATGCAATCAAAGTGCGTGTTTAGCGGACGCAAAGCAACATGAAGCACCCAGGCTGGGAACGCTGGCTGAATCGGAATACGGCACGAGTGCAAAGAGCAGCACAGCTGCTCCTGGCTTTCACACTCAGAAGGGCCGCGGAATCACTCTCGTCACATCGCCGTTACTCCTCCCGCTTCTGCCGCCTGCCATAAAATTATCTCATTAAGTGGCTCTTCGCCTCTCTGTGCCTGTTTTTATTTAATCATTAATGGCTTTAGAAGAATGACACCTTCCTGCCAAAAGCCTGCTGGGACAGTTGCATCACTCCAGCGTGGGTGTGGCCTAAAACGCAGGAGACAGAAGATACATCACAGGCAAGAGGAACAGGGAACACCTCCACCGGAGGGAGAACAATTATAACAATTTTGGGTGATTTTAATCAAATGTGTCTCAGATTGTCTCCTAGGGCCTAGATTTATGGGCATGACCAGTCAATTATGCTTTTGGTGTCCGGTGATTATAGTGAGTCATGGAAGCTTGGAAAGCAGTCACACCTTCAACTGACTGGGTGGTGACAACCTTTTATTATTATTTTTTGGTATATGCAAAAGAGCAGGGATTTTTGCTATTTGGACATAAGGACATGGGTGGCATTTTGGCTCAGCAAGAAACAATGTCCCCTCCACGCCCCCAGGGTTGAGGGTTCGAATCCTGTCCTCTGTGCGTGGTAACGTGTGGCTTTCCTTTAGATGCTCTGATTTTTACCTGCAGCTAAGTGACTCGTGTCTCTGTATCGTGTGTGCCCTGTGATGGACCGACATCCTGTCCAGGGAGACCCCCAGCTTTGTGCCCTGTGATGGACCGACATCCTGTCCAGGGAGTCCCCCAGCTTTGTGCCCTGTGATGGACCGACATCCTGTTCAGGGAGACCCCCAGCTTTGTGCCCTGTGATGGACCGACATCCTGTCCAGGGAGTCCCCCAGCTTTGTGCCCTGTGATGGACCGACATCCTGTCCAGGGAGACCCCCAGCTTTGTGCCCTGTGATGGACCGACATCCTGTCCAGGGAGTCCCCCAGCTTTGTGCCCTGTGATGGACCGACATCCTGTTCAGGGAGACCCCCAGCTTTGTGCCCTGTGATGGACCGACATCCTGTCCAGGGAGTCCCCCAGCTTTGTGCCCTGTGATGGACCGACATCCTGTCCAGGGAGACCCCCAGCTTTGTGCCCTGTGATGGACCGACATCCTGTCCAGGGAGTCCCCCAGCTTTGTGCCCTGTGATGGACCGACATCCTGTTCAGGGAGACCCCCAGCTTTGTGCCCTGTGATGGACCGACATCCTGTCCAGGGAGTCCCCCAGCTTTGTGCCCTGTGATGGACCGACATCCTGTCCAGGGAGACCCCCAGCTTTGTGCCCTGTGATGGACCGACATCCTGTCCAGGGAGTCCCCCAGCTTTGTGCCCTGTGATGGACCGACATCCTGTTCAGGGAGACCCCCAGCTTTGTGCCCTGTGATGGACCGACATCCTGTCCAGGGAGTCCCCCAGCTTTGTGCCCTCGGATGGACCGACATCCTGTCCAGGGAGTACCCCAGCTTTGTGCCCTGTGATGGACCGACATGCCGTCCAGGGAGTCCCCCAGCTTTGTGCCCTGTGATGGACCGACATCCTGTCCAGGGAGTCCGCCAGCTTTGTCCCCTGTGATGGACCGACATCCTGTCCAGGGAGTCCCCCAGCTTTGTGCCCTGTGATGGACCGACATCCTGTCCAGGGAGTCCCCCAGCTTTGTGCCCTGTGATGGACCGACATCCTGTCCAGGGAGTCCGCCAGCTTTGTCCCCTGTGATGGACCGACATCCTGTCCAGGGAGTCCCCCAGCTTTGTGCCCTGTGATGGACCGACATCCTGTCCAGGGAGTCCCCCAGCTTTGTGCCCTGTGATAGACCGACATCCCGTCCAAGAAGTTCCTCTGTGTATCCGGGGACTGGCTCCAGTATAATCTCGAACCTGTACTGGATACGCAGCTGGGAGAGGAATTTAAGGACACATTACTTATTTGCTATGTTACACAAGTGTCTTATGAGAACAATAACAGCACCTGATCTACACTCTCACAGGGATAGGCCCGTGGGGAAATACCACAACAAGTAACAACACGCCCTGTTTTGATTAATGAAAAGCTGCAGTTTGGGTTCACTGAACCCAGGGTCCCATCAAACACTTATGCTGAAGGTGGCAGATGGATCGATGACGAGGGCACACGACCCAAATTGCTTCTGCAAATGTTCTTCTCTGGCATGGTGTAAAATAGCTTCAGTCACCATGCGTAAGGGTTTTCAGAGAGCTAAGAAGTCATTATTCCCCACAGTGGACACCACCGAGTTCCACTCAATAGAAACTGCATGGTTTATTTTCAATTATCATACAAAATGAGGTGCACACCTTTATACCTCAGAAATAAATAGAAAGATATACTAGAACTTATGTAAGCGTTGGAAAGAAGATATACCTGGGGCCAAAAAATTGTCTCCTGCCAATTTCGTTTCTGCGGAAAGGAACCAGGAACTAGTAGATAGACCCTAATAACGGTCTTTTCAAGTACCGATGGCTCTCCTGGCCCTCTCCAGTTCTTAAGTGCTCCTTCCGTCTTTGTAGTAAAAAAGTGTTTTATAAAAGAGCGATCTACAGCGGCAGCTGTGAGAGGTAACGTTTCCTAAAATTATTTTTCTTTTTCGCGAAATAAAAAGCGTTTCGCATTTTGAGTGCAATCATGCCATGCACGTAGAGATTGGTAAGCATTCAAATCAAAGCACATAGGCTGATAATAGAATACAAATATGCAGGACGAAGCGATATCCAATATGTAAGCTATGTATAATTGTATTAATCGATCCCTCTTCCATTCCCGCTTGTCCTATGGCACTCACACCATTCACAGCTCACCCCATGTCGACAACCGTGTTAAGAAGGCGTGCCCTGCAATTCCATAAATACATGTCATTTTTAAAACAATGAATTACAAAGCTTCAATTAAATTAGTATGACAGGGGGCATCCCTTGATGTACATTTTAATTTGTGCCTGGTCAATTCACAGTGAAGAATAGCTTTATGGAGTGCAAATTAAACGTCTTTAATTACTTTGTTGAATGACATTCCTCTCCGCTGCACCAAATATTTAAAATCATATTTGATAAGTAGATCTAACAGACACCCACAACCAGAGAGAATAGAGGACTGTGCCCTGTTTCAGCTTCAAACAAACAGTTTCACAATTTCTACGGGGGCAAAACGTGGGTTACTAATCTCTTACTGTTAATTAAATCAGCGGCGACTAGACGGTTGTAACACCGAGGCAAGAGCTTGCGTTCCACCTGAAATCGTCTATAGCCTCTTTTCCTCAATGCATATTTATGCACACATTTATAATCATGCATATTTATGAACGTGCTTCCTCCGGCGTCACTGCCGAGCGATGCTTTCTCCGGGAGGGGAGGGTGAGTTTGGGAGGGGGCAGAACCGGGAGAGAAGGGGAAGGCAGACGGGAGAGGGGAGCGAGGGAGGGAGGAGCGGGAAGCCTATAGAGAGGATCCGCCGTGCGGAGACATCAGTGGGCATCGGCACCGTCCGGATAGGAAACCCGATTCAACTCCAGCGACACAAAGACTGCTACTTTCTTTGTCATGCTGCAGCCCCGCTTGCGAGCAACAATACCAGTAAATAATCAGCCGAAATGATTCCGTACATGGTGCTTCATTAGTGTCATTATTGTTATTCTTGTTATTGCATGGCGAAAGGAGCGGAGAGATGGCTTGGCACAGCTGACCGTGCGGCGATTGTGCGGAGTTGGCAATTATAAATGGTTTTGTCGAAGATCTGATGTTTGGCAGTAATTTGAAGAAACGCGCAGATGAAGAAAAGCGTCTAGTCTTCTTAGGTTTAGAGTAAGCAGCTTCCTGATCTGTGCCCGGTTCTCCAGGGGTGCAGATTGAAAGCCTCGGTATTTCTCATAAACAGGAGCAAAAAAGCGAAACCGTGCAGTATATAGATAATGGTGTGGCAGAGTGCTCTGGGCTGATCATGCTTTAATCCACCATGACCTGCAACCTCCGAGTTGTTCTTCACCATCCAGTTTATCCATAGTCTGCGTGGAAGGCAGCATCACACCATCACCGCGGACGGCTCAAGGCGGATATCCGAAAGGACATATCGCCGAAACCAAAGAGCTGATGTCAGGCTTTTAACGCGTCTGTCTCTCGTCCCCGGCTCGCTCCCTCCATGGGCACCGCGCCACGCATTTGAATGACCTTCCCGGTCTCATGGCTGTGGCACGGAGAATAAAAACTTTGCTGACCGTCAACATCTTCGTCTTCGTGGGGATCATATTGTTCTCGGTGTACTGCAGGATCCAGGACCGCTCGGAGGAGCTGGTTCAGTTCGGAAGGAGCGCGGAGCAAAGACTTCGCGGCAGGAATGGCAAAGTCACCAACCTGGTCGACAAGCAGGCTATACTTCAAAGACTGGAGCACCTAGAAGATGTGGTGTACAATCAGTTAAACGGTAATTAATATTTACGCGCGTTTACCATCATGTTCTTTTTACTTTATTTGGTTTATTATTATTGTTATTATTATTATTATTATTATTATGATTATTTCAGTTGTTTTGCTTTCTAACGCACAGCTCCTTTGTTCTTCGTCAAGCT
This sequence comes from Brienomyrus brachyistius, assembly GCF_023856365.1. Taxonomy (NCBI): domain Eukaryota; kingdom Metazoa; phylum Chordata; class Actinopteri; order Osteoglossiformes; family Mormyridae; genus Brienomyrus; species Brienomyrus brachyistius. Next base: position 197,930 of record NW_026042392.1, on the reverse strand, counting down.
GCCAAAGTGGTCCTGGATTATTAATACTGTTGGCCTCCTTTTTGGTCCCACACCGCAATGGGGCTGATATTTCACTTGCAGGTAACGTGGGCGTGCATAAGAGACGTATTTATGTCAGAATTTCACTTTAATTCTTTTATGGCAACACGGAAACCTCACAGCTCAGGCAATCTATGTGAAAATCAGTACTGCAGGTAAACCAGCCCACCAGAACTGCTGTAGTTCATTTTGATTTTATTTCTCTGAAACAGTGCGTGTTTTCCATCTGTAAACGAAAAAAAAAGGTTGATTCCTTCATATCCGAAAGCTTAATGAAACTCAAGAAAAGTTCAGGAAGGTAATATCAGCAGGACAGAGTACATTTAGTATTTATATTTATTTATTTAGTGTACACTTCTGTAGGAAGTGACGTACAACCCAGGATCTGAGGTCGCAGGGTACGACAGTGTCTGTAGAGCGATTTGGATTAAGGGGCTTTCTGATGAGCTGTGTATGATATACAGAGCACTAGTATGATTCCAGCCGTGGGTCTTGAACCCATAACCAACTAGACTTAGGCACAGATCCTTTGCCCTGCTGAGCTACACACCGGCCCAAGTGGACAGTTCAGCAGAGAGCGGATTGCTTCCGACTGTTTGCCGAAATCTTCGTGTGGGGTCGCTGGCCGACTGTGACCCTGGGAGTCGAGACTCTTTCTCCGCTGTGTTTGCCGGGTGGCTGAGCGACTCCGACTGCGGCTGCTAACACCCCCTTCAAATGTGAGACGTGTGTATCGCGCTCGCCTCTGGCATGTCAGGACAGCGGCATTCAGCACTGTGATCTAGTCCCAGGAGAGGAAACACAGCGATACACCCCAGGACAAACTTTTCTGTCCTATCCACAAGCATGAAGCACGAACAGGTACGAAGACTGGCTGGTACGTCAGCTGTCCTGATTCCATTAATAATGCATTTCCGAGGGAAAGCTCTTATTTATGAATGGCAGCGAGGAGTCAGTAACCTCTCTTACTGTTAGGAGCAGCGGTGAGTAATCATTTGTGAGTTAATTGATTTTATTTCTCTCTAAACGAATGGGAGCTGATCCTGGGTTCAGCTGTTTGAGACTGAAATTCTTGTTGCTGTATTTTCACTCTATAGAATGCAGAAGCCCTGTCCAGTACAGCTCTGATTCGATAGCCCCGTGTTTCCCAATCCGGTCCACGGGGACCTCTAGAGAGTCCACAATTTTGCTCCCTCCCAGCTGGGAGCAAAAACCGGGGCTTTTCCACTGGGATCAAGAACCGAATCGCACCCGAACCATACCGCGAAGAGATGATTTTATATTGTAAATTATGCAAACCGTACCCAATCCGTAACTGTACTGACATGGCCCTACTTACCAGCAGGGTTGGTTACATCACCAGCAGCTGATTGGTCGAAATGCCTGGAGATACCAGTGATCTGAGTCGATATGTATGGAGTATCTGAAGGAAAAAAAGGGCAGATTTTATATACTATTAATTATTAGTAGTATCACACATCACAATGTATTGCTGCTTTCCCAGAACTTGGAACTTTCCAACCTCCTACTTAAAAAATGAAAGGGATTCATAATGCAAAGTTACACAATTGAATGCTAATTCTGCTAGCGTTTAATGCTAACATAACACAGCAATTCTCACAGACATGCTGGGGGAAATTAGGCCATAGTAAATCGTAATGTACGGCAAGTGAACAGCAAATAAGCGTCTTTTTGGTTTTACATTATTGTTGGTGGCGTAACTAGTGTCTCTTCGCAGTGTGGGTTGGGTACGGCCTGGTTCCTGTGTGCCTGTAGAAAACCGCCATATATGGACTGTCTGGCTGGGAGGGAGCAAGAACCCGGACCATCTGGGGGTCCCCAAGGACCAGGTTGAGAAACACTGCTTTAAGGTACAACACCAAGAGCGGCTAAACCCAACACTGATTCTGGAAATATTTTAAAATCAGAAAAGTTTTCTTAGTCACCTGAGAAGAATGTGGACTGTCTGGCAGGGATTATGGAGGGAGCAAAAACACGGACCGGCTGTGGGTCCCTGAGGACCGGATTGGGAAACGCTGCTATAGCCCATTGGCTGATTCTGGCAGGCCGTGCAATCTGTAATGCAGAAGAGATGTGATGACGTTTTGTCCTGTGAACACCAGGGCCTCACTTAATGCTTCCATCTCTCATGCCTTCGATTGCTGGAAATCAGTTTAATATCCCCCTGTAGGGGGCGGTGTGGAGGCTGTGTGCTGGTTGTGGGTTCGAATGGGATCCTGGCAAGTGTCCACAAGGGCTTCCCGGTGTCATGTCACCATCTAAAATGCAATGTTCAGGTGAATTTGGGCCTTTGGAATGATGTCACCGTGACAACACCTCGCTTTCTGCCCCGTGCTTCATGGGACAGACTCCCGATCGACGTGTCCAGTGACAGGATGGGCTGATTACCCTGCCGAGGGAGGGGGGGGTTAGGGACACATTCCACTACTGCTCTCAATCCTGTGAAAAGGGGGCTTGCTGCATTGTCCTCTGAGAGCTTCTGCCCTTCAGGCTGCCTTGTCTAAATTAATTAAGCCCTATAAATGAAATACCCTTTGACATCTTGGAGGGGGGGGGGGGGGCAAGGGGATGGATGCGAGAGGCTGGATGGTGCAGATCTGGGTGGATCTGAACTGTGCCAGTGGTCACTTTGGGGTCACCGGACACAAGCTGCTTTCATATATATTTCAGAGGGCTGGGGACCTTTCTGCTTTATATAATCACACACAATGGACACAGTACATGAGTACATGAGTACCCACAGCTCCGGGGGACATAACCACGCTTAGTGACACTTGTAGGTCAATGCATTCCGAACAGGAAGATGAACAAGCAGGCAGCACCACAGAATGGCTTTAACTAATTCATTCAAAATTTCTAAGCTGGAATTGAGCTCGTCTGGAACTGTGCTCTGTCGCATTCTGAATTTCTAGGTTGTGTCTGTGCTAGACACTGTTTTGTGAAACACATCTGTCTATGCTGGGACCTTATCTGTGATGGAATGTGTCTATGTTGAGTGCTCTATGCTCAAAAATATCTATCTTAGGAACTTATCTGTGATGGAATGTAACTATGCCGGGTGCTTTATACTGAAACATGTCTGTGCTAGTATTTTGTCTGTGATGTGATCTGTCAACATGAGGTTCTTTATGCTAAAACATAACTATTGCATATAATTGAACATATTTAGGCAGGGTGCTCTATGCTGCAGCATATCAGCTTTGGAAGGTTAATGTGTAATGGAATATATCTACGCAGGGTACTCTGTGCTGCTCTGCATATCTACGTTGGTCCTTTGAGCCAGGAGCTCTGCTGAGTAATTCAGTAGGTCCTCTTTCAGCCCTTAATGTTGGCCATGGATGTGGCGATGGAAGAGGCCTGCCGTATGATTTGAGCACACAGCAGGAGTTACTGCGCAGTGCTCACCCCACTCCCAGTGATCGCTCTGTGGGAATGGCCATCGATGAGTTGCTCTGTCCAAAAGCCGTGTCTGTATGTGGGGCTGAGCAAGCGAGCTACGGTTAAAATCATTAACGTACTGGTCGTTTTGTTGCTAAGCAGTGTGACGCACGCAGCTTACAGTTCAGCTCTTGTAGGGTTGGGTGTTTTTATAAGAGAAAAACAAGTTAATTACCCAGCGTGAGGGTCCAACAGCAGAGTCCAGGGTGGGTGGTGAAGCTGTCAGAGCGGGGATCACTAATCATGTTTTCCTAATTGCCAAGTCATTTATTCCCCCAAAGCAAATGAAAGGCTTCATATCTGTCGACAGAGACTCCTCTTAATTGTCTTAATTGGCGAGATTTGGGTAATCACCTGTCGCCCTCCGTGGTATCGAACAAGGGTAGATGTTAGGGTTATCTTCTTCTAAAGATACGCTGGAAACCAACTAGTCACAGAACACAGAACAACACTTCCAACAACAGTCCGGTCTTGACCTTGAGGTGTCAGCCTCTCAGCCTGACACAGCCAACTTCGAAAGAGGAACTCCCCTCGCGGTATCTTTTTTTGAGGTATACAAACAGGATATGCAAATAACATTCAACATTGTTTATCACCATGTATGGGGTGGAAATATTCAAGCGACAGTTCTTAAGACGTGTTATTGCTAAATTAAGATCAAGCTGCTGCAGGGTGTTATTTCTAAGAAATGGCATCTAGCAAAATGACAATAAAAAAAAAGTACATATTTCTCTAACAGCTGGGTTGAGCACGTTGTGTATATGGTGAAGGCAGAGTTGGGATTGGGGCATGTGAGCTAGCAGAATGGATGTTATGATGCTTACGATTGTCTGTTTGCCTATGGATGCAGTGTTCAGGACCAAGAGTGTGGTGGTGTTAGATTATTCTGAACACAGGCTGCAGTCTCTGTCATGGCGCTTGGATCAGCAGCCAGTAGTATCATCTGAGGGAGCCGATGGCAGGTGAAGGTGGAAGGTGCTGTGACTTTGGAAAATAATGCCTGTGCCAAGCTGGTCACCGTAACGTCAGCGAAAGTGGGAGGGACTATCACGTCCAAACCTTCCACAAACCCGAAAAATCTTCTGATATGCTTTTGTCTAATATCGGCAGAGCTAGCAGTGAAACCTGCCAGCGCTTATTAGGGGAACAACGTTACATCATTTTTTTCATTCTGTGGAAAACGAAAGATCGATCCGCTGGTCAAATTTAATAATAAATTATGAACATGTTGCAAGCTGAATAAATAAAATATTGTGATGCTCAAGTGGTGAAGAGATCATGAGGCAGACAGCAAAGTTCAGTTTTTAGTAGACTTATTTATGCAATCCGTAAAAGGACAGCGGTAAAACAGCGAGTGACAAACTAGCAAAGAAATCTGGGAGAAATACAGCCTTTAAGGGTAGAAAAGTGGATACAGGCAATAGACACGGAGTGCAAGGAGTCATACTCTGATTTTTTCAGTTGGGCAGCTTATAAAAAATTAACATCCAAAAAAACAGAATTCATATGGATCTATACTTTACTCTCATTTTCTCCTACATCCTTCTTTTCGTTTCTAAAGCCGGTGGAAACACTGGCAGGTTCTCAAAAGGCACCAAGCGAGAACCAGTACTGGCATCAGCACCAGCTCTGGCTCCATGTTGGTGGAAATGAGGAATAAATGTCTCAGTTCCCTGTAATGTCCCCCCCATTCCCACTACCATAATTGGCTGACCCATCTGACATGGCAGTACCCCTGGGGGTTTATGGTCTCTTAGCGAGGACATGGCACCCCCCTTCCCCCCTCCCCGGCCACGTATCCACTGCACCTTTAATAAGTCGCCCCTCCCCCGTCCATGCGTTCATGACCCACCATCACTTTCTGCTGTTTTTATAAGCCGATTGAATCATTGATGGCTGGTGCGCTGAAAAGCTGGCGAGACTGAAGATGGGCTCAGTCTTACACACGTCTGCATTCTGTCCTCAGGAGAAGAACCTTTCATTATGTATTATTTATGCCATTCGGGCCTTTAATGTAGGCTGCCACAAGTTGATCTGCAAGGGGGAAAGTCCTTGCTACAGCTGTCAGTTATTTGTTAATATTTCTGAATATTTCACATGCCTACTTGCTTATTACTACAGTCTGGCTGATTTTCTATATTTATTGTTGGTGTTTTTGGTTTTGAGATTCTTTTCTTTTTTTTGTGTATTTTGTTTGATTTCAAAATGGTCGACGCTCTAAATTCTTAATGATCTCAGGACAGATGAACCATTCAGATGAACCTGGACAGGGCTGTGAAACAGAACCACCGTTTGGACTGGTCTTTCCCACCGACATCTCGGTGGGGTTCTGGGTCAGCCAGTTGGGTTCTGGTTTGGAAGACAATAATCGCAGGTCATTCTTGGTCATTTTCCAGTTTCCCTAACAGATGATATACTGTATATTATCGCCGCCTCTCCCCCTCCATTTCCAGACCAGTGTGAACTTGTGTAAATAAGAGGCGTGTAATGGGGAACTTGGGGGTTCAGTCAGAATAATAACCATCAGTGGCTGCCTGGGATATCCAACCTAAGGATGTAGGACTGAATCCTGTACAGTTAGGGCTTGACAGGCCGGCCTGCCACTTACAATATGTTTACTGTCTCGCTCGTCCTTCCAGAGGCCCAGCTGTGTGTTTCCGGTGGTCTGAGGCAGACAAACTGGTTACTGACCAGAGGAAGTTGATGCTCAGAGCTCAGGCATTTTTTGTCTGACCCCTTGAATAAAAGAAGAATGAAGAAGGTCTGGTTTGAAGTTCTCTCGTTTCCCATTTCCCCCAGTTTGTGTAGAGGTTGTGAGGCTAGACGTTGCTGCTTTGTGCTTCCTGGTGGATGATGGGTATTTTAGGCACGGTGTAACTGCGGTGATCAGGTTTATCCGCGTGTTTCCACATTCCCTCTGCCTGGCGACGGCCACGTTCCCCTGCCTGGCGACGGCCACGTTCCCCTGCCTGGCGACAGCCGCGTTCCCTCTGCGTGGCGACGTCCACGTTCCCTCTGCCTGGCGACGCCCGCGTTCCCTCTGCCTGGCGACGCCCGCGTTCCCCTGCCTGGCGACGGCCGCGTTCCCCTGCCTGGCGACGGCCGCGTTCCCCTGCCTGGCGACGTCCGCGTTCCCCTGCCTCGCTACGGCCGCGTTCCCCCTGCCTGGCGACGTCCGCGTTCCCTCTGCCTGGCGACGGCCGCGTTCCCCTGCCTGGCGACGGCCGCGTTCCCTCTGCCTGGCGACGGCCGCGTTCCCCCTGCCTGGCGATGGCCGCGTTCCCTCTGCGTGGCGACGTCCACGTTCCCTCTGCCTGGCGACGCCCGCGTTCCCTCTGCCTGGCGACGCCCGCGTTCCCCTGCCTGGCGACGGCCGCGTTCCCCTGCCTGGCGACGGCCGCGTTCCCCTGCCTGGCGACGTCCGCGTTCCCCTGCCTCGCTACGGCCGCGTTCCCCCTGCCTGGCGACGTCCGCGTTCCCTCTGCCTGGCGACGGCCGCGTTCCCCTGCCTGGCGACGGCCGCGTTCCCTCTGCCTGGCGACGGCCGCGTTCCCCCTGCCTGGCGATGGCCGCGTTCCCCTGCCTGGCGACGGCCGCGTTCCCCTGCCTGGCGACGCCCGCGTTCCCTCTGCCTGGCGACGGCCGCGTTCACCCTGCCTGGCGACGGCCGCGTTCCCCCTGCCTGGCGACGTCCGCGTTCCCCTGCCTGGCGACGTCCGCGTTCCCCTGCCTGGCGACGTCCGCGTTCCCCTGCCTGGCGACGGCCGCGTTCCCTTTGCCTGGCGACGGCCGCGTTCCCCCTGCCTGGCGACGGCCGCGTTCCCCCTGCCTGGCGACGTCCGCGTTCCCCTGCCTGGCGACGTCCGCGTTCCCCTGCCTGGCGACGGCCGCGTTCCCCCTGCCTGGCGACGTCCGCGTTCCCCTGCCTGGCGACGTCCGCGTTCCCCTGCCTGGCGACGTCCGCGTTCCCCTGCCTGGCGACGTCCGCGTTCCCCTGCCTGGCGACGGCCGCGTTCCCTCTGCCTGGCGACGGCCGCGTTCCCTCTGCCTGGCGACGGCCGCGTTCCCTCTGCCTGGCGACGGCCGCGTTCCCTCTGCCTGGCGACGTCCGCGTTCCCCCTGCCTGGCGACGTCCGCGTTCCCCTGCCTGGCGACGTCCGCGTTCCCCTGCCTGGCGACGTCCGCGTTCCCCTGCCTGGCGACGGCCGCGTTCCCTCTGCCTGGCGACGGCCGCGTTCCCCTGCCTGGCGACGTCCGCGTTCCCCCTGCCTGGCGACGGCCGCGTTCCCCCTGCCTGGCGACGGCCGCGTTCCCCCTGCCTGGCGACGGCCGCGTTCCCCCTGCCTGGCGACGTCCGCGTTCCCCTGCCTGGCGACGTCCGCGTTCCCCTGCCTGGCGACGTCCGCGTTCCCTCTGCCTGGCGACGGCCGCGTTCCCCTGCCTGGCGACGGCCGCGTTCCCTCTGCCTGGCGACGGCCGCGTTCCCCCTGCCTGGCGACGGCCGCGTTCCCTCTGCCTGGCGACGTCCGCGTTCCCCTGCCTGGCGACGGCCGCGTTCCCTCTGCCTGGCGACGGCCGCGTTCCCCTGCCTGGCGACGTCCGCGTTCCCCCTGCCTGGCGACGGCCGCGTTCCCCCTGCCTGGCGACGGCCGCGTTCCCCCTGCCTGGCGACGGCCGCGTTCCCCCTGCCTGGCGACGTCCGCGTTCCCCTGCCTGGCGACGTCCGCGTTCCTCTGCCTGCCGACGTCCGCGTTCCCTCTGCCTGGCGACGGCCGCGTTCCCCTGCCTGGCGACGGCCGCGTTCCCTCTGCCTGGCGACGGCCGCGTTCCCCCTGCCTGGCGACGGCCGCGTTCCCTCTGCCTGGCGACGTCCGCGTTCCCCTGCCTGGCGACGTCCGCGTTCCTCTGCCTGGCGACGGCCGCGTTCCCTCTGCCTGGCGACGGCCGCGTTCCCCTGCCTGGCGACGGCCGCGTTCCCCCTGCCTGGCGACGGCCGCGTTCCCCCTGCCTGGCGACGGCCGCGTTCCCCCTGCCTGGCGACGTCCGCGTTCCCCTGCCTGGCGACGTCCGCGTTCCCCTGCCTGGCGACGGCCGCGTTCCCTCTGCCTGGCGACGGCCGCGTTCCCCTGCCTGGCGACGTCCGCGTTCCCCTGCCTGGCGATGGCCGCGTTCCCTCTGCCTGGCGACGGCCGCGTTCCCTCTGCCTGGCGACGGCCGCGTTCCCCTGCCTGGCGACGGCCGCGTTCCCTCTGCCTGGCGACGGCCGCGTTCCCCCTGCCCGGCTTTGGGTTACAGCGCCGTTGCATCACAAGGTGGGCTGAGGCAGGCCAGCCCCTCTCATAAAGCCGCTCTCAGATTAGTCAGGGCCCCACTGCCGCCCCCACCAGCGTGCCCCACAGGATAGCACCACGGGGGCCCAGGCTGGACAGCTTCGTCGAATTTCCAGATTCTAGGTCGTCTGCCCCTCTTCAGTTTGGGATGCAGCTCTTCAGCCTTGAGGTGAATTTTCAGCGTGGCGACTTAAAATCGCAGTCAGTGTGATCGAGGAGGGGATGATTTATTGCAGCATACTGGTTCTGTAGTGTCCAGCATGCTGGTGCTGTAGTGGCCAGTGAGCTGGTTCAATAATGTTCCGTGTCCATTGAGCTGGTTCTGTAGCGTCCAGTGTCCAGTGTTCTCTTCCGCTGGTTCTGTAGTGTCCAGTGTGCTGGTGTGACGTTTGTGTTTCATGGACACAAAGACTGTGGACGTTATTGTTTTATGTGTTTTTCTGGGGAGTGGATTTCACAGCACGATGGCGCTTTATACCTGGAAGCATCATGAGCTGACATATCTCTCAAATTTACAACATTGCCCATGTCTGGCTCTAGCGCTGCTCCTCGTCTGTGATGTCCAGACGGGCCAGGGAGCTGAAAGCTCGTTAAAACATCCCTGTGGAATCCCCCTGGCAAGTGCCAGGTCACACGTAAACACAGTGTCCGCACACACATGCCCACCCAAGATGGCTGCCGATTGGCTGTTGGCTTGTTGTGTCGCGCTCTTCTGCGTGAGGACTCGCTTGCTGCCTTCTTTCTTACTCACATATGGATTTTAATTGGGAATCCTGAGAGCCCAGCTGTGTCTTAACCACGGAGACATGGCGGCGTGCTAATTTTCCCATCGTACCCTCATAATTACCCTTCCGGTTCGTCCTTGAAATGCTACTGTTGTTTTTACTGACACACAGGGATAGAAAGAGTGAATTTTCAAAGCGTAATGAAATATAGAATTTTGTGAAATATGTCAGGTTGTGTAATTGAACTGTTTGTTAACAAAATGGTAAGATGTACCAACAGTTATTCTGCCAGTCTATATTCATAAAATGAAGATGGGGCCTTTTCCATGTCCTGCTTTGAAAAGCCGTTTTAAAAACCCTTAAGATTTTAATGATATAGCAGTAGTGCTTGTAACATGAGGTGAGATCCAATTCCAACACCAGTGTCAGTGTAAAGGAGGGATACAGGGGGCTGGTTCTGATCCGCATGCTGGTGTCAGTGTAAAGGAGGGATACAGGGGGCTGGTTCTGATCCGCATGCTGGTGTCAGTGTAAAGGAGGGATACAGGGGGCCGGTTCTGACCCAGATGCTGGTGTCAGTGTAAAGGAGGGATACAGGGGGCCGGTTCTGACCCAAATGCTGGTGTCAGTGTAAAGGAGGGATACAGGGGGCCGGTTCTGACCCAAATGCTGGTGTAAATGGATGCTGTTCCCACTCTCCGGTCTGTCTTCTCTGGAGGTGACAGATTGCCTCGGCGATCCCCATAAGCCGACTTCAGCAAACGGTGATATTTCCCAGGCTTGTTGGATTATGGGCCCCTGCTACACGGTTATTGCGTTGCCCTCCTTCCCCTCCGTCTGGGGCCAGAATATTTCTGAGGACAAGAAAAAGTATATTTCTAAGTGAACAGGAAGGAAAAATCTCTCTTTTTTGGCCATGGTCCTCGTTTCTTTGTCTGAGATATCAGTTTTCCTGCTGGTATTATGCCAATGAAGAATTCTCAGCCAAAGGGCGATATAAGAGCGGGCACACGGGTGCAAGACAGGGGGACTGCCGGGTGGAGAAGAGAAGTTAAGGGAGGGATAGCCAGCAGCATGGGCTTATATTAATGGTAATATGGTAATTAGGTAGCGCGCCCCCCTCGTCTAACAGCGGGGTGGCCAGTGAGTCAGGGTGGCATGACATGTTGCTTTTTTTCATGACGAGATGCTGTGTGTCTCCTATCTGACAGGCAGAGACAAAAACATCAGCTCGTTTGAGGTGGAAATCTGACAGCAGACCTGAAGCCTTCATTCTCCCAGCAGGAGGTGACCTCAGCGGTGCGGGATGAGAAAACTCCTTGACCTTAAACGGCCCCCCCACCCGCTCGCCTCCTGGGGTCGGTGATCCTTTCAGATTGGGCTGCGGCGGTTCAGTTATAATAAGCCCGAAGCGGTTTGGAGCCGTAGATGGCGCTAGCAGTAGCGTTATGTGAGTGTAGCGATTTTAGCTGGGATCCAGTTGAGCCTCACGGTTCCTGACTGTGGGGGCAGGACGGCCGGCTTCGCAGAGGCCAAGAAAGGCTTCCCCTTTATCCGCTCATTTGATCATCTGTTCTCTGTATCTTCTTGGGCAGTTTAAAGTCCACCACAGAAGGAGCCGTCCGACGACTGGCGAGCTGAGCCCCCCTGAGACTCACCGCCTTTGTGTTTCTACAGGTCTCGCCAAACCGATGGGACTGGTGGAGGGTCCTGGGGGGCTGGGACAGGGGGGCGTGGCCGCCAGCCTCCGTGACCACGCCCATGAGGCGGAGGGCGGGAAGTATGAGGAGTACGGGTACAACGCCCAGCTGAGCGACCGCATCTCATTGGACAGGGTCATCCCAGACTACAGGCCCAAACGGTGAGTGTAAGGGGGGGGGGGGGGGGGGGGCTGGCAGGCTGCTACAGCATAACATGAAAAGCAAGATTAACAAGAGAACACACTCAAAAATGTGTGGCTTATTTAAAAAACAGGAATGCACAAAGCACAGGGAATGGGTGACGAGCTGAACAACTCAGGTAAACATCCTCCAGTGATTATCCAGGACAGGATTGCGAGGAGATCTGGAGCCAGTCCAAAGTAGTACAGGGCACATGGCCTAGGTACACCCTGGACTGGGTGCCAGTCTGTCACAGGGCACGTGGCCTAGGTACACCCTGGACTGGGTGCCAGTCTGTCACAGGGCACATGGCCTAGGTACACCCTGGACTGGGTGCCAGTCTGTCACAGGGCACATGGCCTAGGTACACCCTGGACTGGGTGCCAGTCTGTCACAGGGCACATGGCCTAGGTACACCCTGGACTGGGTGCCAGTCTGTCACAGGGCACATGGCCTAGGTACACCCTGGACTGGGTACCAGTCTGTCACAGGGCACATGGCCTAGGTACACCCTGGACTGGGTGCCAGTCTGTCACAGGGCACATGGCCTAGGTATACCCTGGACTGGGTACCAGTCTGTCACAGGGCACATGGCCTGGGTACACCCTGGACTGGGTGCCAGTCTGTCACAGGGCACATATATGGACATTATAGGCAGGTCAGGGACACCAGTTGATGGCTGTAGGAAAGCAGAGTGTCACAGATGGGGAACGTGCACACTGACAGGGGTGATGGGGAGGGGGGGGGCGTTTGCAGCCACAGACCCGAAGGTGCGGGACCACAGTGCTCCCTAGAAACCTCTTACCTTTATTTAACCAAGAAAATTGTTCAAATTAAGTATTTAACAAGCGGAGACCCATGAGCCACCAATTTATCCTCTAACAATTAACAGTTAAACTGAAATCAATGTGGTTGCTGTTTAAATCCAGCTTATGTGTAGAAGGAAAATAGAATAACTTCTGGGTCCAATTCAACGTGTCACACCAATGGCAAAATTAAAACAAATTAGTACTGGCTTTGCCGGTGTGCGTGTAACCTGTAAGGGACTCCTGTAGAGCCTGAAATACGAGGCCCTTCAATATGGTGAAAGTACCGTTAAATTAGCCCAGTTTTTCTCAGACTCTGTCCTCAGGCCCCACTGCCCTGCTTGTTTCCCAGCTATCCCTGCCCCACACACTGCTGATTACATGGATCAGGTGTGTTCAGTCAATCAGAAGCTGAAAGACAGCTGGGACTTGTGTGTGGGGCAGGGATGGCAGGAAACCAAGCAGGGCAGTGGGGCCCGAGGACCAACTTTGAGAACCACTGAATTAGCCAATCATTCACAACTAGCCAGCTTGTTAGTTGTGTAAACTTCTCTGGCTAACAGTTAGCTAACGGATTAAAATGTAGCATGGCAATTGGTCTCAGTAGTCAAACAATGGGTTCAGTCAAAAAATGTATAATTTTAATAAAAACTACTGAAGTCCACAGGCCCCTGAGACCGGGCTTCACGACGATCTCTTGCAGTCATTTATCAGCGACGTCTTTAATCACAGCATGAAAGGACAGCTTCCTGACTGCTCGTGGTGGACGAAAACGGGATTTTTATGGACGAGTAAAGGCGACGAGAAGGAACGGGCTGATTTTAGATTAATAGGGCGATACGTCCAAGTCACAAAGACCTTCAAAGAAAGCCGTAACTCTGTGGCGTTTTATATCAGCTTTGGAAACAGATAATAAAGCACAGCAACACAATAATAAACGGAAGAAGCCAGAGAGCTCCAGACAAGAATCTCTTTTGCTTACAAATAACTCGATAGATTTGCACAGTCCTTCCAAAAAGTTCAGATGGGTGGACTAATTAATAGCAGTTGTTATGGAGATGAGATTTGTAGATATTTGTGGCCCAGCTTTGAGATGTGGGAATGTAAGTCGATGATCACACTTCCGGTTTTATGGATTAACCTGGAGGTATTCAGCTGTCCTACCTATCCAGCCCTCACAGAAACAAAGGACAGACAAGTGGTGGTCAACAAAACAGGCCTCGCAAAAGAAATATTCTGAAATTGTGGTTAAATGAGGATATTTAAATGGTTTATCAGGTCAGGCCAGATTAGGGAGCATGCACTGGTACAGCGCGTCGCCACGTCCGCCACATGACTAAACACCTCGGGATCCCGGTTCGTAACCCCCCAGGCCGACATGCGGTCCAGTCCCACTCTCCAGAAATAGCCATCCATCTGCCGCAGCCTGGTGTTATGTGGATGTCCCTCTGGCCTGGTCCAGCCGCTCGGGTCCTCAGCAATGAAGGTTCTGCGAGCCGGATCACCCTCTGGGAATCGCGCCGCATGAGATAAATGTTTAGCCATCCTACACCTGTGGCTTTCAAAAAGGAAGCAAAAAGCAAGACGACAAAAGGTTCTCGATGGGAGCTGAAACTCACCTGCCAATCAAACTGAACCTGATGTGGGGGGGGGGGAGGGGGGGGGGCGCCTCCTGAGAGGGTAACAACTCAGCAGGAACCCATGTGCTGGCCTCCCTGCAGCTGCAAGCAGATGGTCTACCCAGATGCCCTTCCGCAGATCTCCGTGGTGTTCATCTTTGTGAATGAGGCCCTCTCGGTCATCTTGCGGTCGGTCCACAGTGTGGTCAACCGCACCCCTGCCCACCTGTTGAAGGAAATCATCCTGGTGGACGACAACAGTGACAGCGGTAAGGCCTACGCTCACCCATGTTTGTCTTTGTGTGTGTGTCTGTCATCCATGCCAAGCCCTTTTGGCATCAGTGAAGAGGAACCAGCCATGATGCAGGTCCAGAGGTCTATAGGAAGGTTCTCATAAAACGTGATTGAAACTACAGGGGTCTCTTTTGGTCTTTCGGATCATACAGCTAGTTCTCACCTCTCTTTCAGGCCCGCTGTGCCTGATTCTAAAACCGAATAAAAGTTTTTCTGTGCCACAAAGGATTGCCACAACCCCCACCAACCCCAGTCCCACCTTGCAATTATTAGCCGGGGCAGTGGGACCATTAATTTCCAGGAGAGCAGAGATGACACCTCCAGCAAGGTGCCAGACTAAGCTCATCCCCTGGGAACTGAGTCTCTTTTATCTCCCAGAATATCCCTGATCATGGGATTTAAATTTAACACATTGGTATGTGTTCAATTTCCTTTGTTAGACTGGTAAAATGGGTGCGCAGGTTTCTGCGGAGAAAGCACACGGAAAGAATCAGCTTTGGCCAAGGTGTCTGACCTCGGTCCAGCTTTCCGGACGCCCTCTGTCCATGCTTCCGGACGTCTCTGTCGCGACAACCTTGCGGGTTGTCGTGGACCTCAGGTGTCCGGCCTTCCATATGCGTAGGTGTGAAGAGGCTGGCAAGCAGCAGCTGGTCGACAGCCAACTGTAGCGACCGGGGAGGCAGGCGAATCGAGGCATGACATGGAGCTCCGGCCAGCAATCAGTCGTGGCTGATTTGGGTCGACCTAGAGGCCGACTCAGAAGCTGCCGTATCAAAATCGAAGCAATAACGCAGCTGGCTGCTTGAAGCATTCCCTGATCTCCTCTTGGGGACTGAGCAAAGTGAGGCACTCAGAGGCAAACCAGTTCTTTGTCTTCCATACTTACTGCTCTGTGTCCATTCCTCTCAGCCGGCTCAAACATTCCTTTCATTTTGGCCGCACCGCCGCCTTACCCATGCTGCCTTACCCAATCCATCCCCCGGGGCCATTTTCATTACTCAAACCTGGTTGCGTCCACCCCCCCACCCCGCCTCGCCCGCCCAGTGCTGCGAGGAGGAGAGAGAGCAGAGAGCTGTCCCTTTCAATCGGTGTGACTGAGAACGTCCTCAGTGCCACGATGGATTAACCAATCAGCTCCCTCAGCCAATGTGTCCATTCATTCATCCATCCATCATTTCCCCAGTTGTCAGGATCACCTTTGGAGACGGAGCCAGACGATATTTTCTGCCTTCCCTCCCAAGTAATATTGCTGAGACCTCGATTCCCACACCAGTCCACGTCACCTATGCTGCCTGTCATCTACGTTATCTTGCCATTTTCTTCGCTAACTGCTTCTGTGATGTGTCCCCCCCCCATCCTACTGCAGTGGAGCTCAAGCTGAACCTGGATCAGTATGTGAACAAGCGGTACCCAGGGCTGGTGAAGGTCGTGCGGAACGGCAAGCGAGAGGGGCTGATCCGGGCCCGGATCCTGGGCTGGCGGGCTGCCACTGCGCCGGTCGTTGGCTTCTTTGATGCTCACGTGGAGTTCAACGTTGGCTGGTGAGAGTGGGGGTGGGGTGGGGGTGTTGCGTCGTGATGCACCCAAAGCTCCCATCTACTCAGCCGCTTTCTGGACTGACATTCAGAGTCAAAGCACCCTGACCTGCCCCTGTTCCAACACAGTCCTCACCCCCCCCTCCCCCACCCCAGGCCCACCTCCATCCCCAGCTAGTTCCCAATTATCCACCTACACTCCTGATTATATTTACAACTATAACCTTTGACCTCGTGGGGGGGGGGGGGAGTCTGGGCTAATAAACATTGTTTTAATCTAATTAAACTGATTTTTAGGAAAAGGCTGCAGTGGAACTTATGGGCTCGGTGCTGAGCCTCTATGCCTGTGAGCCAAAGGGTGCCGCTTGAAGCCCAACCTCGGCAGAAAAGTCACGCCTGTGGGCCCTTAACCCCCAGCTCTGTGGGTGCCTCTGCAAGTGGCTGTCCTTCACTGCCAGGCTTGCTCTCACCTACATGTGTGTCCGCATCATGGAGAGCAAGATGGGGTAGATGAAAATAGAATTCCCCAACGTGGATCAATAATGTATTATTAATAAACATTTAGAAGCATTTTGCTTTTTAATGCCAGTTCTTTCTCACTGCTGATCTGGGACACTGCAAGCCCTCCCTCCCAAAAAAACATTTCTTGCTGTACATGGTAAATAAGTGAATGTGGGAGGGGTGTTGCAAGGGGGTATGACTTACCTGCGTCCAGCTGACTTTCCTGCGTCCCGTAAACATTTTGGGACACTTAATCCTGTCTCTGTCCTTGTGAATAATAACGATGGCTGTTTAACACACGTGTTTTGTGTGAAGATATCAGCCTTATCAGAGAGCGCAGGCTGTTATTGGACAGCATGTATTTTTTTCCCGGGGATGATTAAAGAAAGGCCTATTCAAACAGCTAATTAGTTTCAGGCGTGTCACCATTGATACGCCGCGGTCAACTCCGCTCCCCCCGTACCCCTTCAGTGTGTGAGCCTGTTGCACGCAGACATGGGTGTGATAAGACGTCCGCTCCCAGATCGTGGACTCGCAAGCATGGCGTCTGCCTCGGTTGCTGCCTCGTCTGTTTTTCCATCTGCCCCTTAGTTTTAAAAAACAGAAGTAAAGAAGAATATGTTTCCCATTCTCTCCATCTGTATTTCCATCCCAAGATGCCTTGCAGATCGAACTGGGGGGGTTGAATCTTTGCTTTCATGTTAAATCATTGCCCACAACCCTGAAGCCGGTCATGTTCGCGTTTAAGCTAAATTCGCTCTCTCAAGCCAGCCTATAATTCATGCTCTCAAGCCGAGGGTGCGTGCACACCGAGACACGTCCGTGCCCTGAAGCTGAGCTTGTCCTCACAGGCTAATGTGGGAAGCTTAATCTAAAAGCATTCTCAAATAACCAGAAGGAAAGGATGGTGGTAAAATCACAGAACATAAAATCAGAGTGTATTTCCACTGGGTACAAAGATTTAGAGAACAGTCAGCTATTTGTTTTGTCACATGATGTGAGGTGCCAGGAATGCACCGTTTCTGCCAGAAGACCTCTGGGGGGCACTGATCGGCTGACCACCATTTATTAGAGAAAGATGTCGTTCTTCCGTAGATACGACATGTTGGCCTTTTCCGGCAAGTAAAAAGAATAAAGTCTATAAAGTCCTAAAACGGGACAAGGGGGCGGAAGGGAACCTGTCAGGCGTCCTCGCTGGATCTCAGCACGTCATTTGCAGGTTGTCTTTGCCTCCTCATGATGTGAGTCAGACTCCCTGATGCAGAGCGGCCCAATTCCTCCGTCAACTCCGCAGCACGAACTCGCTGGAGGGAAGGAGGGACGATTGGAGTCCTTTGGATAGTGATCTCGTCCATTGGGCCCCAGTGTCTTACTATTTGAATCTATTAGCTTTACATTTACAGTTCAATATTTCCTCAAGTTGCTCAGGTGAGGAAGAACAGATGTGGGTTTGAGTGCCGGAGTGTGGTTTCCATGGAGATACCCAGGCCTGATCGGTAGCCCAAATCTCTTACACCATCTGACACCATTTGTCCCTTGTCTCGGACCTGTGAATTAGGCTTGAGGCCAGAGGACTCTGATCCTCAGGCCTACCAGTGAGAGTGAACAATGCAGTAGGGTGGAGTGATGCGGTTCAGAAACTGGAGGGTTTCTAAATTTAGTCTCCAGTTCTTCCTGAACTCCAGTTGTTCTCCTACACACTTTAATCCAGTAAAGTTCCAGCTAACAGCTGCGGGTGTCTCAAAACCCCCTTGATGCAGTCTGAGCAGGATTCAACCCCAGCTTAATGAGAGACCGGAATAACCTTCAATCCAATTCATTTTCATCTTAATTTCAGCTCATTGCATTTCATCGTCATTTCATTGTCATTTCAGTTCATTGGGATTTTGCTTCATTGAGAAAGACTCCAGGAATGAATGAAGAACTTCTCTCTCTCTCTCGTTCTGTCCTGGACACCAGTGACGGTGTGTCAGCGAGCTGAAGTCTTAGTCGTGTTTGTGTGCATTGTTGCATTTAACTGAAGAGTAATTTGTAAATTCTGCATGAGGCTTGACTTGCATCCGTCCTGTTTGCAGGCCTAATTAAGTTAACTGGGCCGAGGAGGGCATGGAGCGTGCTACCCAGCATCCGCTTGGCTCCCAATTAACCAAGAGTACTCACAGCGCCTTGCTCTTCTCATTTATTTATTCCATCCAAACTTGCATCTTTAAATCTCTTATCCAGTACAGGGTCGCTGGGGGGGGGGTCGGGGGCAGGGACTGGGATGATGAGCTTTATTTTATTTTGCCCTGGATATGAGATAGCTGATGATTGGCTTGTGTCCCCAATCAGGGTGGAGCCAATCCTGACCAGAGTGAAGGAGGATCGCACACGCATCATCCTCCCTGCCATTGACAACATCAAATACAACACCTTTGAGGTGCAGCAGTACGCCAACGCCGCGCATGGCTACAGCTGGGGCCTCTGGTGCATGTACATCAGCCCTCCGCAGGCTTGGCTGGACAAGGGTGACGAGAGCGCCCCCATCAGGTAGGCAGCCACCACTGCGGATGATCATTTTGCCATGTAGGGAAACCCAGGAGGGATTGAAGTCTCTGGTCGTGTGTTTTTAAATTATGCAAGCTGGACCGACTTATATAATAAACACTGCAATGCATTTAATCTCGGATGGAGCCTGACGTGCAGTTCTGAACGGGAGAGTCTGTCGGAGGTGGGAGTAACTCTTCATCAGCGCTCTAGCATCTCGACTTTGCTTTCAAAATGCGGCCCCATCTTGAACATGAATTATGCACTAGCTATGATAAATCAATCCCTTGCTATTGGAATGCCGGTCGCTCGCGCTGTCCCGCTGAGTGCTGTTTCATCGTGGTAGCGCGGATGGCCGGGCGCTTCTAAAGGCCGCACACGCACCGCTGCCGCTTGATCTTTATGTTAGATGACGACAGAGGCACATATGTTCGGCTAATTGCTTATTTCAGTCTTCATTATAGCCAGGAATGTGCCGTCTTGGTAATAAATGGACCAGGGAGAGATTTATACACAGTTGCTTCACATATAATGGGCTCACAGGGCGAATGTAGAAAGAGCCGTGAAATCGATTCAGAATTTCTTACCCGATTACTCCCTTTGACATTTGAAAGAAGCCCTCCTGCTCTTTTTTAAATGTTACATTTTCATCCTTTTCATTTGGGCGTTTTAAACGATAGCGGGCAGTCTGGGTGACATTTTGGAATCGTTCCTGCAGGAGACGCGCTCCCCCGCTCGCTTTGTGACTTCTGTCAGCGGCGGAAGCGGATGACATCATGTCCTGGGAGCTGGCTTCCAGTTGCTGCAGGATGTACCTAAGCTTGCTTGTGGCCGGTGGGGGGGGGGGGCGGTGGGTGGGTCTTGCAAGGCATTGTGGGCAATATGCGTAAGAGAAAGCCAAAAAGGCAACGGCACATCTTTGAGGTGTAAGAGGTATGGCCTTCAGCAAGGAGACACCAAAGATAGAAGGAGAATGTGTTGGGAAATCTGAGTGAGAGATATTCCCCGCAGGACATATTTGTGGATCCGACGGCTGTTTCCATGGAGCCTCCCACAAAAAAAAAAATAGCTGTAATGGGAGATTTGTTCGATATTGAAACCAGAATGACAGACACACAAAAGCTTTGTCTTTTTCGCACATATCTCACCATGGTCATTGTGCGCCAGAATCGTCAGCTGGCATGTAGTAGAACAAAAGACAGATTTGTGTTTTACTCAAAAGTTTACCCATTGCTTAACTAAGACGCCACTTACAGTTGAAGCCTGTTGAGCACAATGTGTCATTGTTGTTCCTGCTAATATTTTTGTGACTGTTTTGTGTTTTGTGACTAGGACTCCAGCCATGATCGGCTGCTCCTTCGTGGTCGACAGAGAGTACTTTGAGGAGATTGGGCTTCTTGACCCAGGCATGGAGGTCTACGGAGGAGAGAACATTGAGCTGGGAATGAGGGTAGGTAGCTGGGCCTTCTTCTTCTCAGGGCCCTGGAGTCGAGCAGGGGCCCAATCTGGCTCTAAGCCTTGTTCATATTTCATAATGGCGTCTTCTGACGGAAGGTCTGTGTTTTGCTGATTGTTGGCTTGAGAGTCCAAATATAACGGGGGGGGGGGGGATTTGAAGGCGTCGTGAGATCCACTGTGGTCAAATTTCAAAGAGGAACAAAACCTATAAAGAGAGATCTAACCGACTGAGACAAAACATAAACTTGTCAGCATTTCCAGAGAGGTTCCTCTCAAAGTAACATTTTTCGATGATTTACATGCTTGTCACCATAGCTGCTGTGGAAACAGTGAAATGTGCGATAAAAAATCTGTGGACACCGCAGGGGTGAACCCCTATGGCAAAATTTGCTGAGCAGGGGGTCGGGGGGGGGGGGGGGGGGGTGGCGGGTGCATGACAAGCATGAGATTTGCAGCTCATGTCCGTCAGGTGGCAGAATGGGATAAGATATGTGAATGTATGGCGCAAGGCAGGGAATAACCCAGGATGGGGCACCAGCCCATCGCAGGACACACTCACACACCAATCACTCACATCATTCACTCACACACCATTCACTCACACACCATTCACTCACATCATTCACTCACACACCATTCACTCACACCATTCACTCACACCATTCACTCACACACCATTCACTTACACCATTCACTCACACATCATTCACGCACACACCATTCACTCACACACCATTCACTCACACCATTCACTCACACATCATTCGCACACATCATTCACTCACACACCATTCACTCACACACCATTCACTCACACACCATTCACTCACACATCATTCACTCACACACCATTCACTCACACACCATTCACTCACACCATTCACTCACATCATTCACTCACAGCATTCACTCACACACCATTCACTCACACCATTCACTCACACCATTCACTCACACACCATTCACTCACAGCATTCACTCACACACCATTCACTCACAGCATTCACTCACACACCATTCACTCACACACCATTCACTCACATACCATTCACTCACACACACACGCACACCTCTGATTAGCTTCAATTACCTTCAGCATGTTTTTGGGCTGTGGGTTGAAATTGGAGTGTCCAGAGGAGACCCCACGACGACATGGGGGAAACATACAAACTCCACACACGTCGTGTGTGAGGCCAGACTGCTAACCACTGCAGCCCTATGTATTTCAATTTATTTAAGCTAATGATAATAACATGGTATAAATATAAAATTTTATATTTCAGCCAATAATTTGTAACAATCTGTCAAGTCAATAAAATCTGATTCATCTCCCCCATGGGTTTTGTATCTTGCTCCCGATCCAAGATGAGTTAATTAACATTAACCCTGAGGTGAATGGAATGAGGAGCACCCTTTTGATCTTGGGTGGTCCTCTCAGAGTCTCAGGATTATACGACCAATTTCAGTTCTCAGGAATATCTGTCAAGGAACGATATTCTAAATCGAATAATAGATGCATGCAATAATACTCAATACGCAATCCGTTTTTTAAAAAGATTTAAAATAAATTTTTATTTGTGACTGTCAGCTTGAAGGAGATATTCTGGGAAAAGTCCAGCTCTGCCGCATTATAAATGTATTGCTTAGAGATAGGTGAAAATCCATAACCTTGAATAGTAATACTCACTTAAATCACAGGCTTTAGGCTTGGTACCCCAGGACAGGTTTAGATTAAACCTGTTCCAGAATAATACCCAGAGCCTCCTGCTGGTAAAAATGGGCTTTGAGTAACTGCCAGAAATGGCAAAGTTTCAAATAGTTTTTTTTTTTTTTTTTTTAATTATTATACTTCCGTTAAATAATATCTCTGGCTGTGTCTGCTTGCTTCGGTGAGCCCTGGGTGGGTGAAGGTGAAAGGTCACAGCACGCTCCACCCCCCATGGGTGTGACTGCAGAAAGCGGCTCAGGACCTGCGATCACGGAGGGGTGGGCGGCGGGTGCATGGAATTTTGTCAGGGAGAGACATTCCAGCTTAGCCGCTAAAATAACGTAAACTAATGGATTGTAGCTACACCAGCACCAAAAAAAAAGGAACATCGTAATGCAGGGAAGTACAGACAGAATAATACAAGCGAGGTCACAAATACGGAGAAATGCAGAAAAAAATGAATGTAAATAAATAGGATGAAAGCAATTGTATTTCAAATTAAATTCTCTGCATTGCAAGAAACACGACAAGATTATAATATTGCCCCAAAACAATTTTACAGAAGGATTCCTCCTTGTATGAGAGCTGTGCCTAGACTTGCAGGGAAGGGAATCAAAGAAACACACTTTCAGTTATGATGCATACTACACAATATGAGACATCATAAAGAAGGGGAAGATAGCATATGGCATTTATACATATATTAGGGATATATGGATAGGGGTCCACACTGTGAACGTGCTTCTCATTCTCAAAGAAGCATTCTATACTGCAAATTTGTACTGAATTCTGCCCAGCAGCATGGGGTCAAAGTTCAAGGTCATAAGCAACACCAACAGAATGCACCAACAGGGGGCGCTACAACCTAAAATAGTTCACTTTAGTGGTATGTATTTTTTAGGGGCTTATGAAGGATCCACAGAATGAGGAATATTTTAGAGGTAACGGTATTGTCAAGGGATTGCCGTAAGACAGAACACTAAAATTGAATGATACTTTATAGGTGTGCTCACAAGGCTTTTATAAAAGCAAACAAGCTCATGGTTTTGGCTGCAGATGAGAGATGCTCTTCTGAGGGGAACAGTGGCATTCCAGAGCATTTTGTAATAAGACCCCCTCCTCCACCCCAGGGCAGCCAGTACAAGCTGGTGCATACCCATAATAGTCTGAATCATCCCAATGAAACATTACCCATTGCTGTCGGGGAGCCCGTTGATTAAAATGGGTGCATTAGCACCACCGCATGCACGGTGGTGTGAGACAGGCACTGCGGCGAGGCCGGCTCAGTGCCGTAAATCTAAAAAAATAAAACGTGACCTGCCAGCCTGGGCCCCCATCTCCCTGAGGGTTGTACTGCAGTCGGAGTCACCTTCAGAAATAAGGCTGTCCCGCTTTGGTGGCTGTGCCGCGAGGTGGTCCGTAGAGACTTCCGGAGACTCCAGCAATGACCGAAATCTTTCCTGCGGCCTGGGTGTCCCTGAGAGGACGGACTGAGCCGTGCCATATTCACTGTTTATAATAGTAGATCGCAATCCCATTCCTGCCCCCCAAGAATTTTTTAATTCCAACCCACACTGCTTTCAACCAGACACATTCATTATTAGCCTATTAAGGACCATATAAGCCGGTAAAGGTTAGGGTTGGAATGTAGACATTCTGCCCGGGGGGGGTTGGGGGGGGGGCAGGAGCACTGGTTCATGATGAACATGTGACTGACTAGAAATATGTTTTTCTCATCCGGAAGCAAATTGTTGGAGCAACATCAGTGAGGGTATAATTAAATCATTTTTGGAGCAATTCATTGTTTTGATGTACGCCTTCTAAAGCAGTTTAATGAGACGTGTGTAACAATGTCACACGTTTAAACGCTCAGTGCACTTCTGCAGCGAGAAAAAACAGCCACACATTTCGGCACTGATCACACTTATATGTTGGTCCATCTCTGTCAGGGGCTTCAGCTCTGGTCAGAATTGATGAAACTGTCTGGCAATAGAGCTTAGAAAACATCAAAGATTTTTTCCCCCCTCGGTTACTGGTAGGGTCCAGTGCTGCTATCTTCTCCAGATCGCCCGCGGGTCGGATGGTTCTCTGAGATTTGGCTCGGTGTTCGATTTCAAAGTGACCCTCCCCCCCCCCCCCCATTCTCCACACACAACTTTGGCTGTTTTTTTTTTAACTGGGAGCCACGAGCCACATTTCTTTGCTCCAGATCCGTGTCTGACCGTGAATCGCACTGGCCCGGTGAGCAGATGAACGTTGTGCTTTGGTGTCATCATACGATGGTTTGGTCGGCCGGTACGTTCCCGTGACAGAGACTGATAAAGCCTCATCTCGATAAGAAAGTTAAGTCCCTTCATTTACAGTGCTGATGTCATTTTATGGTAGTTTAAACATCTTTGGTTTCTGTTGGTGGTGAACAATTACCCCCCCATTTTATCTATAATATTCGAATTTATATTTAGCTAGTTTGCATATAACGCTAGCCAACACTTAGGGACTCTAATGTTCATCATTAAAAAAAATTCTACATTTCCCTCATTATCTTAATGAGATTTTATGAATTTATATAAACCAAACAGTGACATATTTCTGTTATGCTGATGTTCTGATCACCATTTGTTCTTCTCTGTATTAGTCGGAATTCCTCTAACTGGCTTTGATTGGGGAACATCGCTGTTGTTCTTCTGCTGAAATGCGTGGCAGTTCTCTGATTCACCATTGCCTGCGGCACGTGGTCCTGCAGTGGGCCCCCAGGGGTCGGCCAATCAGAAAGAGTCCCGTAAGGTCGAGATCCTTATCTGCAGGAATGAGGCCCTGTGGTCGCTATTAGGGAGGAGCTGTAAGGCTACTGAGCATGTCCATCCGCTCCCCTGACCTTTGACCTCTTGCAGGTGTCCCTGTGATCCCGATCTCATGTTTACGCTTGACCTTTCCGGCTTTTCCCAGCAGTCATTGTGAACTGAGTGTCGACTGAGCTCAGCTCCTTAGCCATGCTGCCTCCCCGCTGCGTCAAACAGGCAACATGGCTGCCTGGTAGGTCTCGCACAGTCGGGACAAAAAGAACTGCAGTTTGCCGGCAACGCTCTCTTCCGACGTTTCCCTGCCCTCCTTCAGTCGTGGTCCTTTTTAAATTCTTAATGATCTGCAGTTTCTGTGGCCCGGGAACTTTGTTGTGTCAGAATAAAGCAACAAAAGCCTTTTTCATCCAGTTATTTATTCTGCTGTCTGTAAGCATAGCGCACTGGGGATAATAAAAATAACAGCACACCCCAGTGAGACGCAGGCCCCATAAACACAAGGAGGCTGTGAGTGGCTGCATCCCCCCACCCTTTTTAATAATCCCCCATGTTTGAGTGTTTCCTTTTGTAATGCTCTGGTGAGATCTGAGATGTTCGATTTAGGGAGGATTTAAGCTCACGTGACGTGAGCTATGGGGGTCACTCACTGAAGCGTGGCACAAGAGAGAGCTGCATATACAGGGCGGGGAAGTGGGGAAACTGCAAGGGGGGGTCAGACACAGACTGGGAGAACAGTATTTGCATTACAGTCAGACCTCGGACATTCGCGAGGTTAGGTTCCAGAACCTGTCATGAATGAGGAGGATTTGTGGATGTTTAGTAGTCACTAAAAATGGTGATATGCATTTACATGACTGGGGTCATATTTAGGGTTTTAACTATAGAAACAATATAGTTTAAACCCTAAATATGACCCCAGTCATGCTCCCAAAACACTTTAATTTCATTTAAAAGTTAGCTTAATACATTATCTTAAAAAAAATAAATGTTTAATGAAGTACAGTGTCGCATAATGGATATTTGTCACACTAGCACATTTATAGTACAGTATGCTAATGCTACCCCTACTAATTCATAGAACACGGCATTGGCTGCCGTTTTCTTTTGCAGTCACAGTAAGGTAAAATGAGTAAACGAACTAGACTGTAAACTTATTGACAAAAGCCATATACGTAACCAAGGTACAATTCAATTAAATACCTAAAGGAAACATGTACAGATGTTCCTCTACTTACGAACAAGTTACTTCCCCAATGGCCGTTCATAACTTGAAATGTGCGTAAGTCGTTATTCAACATCATTTTAAGAGTATATGCAAGTACAAATAACTGGGATGCTGGGAGTACGCACACTACGCCGCTGGGAGTACGTGCGCTACGCCGCTGGGAGTACGCGCGCTACGCCGCTGGGAGTACGCGCGCTACGCTGCTGCGCGGTGGGAATAGCGGCCAGAAGTCGAACTAGGTGGAATTGACACACAGAAAGAAAAAATTGAAATTG
Organism: Brienomyrus brachyistius; assembly: GCF_023856365.1. Classification (NCBI taxonomy): domain Eukaryota; kingdom Metazoa; phylum Chordata; class Actinopteri; order Osteoglossiformes; family Mormyridae; genus Brienomyrus; species Brienomyrus brachyistius. Next base: position 171,752 of record NW_026042392.1, on the reverse strand, counting down.
AAAATGGGAGCCCAAAGAACACAATTTGGACTTACAGTTCTCTTTGTTCGTTTGTCAGAAACTTCGTAAGTTGAAAGTTCATAAGTAGAGGAGCATCTGTACATGTAAGATCTGTGAATTCGCGAATCCCGAAGCTGACTATTTACAATCTGACAGTTCATGCGGCTTTAGTGACCTTCAGAAAGGCTGAGAGTTTTGTCATTAACTAATTAACAAGTTTACATTTATAAGCTATGCATTCATTTTTAAATAAATACAAAGATTAAACAATTCCAGGTTTTTTTTTTGGTTTTACTATAACAAGCTGCTGTACATGTATAATGCATGTATTAGCTTATATTTTATACTTACATAATTCATCTCTGTATACCTGCTTAATGCACAAGATATGTAATACAGATGTAAAATATTGAAGTTAAGGTTAATATATACAGGCAATTGAAATATTTAGAACAAGTGCTTCCACGCAGGTTACTTAAGTAATTTGCTTCCCGAGATGCTTAGGGTCATGACCGATTGACCGTATTTATTTTGCTGACATGTTTAGCAGCAGAGTTCCTGGTTACTTTGGGAGGTAGGAGGTTGCCGGGGCAGGTGTAGTAAGAGCTCCAGTGCAGAATACTGCTCAGATAGATGCTTCTCAACCAGCAGTAGCCATCTGACGATAGTGTGGAAGTCTGGGGAAAAGATCCCATCGTCTTTGGGCAGCTGAGGACAAAAGTGAGAAGCTTTACGCTTTGATGTCCGTCCCAGATAAGCTGATCTGACTAGCAGCTCGGAATCAATTCATTGAAGTTCCGCCAAGGGCAGTATACTGAACACACAGGAGTATCATGGTCAGATACCTATACATAAATTCCTTATTATATTTTAAAATACACTTTCATGTGCAAAGTGCTAGGAAGGAAACAGACAGAGGTCAAACGGGACGTGAACTAAAGTCATGTGGTCCGATGAGTCATCTGGCAGACGTGTGTGGTACAGACTGAAGCAGGCCTACAGGCTTAAATGCCTGCCTTTCACTCTGGCAGCCCAGTTACGGTGTCAAGCACGTTTTCCCAGCATGCTTTAGTTCCACTCAGCTTCATAGAGGGTGAGGGGGACGCCCATACACACAAAGATATTATGAGTAATAAAGTCCACACTGTGGTGAAGAATCTTTAACCTGATGGGAATGGAATCTTCCAGAAGAAAATGTGCCCCACCTGTAGTGCACAGGAGGCCGCCAAATGGGTTAACGGGCATGAGAACGCGGTCAGTGATACGTCACAGTCATTGGGATTGTAGGGGAACAGAGCCTCCACCCACATCACATTCCACCAGTGTCACTGAGGGTAACCATCTAATCCACGTCAGGAGGGGCACTACAAGCTATTTCAGGTTTTACAAGCTACCTTAAAACTGAAAGGCTCCTCTACTCAGAGATTAGAGGCTATATTGTTTGGTTCATCTTGTACTTTTACTGGTTTGTTTCCTTGATTGCAAGACTCATTCAGCCATTTCACATCAACATTAGTGACACGTGCATGATTATCGGAGACTGACCGATCAGCACATAACAAGAACTCAGCGCTTAAGTGAAATCCGGGTCCTTTTAATAGAAATGGTTGAAATGATTTTGCAAACCCTGTCGTACCTCTTAGTGTCCGTCCTGACATCGATCAGGTGGTCACCCTAGTGTCAACACAACAGTAAGTGCCGGTTCTCGTGGAATAGGGACATCGCTCCGGATTGCGGAGGCATGTAGGATCTCTGCCAAGGCACATCAGAGCTGTTTTGCCACTTTTGGGTTACCATTTCTCTGACTTTGGAAGTTACGTCTGTAATTTAGGACACATTCCTATCGTTCTTTTTATCTCCTCAGTGGGTTAAGGCTCGAGTCTCTGGAACTTCGAGAGACGTTTTATCGGCAGCCTCCCGCTAAACTGGGGATCAGCCGGCATTAACTCAGAGCAGGTGGGATGTCGAAAGACAGGGGGAGCCTGTCGACGCTGTAATCCTGCAAGCTTATCCAGCGTGAGGACCAAACAACAGGATGAAGGGAGTCTTAGATGCTGATTGGCAGTAATAATCGGCTAATTGGAAAGGCTTTCCCGGAAGGTGTAAACATCGCCACAGCATCTCCCAGATATGCACGCTGACCTTGAGTATCCACTTATATCTGAAGAGTCTGGACTCTTGTTGTCACTGTCTTTAAATGCCGAATGATTTTATAAATATCTACTTGGCAGAGGCGTCTGGAATTTGCCGTCAAAGCCCGGTGGTGATCAGAGCAAGGAGATACCGAGGGTAAACCTTCTGGGTGCAGGACGCATCACTTCTGCCTGGCAAAATGGCTCGACACATGGATGAACAAGTCAATAAATCGAGGCCACGCCTGGATCGTGTTGTTTTGAGATCTTAGTGCTGGAGAGAAAGATCATATGGCCTTCTGGAGCATGCTAGGAAGAAGCTAATTGCAGGACAGGGTGTGATGATTTACACTAACAGGCCCTGTATTATTCTCCTGATTCCTGCAAGCCCCTTTTTAGTGGGGAAGGCAGATTAAATAGAATGACTTTCTGTAAATTTAATTACATTTGGCTTCTTTTCAAAGTCGGCCAAGGAAACAGGTGACAGAATCTTTGCTGAAAATCCCCCAACTTCAAACGTTTGTGGACAAAGAAAAAGCCGAGCCAAGCAGAAATGGTCTCGGAAATTTCAGCGCGCCTTGGATCGCGGACAAACGCGCCGGTGGGATGATTAACAGCATGTGTTTGGGAGAGGTGAGCGACCACAGGAGAATGCTTTTAAACCGCCAGCGCGCTGAGTGATGGAGGGTGCGCTCATCCGTAAGCCCTGGTCAGGGTCGTGGGGTGGTGCATTGCCAGGACGCCTCAAGACATGTCTGGGAACAAACAAAAGGTCACCGACTGCCAAGAGTGGATTATTCTCCTTTCAGGCCTCGTCGGTATTATTTGACAGGTAAAGTAAACATCTGGTTTGTGGGTAGAAAACTTCTGCAGAGGCACGTGTGTGAAGAGCAGAAGAGACGGTCAGCCTAGCTGAGGGTCGCACAGAAAGATGAACGGATTAAGGAGATGGGGGACAAGAGACAGATGGATTAAAAGGGAATCGAATCACAACCAAGGGTTATACAGCATGTTTAAAGCGGCAACTTAGACTAGAAGATTGAATGTTTTATCCATCCATCCATTTAAAACCACTTCTCCTGAGCAGGGTTGTGGGGTCAAAAATTAATTTTTGTAATTGATTCATTTTCATTTTTTACAAAACCAAAATAATTATAGCCTTTTTCTATAAATAAAAATAGTTATATGAAATATAAAAATATAATGAGATCCCAAGCTTACGAAAGCCACACCAAGTTGTGTACATGTAGAGTGCACTCCAAATATTTTGAAAATAATTGTGACTTCTTTCGCCACCGCAGTGAATCTGAAATGAAGCACTCAGTATGTGCTTAACATGCGTCCTGTCAGCTTTATTCAGAAAACCATATTTGGTGAACTGTTCAGGAATTATATCCGTTTTAATACATAGCCTCCCCCCCCCCCCCCCATTTGAGCTGCTCCTTGGCCAGGTGTGTGTTGTTGCTTCATCAGTTCTTACACAATCAAGCTGATGAAGGTGTGGAGATCGTTCTAAGTGGAGTGTTTTTATTTTACACCTGCTGCTGTTGTCACTCAGCATGAGGAGCAGAGGAGTGTCATTACAAGGCTGGAAGACACACTGAAGACAGGACTAAAGGCAAAAGGCTGCCGGAATGCGCCGGAACCGAAGACGGCGGCAGTATAGTCCTGACAGAGCGTCACTGGGGAGGGAATTCAGGGGGTCTGGGGTTCCACACTTCAGCCAGTCACTGACTGCAAAGGATTTGCAACCAAGTATTAAATATGACAATTTTCTTTGAGGTAATATTAATTTGTCCAAATACTTTTGGGCTCTTCAAAAGTTTTGTCTGTTTGTGGGGGGGGGGGGGCTATGTATTAAAATATGCATACATCCTGCACAGTTCACCAAATATTGCTGTCCAGAGCCTTAAAGCAGACAGTTTGCAATTTAAGCACATGTCGATTCCGTCATTTCAAATCCATTTTAATGGTTTACAAAGTCAAAACTATGTATTAAGTGTCTCTGTTAAAATACTTAAGGCCTGAACTGCACTATCGATCCCACGCACTGTGCAGCCAGCTGGACACTGGAAGTCACCAGACAGACACTCGCTTGCACACACAGCACTGTCTCTTTAGCCTAATGTGCCGTATTCCAGAATGCCAACAGCTTCCGGGCAGATTAATTTCATGGATTTACTGAATGATACAGACAGCAGGCTTGACGGACTTTCAGACGTCCTTCTGAAGGTGGCCGGTCTGCACCGTGCCTTATGGGAGGAGGAGGAGAATGTCCGCATTTCAGCCAAAAGGCATTGCTTACGCGTGTCCTGTGAAACGGGCAAAGTTTGAATGAATTCCCAGCTGGCAGAGCATACAGACATATGTTCCGCTGGCATCCGAAAGGACTATATCCACCCTTCTGATATTTGAACAAGAAGCAGAAATGTCCCAGTTTTGACTCCGTGCCCAATATTGCTGGAAGAAATATCTAGAAAATAGTGATGAGTTTTTAAAAATATTTTCTTTGGGCACTTTAGAAAACTTCCTATCAATGTAGAGCAATCTACTTTTTTCATGCCTATTTTTTGTTCATTGCAATATAACCTATTCGTTTTTTTAGGACAATATACATGAGCTTAGGAGAGTCTCCTCGCGCAGTCCTCTCGCTGCCTTATACATGAAATGTCAATTCTCTGCCATACATTTTATTAAACTGGCAGCTGAATCCGTTATGTTAAGCAACGAGATGGTCTCTCGCTTTAAGATGTTAAGGACGCTGTGGCTTTATTAAATCTTGTTTTGGTGTCAGTTGTTGCATAGTCGTCACGACGTGAAGGAAATATCCACGCTTTCTGTTCCATTCATTAAGCAATAATAAGAAGAAAACAACAGAGTACCGTAATCTTGAATGAAATACATTAAGATAGGCTGATAGATAAGATTTTGCACCCAGATTCACACCGTGTTATCACAGTGGGATACTGGAATTGCCGACAGCATTACAGGAGTATCATTTGTTATATTAATGGTTCAGCACCAGCCCCGATGAAGCACATTGCGTGTGACAGGCAGGGTAAGGAGACTCTCCTCGTCTCGTTAACCTTAGCTGATCGCATTTACATCTTTTCCACGGGAATTACCGCAGCAGTCGCTCAGTGCGTCCCGTCCCGTCCCGGGCGGACGCCTTATCTGAGAGATCAGCCGGCGTTTATGAGATTAATCCCGGCGATCACCGCACATTACGCCCGCTGTCAGTATATTAAATGCGAAGTTATATCTTCTGTGCGCTGGGGACAGTTAAGATGCGAAGATGAACCAATGGTTAAATAACGGGGAAATTGGCTGTACGTGGATATGCAGGTTTTGTGGGAAAACAGGGCGGTTATACCTAGGTAAAGTGGGTACATATAGATGAATCCACTACCGTTTTAAGGGAATTAATTGCTTAATTAAGCACAATGAACCTTTCAGTTCTGATATTTATGACTCTGGATTTGTTTATTCAGATGAGAAACTTGACTGGCCTGTAAGATAACGGCACAAAACAAAAGTACAACTATAATCAATACTGTCACTCACTTATGCCATGTAATAGTTTAATTGGCAAATGATTAAATGAATCATTCATTCTGTGGTGAATATTTATCCTGTTGTTTCAGGTGCTCAACTGCAGTGCATTAGTTGATGTTAATGATCCACATGTTTCTGATTAAATAATTAAAAGTACAACTGAAGAAGCTTATAACCTATAATACATGAAGCATCTAGATCATTAATTTGTAGCAAACCATTCAGAGCTTATTAAGATGTTGGCAGCAACAGTGTAAACATTATAACAGCGATGATATCTGTGGATAACCAGACCTAAAGAGCCATGAAATTGCTTTACAGTTGTTAGGTGCTACTAGAGCTGTTAAAACGTGTTCCCTTGTGTACCCAAGGTGTGGGCTACGCTTCAATACTTTAATGAGTTGTCTGTGTTTGGAGGCTCTCTCTGGTTGGCTGATGAGGTTTCCATGGGAATGTCCTTCCATTCTGAAGGTCCTCTTCCTTCATAGAATGGTTGGCCCAGAGCTTGGGTGATGACTGTAGGATGCTGGGTTTTCCCCTGACCTCTGACAGGGCCAACAGCCAGCTGATCTGAATGTCTGAGTGTCTCGTTAAGGATACGAGTTGCACATGATGAGGGTGTCTGGAGTGGAGTACTTTATCACTCTTCATGGGCTAGAAGCAGGTTTTCCCTCATGTTCCAGATTCCTGTAACAATTCCCACTCTAATGATAATGGATGACATCGTCCCCCTTCCTCCTTCAGTTGTATTATGGAGGAGGCTGAATTTCAGACTCTTCAGAGAATACTCACTGTCTAGCGGGTTCTCTGCCTCTCCAGAGCTCCGTCTAATAAAATTCAGTTTGCTCGAACTCCCAGCCTCTGGCTTCCTCTCATTCACCATCTCATGAGGAATCCTGTCAGACCATCAGACGGAGCTCGATGGAGTGGCAGTCAGCCGTGGTCACTGACCCTCTGCCATCCATTGTTCCGTCGAGTCACAGTCGCGCTCCTCTCTGCCATTTCTAGGAAAGGTCACGGAAATTCTGAAACTTTCCACCTTCGTTCAATTTTCTTTTTTCACATTTACTTTTACTACAGATAGTCGTGTTTAAAACCGGTTGTCTTCTGCATTGTTCTCTGCCGCGTGGACAGCCTAAATCCACACCGGTGTTTATAGCGTCTGTCTGTCCCTGAAAGCCGTAGCCGTGGGAGGGATGCGTTCAAGGTGAACAACAAGACAGCCGTCACAAAGGCAACCAGTCAGCCATTACTGGGACACGACAGCCGCAGGCCAGACGGGGAGAGGAAGGAGAGACTCTTAACAAGGGGGGGGCTGATTCCAAGAGCTCTGGTTTAACACTGAACCTTCCCCGTGGGACTGAACCCAGTCAAACAAGTGTTGTGTCTGTAGCATACTGAAGGAAACCTGCGTTTCCGTAATAGATAAATGGGGGATGTTTGAAGGTGACCAAGGAAATCAGTCATCTTGAGGACAATCTGGCCTCCTCGGAACCCAAACGGTGGACAAAGCAGGCAAAGAAGGAAGGGGCGAGCAGTCGGAGAGCCGCTGATACAGCTCCCGTTTTAAATGCTGAGAGATTGCATCTCCACATGCGATTCCACCTGGGGATCAGATAAGAACATGATTCTGGAGTCATACTGCGAGTCAGGCAGCCGGCACCCGAGACACAGACAAACGGGCGCTTTGTGTAAATCTCACATTCTGCTGCTGTCACCATTCGCCTCGCCTGAGAATCAGACTGCGGCTCATCCCGTCGTTCTAATTTAAGCTCTCGTCTGCTCGGACCAAGCGCAATTAGTCATGGCGAGCCGGCCTGGCCGGGCCGGAAGAATCCCACTGCTCTTCGGCTCCCGGAATGAGCGACTTTAAGGCACGGTGCTGCCTGTGCGTCACGGCGCAGCGACATTATAAACCATAAGAAAAACATCTGATCAAAATGTATTAGTGGGGTAATGAAGTTTCTAATTTGGCATGCTGCTCCCGGAAGACCCAGGGGGCAGCGTTTTTATTGCATTGCCGTGTCTCCCGTGTATTTAAATGTATGAATTTTTAATTTAATAGAACCTCGGCTTGCAGTAATTTGGCATACAGATAAATGCTCTTTTGATTACCGTTGTTGTTGATGCTGATGCTATCCTCGCGGGAACGTGGCATAAATAAAGTTGTCCCTGACCATTGATCAGCTGTGATTAAACCAGTATCTAAGACTTTCCATTTTGTTAGTCTGACCTTTGATTAGTCTGACCTTAGAGTTTAGGATTACCATATCCGTATGCAACTGACATAAGAGCAAACCATGGACTTAAGTAGACCCAGTATCACTTGGGGTATCTTGGGGGAGTTTTTCCTGTGAAACTAGGACCCAAGCCCCTAGGTGAGGCTGCTAATCAAATGCTAGCCTGGACTCACAGGCGTTAACTGAGCTCCTTACTCTAAGTGTTTTTACAATCAACTCTGCTGACAACCAATGAGATGGTAGAGGAGGCAGCAACTAGAAATCCAAGCAACTAGAAGAGACAGGACCAGCCAATCAGATGTCTTTTTCCCATCTCATCCAGTTGCTTGGTCCCACCTCCTCTACAATTTGATTGGTTGTCTCTTTGAGTTATGGGCGTCATTAGGTCCGATCACTCGAGGCTATTTCCCCGAGTATTTCAGCCCCTATGCCAATCTTTCTTAAAAAAAAGTGAAGCCCATGGTAAACTTGACGTAGCCCCTGATCTTTTCAGCAGCTAAAAACTCCCCTGTTCTGAACCAATCATTTTTCGTTCTGCCTTCAGAACATTGTGTAAGTAAAGCTCCCATGAGTTCACACACGTGCCAGGTGGCCTTAAATGATTCTGGCGGTTGGTAGAATGTCCTGCGTCTCTAATGGGACCCATATATGAGTGCATTTGCTGGCTGTTTGTTCAGTTAAAGCCAGGGACAGAATGGGTTATTTGCTGCTTTTCAATAGTGGAATATTAAATTGTGCATTTACTGTATATTTTTAGTCAACGTGGTTCATTAAGAGGCAGATTCCCTTGATGATTGAGTATGTACTTTCCTCTTACCATACCCCTTCGTGTGAAAACAGACCAATTAAAAATGCAGATTAGCTGTGTACACTCTGGAGATTTCATGTGTCTGTAAATTTAGTTTAAAATCCGGCCTGGCTCTGAGTCAGAGCTGGGGGCCGTCCAGAGATGCATGAATCACGTGGCCTGAGCTTTCTTATCTTACTTTATTATTTTTTATTTTTTAATTAAACCCACTGTAAGATTTATCCCCAGGGGGATGGTGAACAGACACAAGGATGGGAGGAAGTAAAGCCTGGGGACTTTATTTGATCACAGGTGTGGAGAAGCATTTAACCAAAGCGCTGGGTGTAAACAGGAGAGCAGCAGACTTGGGGTTAGTGTTGGGTGGCAACTAAAGAAACTAAAGAGGTACTGGGTCATGGAAGGGCCATCCATCCATCCATCATCCATCCATCCATCCATCATTCATCCATCATGCATCCATCCATCCATCATTCATCCATCATGCATCCATCCATCGTGCATCCATCCATCATCCATCCATCCATTCATCCATCCATCCATCCATCCATCCATCCATCCATCATTCATCCATCCACGAATATCACCAAATACTACAAAATTATGGACTGTTCTAAAACAAGCTTGTGCAAATCATATGTTTAAATCTTGTCATTAAAATCTAAAATCTAAGCCATTAAGAAACACGTTTGGTACATGAACAAATATTCCCTGTGATGTCTCAGGTTAGTCATGTGCAGGTTGTGTCTTGCAGGTGTGGCAGTGTGGGGGCAGCATGGAGGTGTTGCCTTGCGCCCGGGTGGCGCACATCGAGCGTACCAAGAAGCCCTACAACAATGACATTGACTACTATGCCAAGCGGAACGCCCTGCGGGCCGCGGAGGTCTGGATGGATGAGTTCAAGACCCACGTCTACATGGCCTGGAACATCCCCATCAATGTAAGTGACACACAGCAGACTGACCTTCCTCACCCCCCCATACCATCACGATTAACGGTTTCACTTTTATCCTATGAGACATGGGTTAGAAGCTGTAGAATACAGTAGCTTAGCAGCTTTATAGGAAGTCATGAACACACTGACAGCTCCTCATAGTGAGGATAATGCATGCCTCTGTACAAAACTACTCAGATGGCCAGAACTTCTGTGTATCAGAAGGGAAACATTAGCTTAATTGGATTTTGGGTTATTTTTAAAGAGTAATGGAGCAAGGATTTATTGTTTTAGGATTTAGAAGAGACTACAATTCTGTACATGAACAGTGTTTATCAAGTTTGAATAATGATCTTTATGCGTGACTATTTATGTCCTGTTTATGTGGGAGCCTTCAGATTGTACCCTCATTTTAATTCTAGAACTCTCCAGAGTTTGTGAAAGACTAGTATGTTTGAAGAGAAAGCGTACTGTTTCAGAGTTGCTAACTAACACATCTGGCGACATTCACGTTGTCAGACTCTCACGCTCAAGCAAGGAACTTAGAGCAACTCTATATTATTCCATTATAAACTTAAATTACTGTAGCTACATCAAAAGCATTGGGGTAGTTTGCAAAACCTTGCAGATTATTTACAAGGTAATAAAACTGTTACATACGTATAGTGTGCAGACTTGCCTCAAATTAAAAATCTCACTCAAGCAAGCAGACCAGAGTTTGTCACCCCGCTGTTTCATTGGTATTGATAGGTTGTTAATGGAATGGTTGTATCCTGGCAAAACACTGAGCCTTATTAGAGGAAAGTTAAACGGTATGAAATTGAGCTATTAGCACATTTTAAGAGAAGGATCTGTACAAATAAGGTCAAATAGCCCTTTTTACCTATCTGATCGTAAAAAAGCGAGTGGTGCGTTTAACTCGGCAGAGCCCCGGAGTCGATTTCGGCGACGTGTCGGACCGGGCGGCCCTGCGGAAGAAGCTCCGCTGTCGGAGTTTCCGCTGGTATCTGGAGCACGTCTATCCTGAGATGCGTATCTACAATGACACCATCACCTACGGCGAGGTGAGTCTCCCGGTGCTGCTAAACCATGAACGATGAATTAGGCAAAATTTTGGCCCAAGGAAAAAGAAGCAATAAAACGCCATTGGCCTTTTATGCACTGATGAAACCCTGCTCTCTGCTGCCGTATTTCCAGCAGAAAATGTAATATGATTGCAAAACAAAGGCGAAAAAGGCACAAACATGATTAAACCACAGCACTATAAATGGCTGGTTAAATCACACCAGAAATGCAACTCCCCCCCCGAGCCCCCTAGTGTGCGCCTCCGTTTTCCATTTAAATTGCATCACTCGGACAATTTAAAATATTAGCGTTTGATTATAATTTACAGCCAGAATGCGCAGCAGCGCGGAGAACCACTGACATCAATTTCACCGACTAGGCACAGAAGCAGACGACTGATTGCATTTTAAGTTTTCCTTCTCTCTTTTGTTATGTAAATGTCGTTTCCCTGGCTTAAATCAAGTCTGACAACCACTCAACGATGACAAATTACAAAGCGAGTTTTTTTCCCCCTCCTCATGTATAGTAGTGACTACAAACGCTGTAGAGAAGAGCAATGATACACGAAAATGCTGCAGATCGGTTGCTCGCAGTAGTTTCTAGAACAAGGAACCTGCTGTGTTCTTGTCTGACTCTCTGACAAGAGGTGGTATGGAGAAGGCATGTGGCTTTCATCCATCTTATGTTTCTCTGGGAATAACACCAGGACAAAAGTGCTCACTTTCCAAACAGAGAAATTGTGATTTTCAATCCTGTAATATTTCTTTGGGAATTATTAAAAAGTAAGCTTAAGAACTGGTGTGATTTTCCTCAGTATGGTTAAGTTGGCCATTTTTTTCCTAATGGATATTCCTGTTTAATCCCGTCAAGTAAACAACAAGGTGTGGAATAGCCTTCTGCCAACAGTGTTCTTCTGACAGCGTCAGAGCCTTACATTTCAGAATAAATTAGTTATACATTAGTGTTCTCTAATTGCACTGATATCTCTGAAAACCCCCACTGTACTGTATATGCTCTGAACTCTCAGTTTCATATGTCTTCCATTACGGTCATTTTCCTAGTCTTGTATACAAATATATATATATATATATATATATATATATATATATATATATATATATATAATTGCAACTCTGTCCACTTATCTATAAATCTGTGTAACTGTCTAGTTAGTTATTATTTTTGTTTGGTTTCTTAGGTGCGTAACAGCAAGGCCAGTGGGTATTGCCTGGACCAAGGGTCTGAAGATGACAACAAGGCTATCCTTTATCCTTGCCATGGCATGTCCTCCCAGGTAAGGGCTTTCCTGTTGAACACCCTACCCAACGTCATTAATGTCCAAGCAGAGTAGCACTATTTCATCAGAGATAGCACGCTGTCCAAGCAGAGTAACATTGTCCAAGCAGAGACGGCATGCTGTCCAAGGAGAGTAGTGAATATGTAAAGGCACGAAGGTCATTGTTGAATGCCCAATGTGTGGTGTGCCCCCTAACCATTTGCTCACATGTCCACATATCCAGCTTGCCCGCTACTCCACCCAGGGTCTCCTGCAGCTGGGTCCTCTGGGATCCACCACTTTCCTCCCGGACACCAAGTGCCTCGTGGATGAGGGCCGCGGCCGGACGCCTTTGTTAAAGCGGTGTGACAACGTCACACGACCGTCCCAGAGGTTTTGGGACTTCACACAGGTGAGACCCAGGTCACATGGAAATCCCGGCAGCTGTATTACTGCCCAGTTACATCCACCTGTGTTTGACCCATGTGGTGTGTAATTGCTTCACTTTTGTCACTGACCTTGAAAGTCAAGGTCATTGGGTGTACAGGAACCATGCACTATTGATTGCCTGCTCACTCCTGGGGCTTAAGGCATTATGTGGTGACTGTGCTCAAAACTGTCATTCAAGTGATATTTGAGCAGTGGTGTGACTTTTAAATTCCTTTGCACAGAACGGGCCCATCATTAGCCGGGACACGGGCCGCTGCCTGGAAGTAGAGATGTCCAAGGAAGCCAACTTCGGCCTGAGGTTGGTGGTCCAGAGATGCTCGGGACAGAAGTGGACAATACGGAACTGGATTAGGCACCCCCGACACTAGAGGGCACCAAGGAGACATCTTTGTGAGATGAAGGGAGCCAGCTTGACCCCCCCCCCCAATGCAGTGATGCCCCTGGGGGCGTCCCCTTGCATTTTGCATTCTACACTGAACCTTGAACAATTCAACCAGACCGGAGAGGTTCTTAATGAATCCAAGGACAACAGCGTCTCAGATGCACATTCCCTAAAAGGCCATCCTCTGGAGAACCTGCTCTGTTCAGAAACTCAGGCAGCTTCTTCTGGACTAAAGACAGACCTCCGTGTTATTTTCTGAGACCTTCGCCTACGTTGAGAGGTTTATGAGTCTATAGACTGTGAATGCACATCAGTTACGTGACTGTGTGAATGGATGCCATGGCGCCCGAATCTCTGAATCCTTGCGAAGGGAAGCGAAACACCTTTGTCTACTTTCGTTTGAACTCAGACTCATACGCAGCTGGTTTCTTTTAATGTGCCTGTTGCCGTTTTGATTTGTTTCATCGGGCTTAGAACTCCGAACAACACAAGCATGCCCTGGAATTACTGAAGACAGTTTGAAATTCTGACACAGTAGTGATGCATAAGTTGTCCAAAATAGGCTGAAATCTGAAAAAAAAAAAAACTGTGATCGTCAAAATAAAATATTTTTAGCCGAGCACCCTCCATGTTACTATAAGCAAGTGGCCGTATCACTCTGTGACTTCCAAAATTGGGAACATCATGACATTTCCTCATTACTTCGAGCTATTATTAATTCCCTGATTATTTTCCCCAGAATTTATTGATCAACTGATTGATTTCATTATTTCAGCTGAGTTATATTGAAATCAGGGTGCGTGCTGCCTGTTTGGTCACAAAGGAGCCTTTTGCCCTTCTTCAGAATGACCTGCAGCCTCAAAAGGGGGGGGCTTGTGCTTTGTATTATTATTTTGGATAAATCTACCATTATTTTAAGTGAGCTGTAACAACGCATCAAATGGCAATGATAGTGAGGTGCAAACTTACATTGTCTATGTATTTCCAGAATATTTTGCTCTCCAGCGGTGCTGGGTTCGAAGACGGACACCTAAACGCCACATGAGGTGGTCCCGTCAAGGGGGAGCACTGCCCAGTCTAGTGCAGCTATTTGGTGCTCCAGCAATCCCTGTTTATACAGCTTACGAGCTTCTTTGTCCCTGCTGCTGTCCACCCACGGGTTCATGGGGCCTGACAGCCGTGCGTCCGGCTTGTTTGTTTATTTCTGTTCTATTTTAATCCGTCCCCTGGCTCCCGCTTTGCTTGGCCTGTCGGATGAACAGTCAGCAGGCCACACCTCCGTCAGCGAGCGTATAATGCGTGACCACCGCTCCCACCTGAAGGATCTTCCTACCGGCCTTGTTTCCGGCCTGCTGAGACCCACACTTCCTCCACCCACCTCGCTCTACCGCTGAGATATTTACCACTGGTTGTTTAGTCACTTCTCCACAGTGTTTCTCGAAACAGAACAGGAAATGGAATGGGCAGCAGCAGCACGGCCCTGTTCAGTCGTAGGGGAAATTGATGTTTACTGCAGTCCGCCAGGTTATTTCATACCCGAATCAGAAATATCTGTTGACGTGGAAAAGCCGGGAGGTCACAACGGTTTTAGCTCAACCGTAGCTAATGAATCATCGGCGGTGTTACTCACTACACGGTTAGAGTGAGTCTCCGCTCCTGGAATTCTGGGTGCAAAACCTGCAATATTCTGGGCCACTCGAGGACGGAGGCAGCAGGGCTGGTGTTCTGTGTCATGTGACAGGGATGGAAAGTAGAGGGAGGTGACTCTGAGATACAGATGGATTTTGCCAGCTACCACCAGCAGGCAGTCCGGATGTAATGAGAGCTGTTCTGATACACTTCATTTTTTTAACTTGTTGGCGTGAAGAACATTAACAACAGTGCTACTGCTGTCGGCCTCCGACGGTTCGCGGCTGTAGGAAGAGAACGTGGTCGCATGCCTGTGGTTGAGCAACGTTGGGTGGGCGGGGGGGGGGGGGGGGGGGGTGGGGGTCCTGAGAGAGCTGCCGAGAAAGGGAACCAAGGCTGTGGGGAAAACAAACAGCTCGGGATGGGTACGTACTCTCCAGGAAGAAAGACGACGCTCCTCAAAGGGGCTCAATGGCCGGCCGCGAAAGCTGCGTTTTCCATTTCAATCCATTTTAAAACCTCTTTCTTTGGGGAAAAAAAATACCAAGTGGTGTGATTCTTGGTGGACATCATTCTTCATGGAAGCTGGGAGACAGATCGACCCTTGCTTTCTATTCTAGGTTTTCTGTTTTCAGAAAATCTGTTTTTGTTAAAACACCGAGGAAAAAATGTGGTGCTGTGTGAGACCAACGCAAAGTCTGTTTAGACAAACAAGCACCTTTTTGCTCTCAGATAGTTGTGTCTGATGTGAAAACTTCCACTCATTAGCCTGCCTGTCTGAAAATGAGGAAATTGAGTCTTTATTATCCCTAATAAATATTAAGAAACCATTTCTCCAGGGTAGAAAAGGCTAGGAAGGCTAAAGTAATATCTTACAGGGATACAGTAATAAACACTGGTCAATCGATGCCTCATAGATTCCTGTTTTGTCATCTATCTCATGATTTAGAGCTCATATCTAAGGCATTTGCACAGAACCAAAGCAAATGAATAGGATGAGTCCTGTCATGTGATCAAAAAGCTATTTTCCACTTGCTGGAACCCTATTACATTATCATCGGCACTGAAAATTCAGGCGGCACCTCAGAACCCAATCCAACATCCAGCAGATATTCTTTACGAAACTTCATTAAAAATTGCATTTCTTGCTATGAAGCTACAGCCACATAATGTGATTGAAATTCATCTGAGGATAAAACTTCTCATAAGGCAGTGATAAGCAGGGGGTAAATCATCATAAACATTTCATTGCTTAGCCAATATATTATCTATGTATGTATGTATTTTTGTATGTATGTATGTATGTATGTATGTATGTATCTATCATCATATGTCTGTTTGTTTGTTTGTCTGTTTGAATATTTATTTAGCCTTTCAGAGTTACACACTGGGGAGTTACACACTGGGGGGTTACACACTGGGGGTTACATAGCAGAGACACTAGAGGGCTCTTCCAGGGTCTTGCTGCTTTCATGCTCTATTATGCTGTTCTATTAGCCAGACAAGACGTCCCTCAACGAGTCACGATAGATGAACCGGGAAGAGCGAAGGCAGCTCAGAGACGAACTCTTATGAGTCCCCGGGTGTACAGCCTGCACTCACTGCAGAGGATCCTAAGGGGCCGATACTCAGGGAGCGCAGTGTTTCACGAGCTCAGCCATCGGCATCATCTCTGTGACGTATGCAAAATGATACCCGTCCCCCAAATCACCCCTCACTGCTGCCTTGACAGGGGCAATATTTATATCCATATAAATATTTGTTATTTCTGTTACAATGAAAACACTGTATGGTGACTAATGCAGCATGAAAACAACCACACCATTAACAATAAGGTCCCTTTGTTGTAGCTTTCACTACACCTGCATGTACCATCAATAGAACACAGACAGAGACACAAATCATTTTTTATTTTTCCAGTTCATCTGTTCATGTTTTAAGATAAAAAGATTCCAAGCAAATGCTGCAATTAACCATGAAAATCTGATGTTACACTGGAAAAACATGATTAAAATATATTTTAAAAAGAGTTTTAAAGAAAACAAATCCCAGAAATTATATGTAAATATTTCATGCATTCTTCATATTTTAATGTCAATCCTAAAATGGGCTGCGGTCCCTTAGAATGGGAGGTGGGGCTGTGAGTGGGGGCCGACTGAACGCCACACAGCCAACGGTCATGGCAGTAATGACAAGCCTGATTTGGGAGCCTGGGTGTCCTGCTGTGACAGGGAGTGCCCCCCCCCCCCACCCAGGGGCCCAAAGCTGAGCCTGGACCCAGGAGCAACTGAGAAACACGAGCAAGCCCAGCTCAGCTCAGCTCAGCTCAGCTTAGCCCAGCCCAGCTCAGCTCAGCCCAGCCCAGCTCAGCTTGCGTTTGGTGCCTCTTGGTATCCAGACGGGCATGAGCTCCAAGGCCGGTCATCCTCTGACTCAGTGGAGCCTCAGTTCACGGAAACGGCCGGCTGGAGGGAGAAGACTGATAAAAGACACATTAAGCAGAACGGAATTATAGCCGAATTTGAGACTTAGGATGAAGGATCGCCACTGCTTGGGAAAAGCTGATAAGGATGAAGACGGATAGCAGTTATATTATTCTACAGAATATAATACTATTCTTGGAATACGAAACCGATTTTAAAAAGCCAAATAAATATTAGCTATATGGGACAGTGCCTCATGGCTTGTTATTTGTGACAGTGGCTTCTCCTCTTTCCATCTTCCCACAGGCTGGCAGTACAGATATGCCTATTCTCTATATTTATCGATTTGTTTATTTAATCCAGTATAACTTCCAAAGTATTCTCTGCTCGTGCTATTTACTGATGCGTCTCTGGTTAAGGATCTTTGCCTACGAGTAGTCCTTCCGCAAGGGATTCAGATCTGTAATGTTATTCAGTCGCAAATCCAGGGCTTTGTTATGTACACCGACTCCCACGCTGAGACCATTTACTAAGTGCTCTTATGCCTGTTGGATCTGATTGGCCAAGCCCCTGTGCGGGAGCTTTGCTGTTATTCAATTGGCTAATTGAATATTTAAGTTGGTTAGCGGTCCCGAGGGTTCCCTGGGAGTGTGTCTGTTCCATTTACAAATGATGTCGTATAATTAAAGTCAGTTTATGGGGAAAACAGATTAAACACCACATCACAATGAGGGAAAGAGCGATGAGGCAATAGCATGATGTCGACCAACAGGTGGTGTAGTACAACTCAGCGTGCGACCGTGTGGCTAGATGGTTCGCAGGAGTACGTTGGCTAATTTACATAAATAAAAACTCCCAGCTGTGAAATTATGATGAGGAATTATACTCCTATAAAATCCAGTGCCTAGGAAATAAAATAATGTCACAGATTTTCTGTTTATATTAGAACTGATGAGTGACGCTTGGATTGCTGAAGCGTCATGGCGTGTATAACACGAGACATATGTTAGGTATAAATATGCAGCCAACTTTATGGTTATATTAGACAAGAATGCTAACAACAACTGGCAGCTCGATGGCATTTTCACTGCCAACGGCACCCACACATTAAGGCTGCGCTATTACTGGCTTGTGCAAGCTGCGGATAAGAACCGCAGTAGTCTCATGTGACGGGCTGCACAGTGCCTGGGCGCATGTGGATTGTCCACTGCATACCAGGAGAGTTTGGCATGCATGTCTAGGGACTTACGCAGAATGCAGTTAGTACACTTACATTTTCTTTGCTGGCCCATTTAAAAAAGGTAAATTAGTATGGTCTCATAAATGTAACTAACATGGGTGCTACCACTATCCTCCCCGTCGTTTTTCTTGAACATGCTGGTGAAAATTACGTGCCGTTTCCTTAACCGAGTCGACCGTGTAATTACAGGAATCAAACAACATGCCCACTGGGCAATCTAAAACTGTGAATTTAATGGTCACCAAACACTAGAATCTTTGTGTTTGGGGAAACAGTAGGTCCTTGGTATTAAATCCTAACTACGACTGTGGCGAAAGGATCCAATGATGTAGGAGGGCCAGACATGTCAGACAAAATGACCTACGGTGCTTTGCTGGACCCCAGGAATCTCACAGGTCTGTCGGTATCTATAATGGGTTGAACAAACCATGCCAAAAGACGTACACCCTACAGAATGTTTATGCTCCGGTTAGAAGAGTTTTAGGAAATTCTGTTTCAATGTCTTTCCACACTGTCAGAAAAAAGGGTACAGTTTTGTTCCCCAAGGTACAAACATCATTAATGTACCCCCAATGGTACAAAACTGTTCCTCAGAGTCCATTTCTATACCTTAAAAGGTACTTTTACCTTTAGGGTTCACCTGGTAGACCAATCAGGATAGAGCCCCAGTGATGAGTAATTGTACCCTCAAAGGTACAAATTGGTTCTTTTTATGACAGTGCAGCTACAATATACAGCGTGATGTCTCATTCGAGATGAGGTGAGTTCAAAACCAAAACCACACGCATATCTTAAAGAAATTTATTATATGTTTTAACTGAGCAAATAACCAGAAGCCGAGGTATGTGTGATATCTTTGCCATTCGAACTAACCCACGACAGTAGCATTTCAAACGTTTGTGTTCTGCCCGTTGCCAGTTTTGAGACAATTGTAATACGAATCACAGAGAAACATTTAGGCCTGTGCCATTGTCACTTTAATTTGCACGGAAATGTAATACGTTTTAATGTGGTTTATTGTCATTTTTGGCCAGTCATAATTCTATACTGTAGCATTTAGGGGTTTTTTCAATGCTGTTTTAGATGCAAAAGTAATGCATCTCATCATCAATTGCCAGAAAGGTTGGAAAATATTTCTTTATGCAGAAAGAAAATCTGAAATTAATTAAATATAACCCCTTTCTTTCCAAGTCGTCATCTTAATATGCCTAAATCTTCTTCTCACCACTTCTTACACCCGTTACCCGGCCCAAAAACAACAGTTGTTGTCAGTGTGAGGTTTCTTGACAGAGTGTGTGACTGTGGTGTGTGTTGGCCGTGTTTCTAAAAAAACATGCTCAGGAAAAACAAGAAAATTCGTATAAAATGTGCGCTGAACCGGCCCGGTGCCGCGCTGCCTGTTGAGGGTGAGTCCAGAAGACAGACTGGGCTTTTGCTGATCGCTTTGACCAAATCTTTCTTGACATTGAACAGCAGGTGTGTTTTTTTTTTATTTTTTTATTGAGTTTAACCTCCTGTTGATGGCAGAGTGTGTCTGTTCTCCCTGCAATTGTAGGAGTCATTCAGCTGTCCAGGATTGTGCATCGATCATTCTGGGCAAGCTGTAAAGGAGGGAGGCGGAGAGCCAGAACACATTACTTGATCTGACACTAAGCAACGCCACGTCCACTGGGCCGAGCAGTTTGAGCTGTTGAACTGTATAAATGTAGTGATGTCAGCCCCAGTGGCCGATCAAAGGGATTGTACAGTGCTGGGAAGACAGTGATCTGTAAGATATAGGGGTGGAAAAAACGGCTGCAAAATAACTGCCTGATCATGGCGGGAGTGCAGGCAGCGCTTGATGCATTTGCCTGCCTAATTAATTAGGCTAATGTATAGAAAGCCAGAGTGCATAACTGCTCCAAATTGTATAAAACAATAAGCTAACAGTGAACGAATAGCAGAACATCATGTTTACTGAAGGCGTGCAAATAAATGTGCTCTTCAGCAGAACACCTTAAGCTTCAAGCCGATTTCCCTTGAAATGGAGCGAGACCTGTTTTGCGACCAGGCGATTTACCCTGCAGGGGCTGCAGGCTTTGCAATCCTCAGCGTTTGGCCTCCGTCTTGGCATCAGTGTGGCTTGTGTAGCTTGACCCCAGGGCAAAAAAGGCATGCTAGATGGGATTCGCCCTCCGTGGAATGGCTGCTTACAAGCAGCACAGATCAAACAGTCCCTGAACTGGGAGAAATCTGTATATCTATGAAATTTGCTGGCTGGAGGTGTTTTGGAAAGCAGGGGCGATGAAAGCTTTCAGGTCTGGAGGTCTTATCAGAACACAGCAGACTGTGGAGTAGTGGCTGGGGGGGTTGGGGGCGGTCGGGGGCCAGCTCTCAGCCACCCTAATGTGTGCAGCTCAGGTCCACTGCTTGACCCCCCAGCTGACTACCTCCGCGCCTCAATACCTTCTTGGGTTCCAGCTACTGAGAGGGTGGGTGGGGGTTTTGGGTAAAACATCTGACTTGCTAGTCAAACCTTCCGTCTGAGCTGCTACTCGTAGGTGGTTAAAGGATGGTGTCCAAAAAGTTTCAGGTTGAATGCTCTCGCGGGGTTGCTGCGGCTGTAGCTTTGAGCCAAGATACTTAACCCGCCATTAAAATGTTGATTTATGAAGTTAAAGAGAGCAACGGCAACCTTTCCAGATGACAACTGGAGCAGCTCTGAAGGTGACTCGGAAGTGAGAGCAGACCCGGCGTCACCTGCCCCGCAGAGTCGCGTTCCGGTGACGGCTCTGCTTAAGCGGCGCTGACGGATCGCCCACGAAGCCGCAGTTTATCACAGCCTTGATTAGCAAGCAGCGCGCGGCGTGCGGAAGGGGCTTATTAACACGAACAAACGCTGTAAACGCTGTGAATAATGAGGGAGAGAGGCCAAGTCACTGGCGTATTGTTAATCAAGCCCTGAGCACAGAACTATGCAAAACATCTCGATTTACCAGGCTGTGGGCTGCGCTTTAGTCGAGATCTTTTTCCCCAGGAAAAAAAAAATGCAGTTTTTGCAACATTAAATAAATAGGCTTCGCCATTTCCAAGGACACGCTCAGGCTAACCCCAGGCAGCGGACCGAGAACAAGAATCTTGATTGAATCTGCTGGGCCGGGCCTCTGATTAGGTCGCCGGCGTGATCCCCAGTGGGTCAGCCAGTTAATTCAGCCCCTTACTACAAGACCAGTCATAGGAACCGAGCTGCTGGTTTGTGTTTGCAAAAGAAATGTGTCAAATAAACAGCTTGAAGCTGGATAAAGTAGTAGATTTACCAGTATTCCAGGAACAATATGCTCTGATTTCAAAGTCATTTAAGTATATCTATATAATATACTATTAATCAGTTTAATTCTTATTATAGCAATAGAAATACACCTTTGTTCTTTTGGTCAATGAGAAACATTAGCATGTACCTCTCGTAAACCCCCATCGTCCTTCCTGAGCTCTGTATTCCCCAGAAGGAATTCATCCAAGGTAACTTGTTATGTTCTCTGCCTTAAAGGCTTTAAAAATATCACAAGGAGATGCTGTGCATCAGTGTGCTTTGAGTGCAAGGAAGAACTGTGGAAAAAAAAAGATTTCTTAGATTTCAATAGCGAAACAAAACAAAAAAAAAGAACGAAATCTTTACTTATGTTGATTTCTGTTTTTTTCCGTCTTCACAGGGTTTGTCGAGGGAGGTGTGGCTGTGGCATGTAAACTACAGGAAGGCATTACAGTAAAAACGCAATGAAGTGAGCTCTGCCATTATGCGCCCCTGTATGAGGCTGTGATTTGCATGTATACCCACTGCCTGCGATTCAGCGATCTTAAATAATTGAGTGAAATTATGGATATAACTGTACTTAAGAGTGGCTGTGCTGATATTCTCTTTGCCACGTGCTGCATGAATGATATTTCCCCCCCCTCCTCTGTTCCTTTGGCACATTGTGGGAGAGAAAGGAGGGGAGGGCGGCAGGTGTGCCGGATTGAGATGGAACGTCTGGGCCCGTCTGCCTGCCTTGGCCCGGCAGTGGTGACATAAACCCATATAGCGTAAATGTGTTTGGGGACAAACAGCAGCGTGCACAGCATCCGCCTGTCTCCCCCGTCGAATCAAAGCCTGCAGAACACCATCCTGATAGAAACTCAAAACAGAGAACCTTATATCTTTGCCGAAATGCTTGAGATCTAAGTCGTCTAATGCTGTTTTTTTTCCATTTATAATTTCTGTTGGGTTAAAAAGAGGGAATATGTGAAATCAGCGATCTGTCAGCAGCGAAGTTACAGCAGTTAGCAAATTGTAGTCATCACTTTCCAAGATGTCCCGAGAGACTGGGAGCAGAAATGAAATATGGTGAGGGATTGCAGAGATTTATTTATATGTGTTACATAAGGAATAATCTTTTATTATTTTCAGAAATATTTCCTGAGAAATGGTCATCTTTGTGTGGCAGAGACTTCATAGGGGACTCCAGAAAATCCCACGTGTACAATTGGCTATTAAAGACATGAACAAATTACACTTTAGGTGACCACGTGTGGCCTGTAAACGTGTGGTCATGAGTAAGCTAATGAGCCCTCATGTGTAACGAGATTGTAAACGTTGGCTGTTCAGTCATCATATAGTTATGCAACCTCTTGGGAGAGAAGCCAGTGGGGAACAGAGCGAGTCTTTGGTCATATTTTCTGGGGGTTTACTTGCATGATTCACCTCGATCGAGCGGTGAGGGAGTAAACTCTGTCGTATTAATGGTAACATCTGGCAAGAATCTGAGCACAGCAATTCCATTATATCAGCATGTTGGATTTGATATGCCTGAGTTGTTGGTTGCTTAATTGAATACACAATTTAATCCTGGCTCAGTCAAATGCAGCAGCTCATCATAACCATCGCTGACAAATTCAAGTTTCAAAAACCTCGGGTGATGACTAACATGCTCTGAGGTTCTTTGCTGGTTGCACCTGGTGACCCTTGGACTAAGTTAACACCTAAATTCAAGCAGAATTGTGGAAAGCATGCTTGGTGTGTCACAGAAGTTGGTGAAGAGTGGAGAAAGTGTTTAAAGTAGGATCTCCAGGGCTTGGCCCATCTCCTTTTTAGATGTGAGAGAAAGTTGGGAGAGAAGTGAATCTCAACGTGCTGCTGTTTCTCTTGCCTGTCAGGACGACAGAGCAACACCATTTATCATCTGCGCCGAACCTCGCTAACGCCAAAACTGAGGCTGCATCTTTTGTTTGATGTTTGCTTGCTTCAAGAGTTTTGCTTATTTTTCCTGTAGAATTTGTCTCACCAGTCAAATGAAATAAATGTCTTGTGGATTTCACTTTGATGGTCTGACTACATTACCTGAGGACTTATATAACTTAAATATTTCATCTGTGTCCATTACCTGTGCATTGCGAGGTAATATTTTAAAAATATTTTTGTTCGTGACAAAATACTGTTTAAATATAACAAAATGCACACATTTTCAGAAATACTGTTTGAATAAAATACACAAAAACCAGGCACAGCAGATCTTTAAAATGCGTTTAACAGTTTGTGGTGAAACGGATAGCACAGCTAAACAAAAGAGGCTTAAATACTTGTTTGTTTGTATTTAAAATGTATGTGTTTTTGTGTGTGTCCTTTTCAAATGGCAGATGACAGTTTCTCCTATTGCCGGGCGTAAGTAATGCTTGGGGGAAAAAAAATCGAAGTGAGGAAAAATTTTATCGCTCTCTGACAGCTTGTGCCGGTACCAGCTGTCCAGCTTATTACAGTTCCTTGAATTGCAAACATTATAGTCCTCAGGTGTCCAGCGTTGGTGTGTATGTGTGTGTGTGGGGGGGGGACACAAGTAAATCCTGCATTCAGTTATTCCTGTCCCTGGATGGATGACATTAATTTACTGATAGACTACCGCCTGTGCTCGCCCAGAACTGCTTCATTTGAATGTTTTGCATGATTCATTTTGCCGTATGTGAGCCTTCATTGTGATTTCAAGAGGTGTAATGACTTCTGACAGATAAGATGAAAAATTTAATTTAGTGGAAAAATGTAATGCGGGGGTAATTTCTTGGGACGGGGTTGAACAGGAAAGCCTGTGATTATTTTTATACTTCAGTAAGCATTTGCTGATTAATATGAGTGATTGTGCATATGCACTTGGTCTTTCTGAAGATGCTGCCACATTTGCGGGCAAATAAAATGGTCCTACGCTGACCGCTTGGATTGGAACGAGCCTTTTACCTGTAATGGCAGCGTAAACACACAATGCTGTTGCTTATTTGCTGTTGCTCAGGGCAACGCTTTCATTTAAAACAACCATACTGTGTTTGACGCCTCCATGCAGATTTCATGGAGAGGGGCAACTGGAGCATCCATTCAAGGCTACAGCAGCCAGTCCTTCCCAGCGTCCGTGTGACAGCACTCCTGTCCCTGATTGGATGTTCTAGAATATAAATAGTCGGGTGCCACTACAATTCATTTATAATAGTTTTTTCTTTCTTTCCAGTGGTTCTTATATTCTGTTTCCACGTGAAAGAACTGATAAATGGCACAGTGTGCTTACATCTTCAGGGCCAATTAATCTGTTGAGTGAATCTGTAGAAATATTCTTTCGCAGGCCTGCAGTGACCCAGGAGGAGGGTAATTCACAGGTGCAGGATGGGATTCAGACGCTTGGTAATTTACTTCAGATGCAGCTTCCCGTGAGAATTGTCCTGGCATCAAGGCGGGCAGGCCACGGTGGATAATATTGATCCCCCCCCCCCCCTTCAAAGCAGCGTCAGATCTAGGCATCGAGACGTTTATGGGGATATCAAAGCCACTTTACGTGTCGAGCTTGCGCCCGCTTTGAAATTCCCTCTAACTCCAGGTGTTATCATGTGCTATTTTAACAGCCTTTCATCACACAGCAAAACTCTGGACCTGGAAGTTTTTTTATGCAGTTTTCATAGTTTTGTTTGCTTGTAGAGAACAAAAGGAGGGACATCCTGTCTTAGGACTTCTGCCAATAAAGTAAGCGTCTCTCCAATTTGTGACACCACAGCTGCTGGACTCCTTGAAGCCTAAATAGTGAAGTTGAAGCGGTTAGTTTTTGATGGCTGTGTGACAGAGATGAGCCGTCTTCCTGTTCCTGACCTTCTGTAGAAAACTAGCCTTCCCATGTTTATTATTGTTGCATAATCTCTCCTGTCTTCATGTTACTTGAACTGGTTTAATTTCCTCCGCACTTCAAATGAATTAGCTTTCTGTTCCTGGGAAGTCGCAAACATCCTTTGAGCACTTTGGTAATGTGTGACTCTGACTACAAAGGTCAGATCTACTGAAATACAGCTGCGTCTGTGGGGTGCTTTCCGGAAGCTGAATGATTTGTCGACGGGATCTTCGTGAATTTTTCTTTCCCATTATGAAAAGAGCTGGGATTTTCTGACTGAGAGCTGGGTGAAAGGTCTGAATATGTTGCTCTTTTTTTGAGTAATGAGATGCAAAGAGTGAGTGCAGAAAATGGAAGGAAAATGGAGAGATGGCACACTTTAAGTATCAGGCATTGTGTGATATTGCTATAAAAATCAACTCAAGCTTTGTTATCATTCCAAGAGCTGCTGATGTTTTGAATCCATTAAAGTATTTGGGAAGCATGTTTTACAGTAGACTGGGGTAATCTGGTAGCTCCTTGGCTTCCGTATGAACTTCAAGAGAAGATCAAGCAGATAATCTACATGCTGGACACGCCAGTTGCAGTCATTCCAGCTGAGATACATCGGTCTTCTCTGGACACAAACTAATTCCTATACATTATAAAGATGCATGACACATTATCTTGTACAGGATGCGTTTGATAATGTTCCTTGTGTTCACTGGGGGCCAGTTTGTCACACTAGTAGCCACAAAGGGCGGCGTGAATGCTCGTGTCTGATTCGTCACCTTGGGCCTCCCAGTTCCCATCTTGACGGATTTCCACTGTGCAGCAGTTTGTAACCCTCTTACATGTGCTGACAGGAAACAGTGGCTAGGGGACATTGGGGATAGCGAGAGCTCTCTATGAAGACGGCCTTGTCAGGTGAAATGTTCTCTGGACACAGTGTATGGTGTGTAACCTCTGGTTCTCCTGTGAGGTGAGCTCTCGCAACAAGCTTGTGGACCAGACAGCTGACAGCTGTGCCTCTTGAGTGGGTGACCTGCTTTTAACAGCCCTTCTTTACCTCATGTTTGTCACAGGCTGTGCTTATAGGCAACCCTGATACAGGAAATTCACTTCATGGTCACACCATGTTCTCTGAGGCTTTTTGCTGCTCATGCTCGGTCAGTTTGTTAAATCCTGTCTAGGGCATGCATGGATGATTTACAGTACCTAGAAATGTAAATTCTGAGGGCAGAAGGCCAACCAATCAGATCTCTTGGTCCCGCTTCCTCTAGTTGCTTGGACCCACCTCCTCTACAATCTGACTGGTTATCTCTCTGAACCAATCATTTTTCCTTCTGCCTTTGGAACATTTTTGTGTAAGTAAAACTCCTACAATGGCCCAGGGACCTGCATCACAAAGCAGGATTTCTTGCTTTGGATAACATCTCGGATTTAAGGTAGCCGGAGCAAGATAGATAAAGTCAATGCAGATAAAGTCCATTAAAACTGAGGTACCTTAAAATCTGACAAGTTATCTGGCTAAGCAAGAAATCCAGCATAGTGATACAGGCCCCATGGCCTCTTCCTGTGTTTATTTTATTCTGTTAGATTTATTTCTCTTTTTCGAAATCAATAAAGCTGCTAACAGCTAGGGTTAATTGGACTCCACCGCTGTCACCGCCTTCAACCTATAATATACCGTTACCAAAACCATGCGAAGATATTGGGCAGCTGAGGCAAAATCGCACCAAGGTATGGCGTGTGTGCATCTGTTAGACCGCAGTGATCAGCCCTTGCCAGACACCTGTACAAGACTATGGTGTTTTCAGGATGGATGTGTGACAGAGAGGTTTCTGAATCTGGCCCTGAGTAGAGGGCCTGCTGGTGTGACACTCAGTAAGGTATGTAACCTTTGTAGGTAAAAGAATGTTCATGTTTCTGAATGCTAAATGGGAATGCAATGACAGGGTAAAATGGTACTATGGGTATTTTGGAAACTGGTGTTGTTCCTTAAAAGATGAACAAAAAAACTGCTAATTACCATTTTACTGTTTGACCATCATAGGGAAAGTAAATGCCTTACTCGTGCCACTATTTTGCTTGCTTGCAAGGCCCTATTTCATGAATAGAGGATGTGGGCTTTAGCGGAGACAAATAGAGATTCCACAGAGAGAGAAAGTTTCTCAGAAAAAAAAGAGCCATTCAGAATCGGTAGCTTTGTACGGACTCTTGCACAAAAACGGAAGGCTGCCGTATCGGGCAATAGAATTCTGAAGTAGTGTCATTCTGTAGTTAACAGCAACAGCCATACAGTACAGCTGTGAGATATGAGCGGTTCTTCCCAGAGGACAACACTAATTTCATTTGCATTTGGCAGGAGGCCAGACATCACTGGTGCATTGCTCCGTCAGAATACTAATCCAGTCATCAACTTTTTCATAACTGTTTATTCAGTGCAAGGTCCTGCTCAGTCTGTAGTCTGTCTGCCTGCAGGGACGGTGCATTCTGGGTGAGATGCCGGTCCATCATTGGATACACAGGTACACACAACTTTAGGCATGTAAGCTGCATGTCATTAGCCTGGTCATGGTTGGAAACTCAAGGGGAGCATATGAGAAATGAATAAACCCCGCAAACATAGATCCTGGGCAGGGACTTGCAGTCTAACAGCCAGCGAATACAAAGACTAATACTCAACCTCTCATAGCAACAGAGGTTTTATGTCATGTCACCTGAATTTTCATCCTGATATCCAACCAATTGTCATTTGAAGAAGGAGAGAAGGCTAATGAAATTGAGGAAGGAAAAATTAAAAACTCTAATTATTTTCACAGGTTGCATTGTTCATAAATAAATTGATTTCCAAAACTAATTACTCCTTGGACCTGTGGAGCAGAAGTCTGGAAGCAGAACACTGTTTGAGAGGCATTGGCTAGTGATGTCTACGTGCCTCTGACTCCGTGTCTACAGCTATTACCTTTATAACACCATTTATTGGCTAAAATTAGTTCTTTTCCAGTCTGTTTTTGTTCATTCGGTTGGATAATTAATTCTCCTGCTGGTAGAAATGCAGAGATTGTTTCAAGAAAGCTTTTAAACTCCCACTAATATTACCCAGTGTACTAAATGGTGAATTTCATTGCTAACTTCAGTATATTTTTTGAGTTTTTGGCAGTACGTCTTGCTTTTATAAGACAAGGGAGCATTATCTTTGATTGGCTTGCCTGGTCACCTCTGTTGTCCATTTCTGATGTCCATGTGTGATGCTGTGGACTTGTGGAACTGTTGAGTTGAGATCTATTTATACCTTCCGTGACTGGTTTCAGTTGTTAGAAGTGAAATGGATGCAGTGCAGAAACCAGGTACATGGTACCATAATTCTAAGAGTGCGAGGTGTTTTAATGCATATTCACGAATCACACGCTAGCCCGGATGGGGGGGGGGGGGGGGCAGCAGTGGATTTTTCTACGTCAAAGGCAAGACACCATTACTCAGGGGCTGCCCCTGTAAACAAGAATCGATCAAGGCAGGATGACAATGGCTACAATCACAGCGGAACATAAAGGCTTCATTTCATTTTACTTTCCCTTTTGTATAAAGGGTAATGTCTCCTATGCGGGTACGGACCTGCGCATGTGACCATATTCTGAGTGGTGGAATGATCCACAAAGGCAGATGGGGGAGCAGCTTTATGGAGGCATGCCTGGGGGTGGGGGTGGGGGGGGGTAAGCACACAAAGGCTTAATATAAATGAGAAACAGGGAGGGTGGGATGATGGCACAGGGACCTCCTGTGTGTAAACGGGAATTGAACTGCAATTGAACAAGAAATGTTTGCACGACTCATGCAAATATAACAGATTTCTAAATGAAAGATGAAATGGGACCGAATCTCAAGAGGGACAGTTTCTTTAAAAAAAAAAACAAAAATCATCGGAACGTTTCCTGAACACGTTTGTTTCTAGTTCGAACACGATGCAGAAACGCAGTCAAGTTAATGATCCAAATGTAATTAAAATTATAAATACACCCAGTGAGTACCTCCCATAGGTAAACAATAAATCAAAGGCTAGTTGTAAAACTAACAAATCTCATTCAAGTATTTAAATATTTGTCTTTCGATGTTTCTATTCATTATTGATAAGTGGAATAACTTTTGTGCTTCGATTTCTTTTTTGCAATTTTTTCAAATAAGCGGAGAGTGATGCAATGCGTGCAAAAACAACGAAACCAGGAGCCCCAGACAGAAAACACGAGCCCAAGTTAACCCGACGGGGCCTGAAAGTACGGCATTGCTCCACGATGATTTACTGAAGCGTGACGCCCTGCCTTTTTTAAGCCAGAGGAGAGAGATTAGCAGTCTGCGGCCACAGAGGGGAGATTACAGCTGGAATATGAGAGCGATGCGGGAAGTTTCTGTCCAGGGATGCCAGCTGTCTCTGTGCTAAGTGAGATGGATGCTAATCAAGGCTCGCCACCTGCATTGAGCTCTGTAGGCGGCGCCAACCCACAGAGAATCCTGGAGTTCAGGGGGCTTAATGGTGGGCAAGGGGAGGGCACCATCTGTCCCACGGGGGGTGAATCAGCTCACTCCATGGATTAGAGTAAGTTAACTTATTACCAGGGTGTGTATCCTCCTACAGTGAGCCAGGACCCCATATTGCAAGTTGTATTGATCTCTTTGTTTACCCTTGTTGTTTGCCCATATTTCTGTATAATAGCTTTCCTCCTCCCCCTTTCAATCGTAGTACAGTCCCCGCCTCCTTTCCCAGGATCCCACTTCGTCATGAACTTGGCCTTTTCCTGGTGAACCATTAGACAGTAGCTGACATACATAGACAGGTTTAAGACCTAAATGGACAGAAAAATGTGTGTGATTTCTGGTAAATATATTTACTTCATATGGAAGACAATATGGAAGTGTTTCCTAGTCTGGTCCTCAGGGACCCACATAAAATCCATGTTTTTTTGCTCCCTCCCAGCTCCCGGTAGGAGCAAAAACATGGACTGTCTGGCAGGGAGATTAGAGGCAGCAAAAATGTGACCCGGCAGAGGAGCCATCTCAAGCTGACTGATGGCTCATCTCCAAACCTAGCAGGTAAACTGAAAAAGCGTTTAATATTTATATGTCAGGATGAGACGCAGCCTCAGCAGGTAAGTAGCGGCGAATGGCGGCCGGCCACATATTCGCTTTGCTTTCCTTCCATTCGAGAGGGTTTGCGGGGAAGTGGCACACCCGCTTCTGACTCACATCGCCACAGCTGTCCGACAGAAGCTTTTAGCGTTAGTGCTGAACCACTGGCTGTCCAAAAAAAATATATATATATATATATATATATATAGCCATAAAACTCACTTAATGGACTTCATGAGGGTTGGAAAAATAGGTCTAAGTGCTTTACACAAAACCTCAACTGATGGACGACAAAAGTCATGCACAACCGAGGTTCAGTGTAATTATTGATTGTATGTGTCCTTCAGCCCTCTGTACAAGATGAGTTTGAAAAGGATTATGGGGAGAATCCAAAAGAAACCTTGTTTACTGGTAGCTAGGACATGAGTTTCTTTTTGATGGAAATGGGACCTCTACTCCTCTTAGAAGCTTGACATTTGGTAGTGCTTGTAGGAACTTTTAAAATTTTTAAAGTAACTATTGAGAAAAATCCAACACTTACATTGTATAGAAATATCAAAAATCAGACTGCCAGCTTTGGTTCCTGATTCAGAATATTTGTAGAAAACGTCCAAGGTTCCTTTGGTTCTCTCAAAGACTTTTCATTCCGTCCTTTTGACCACCTCACCTCCTTCCCGCTACCACTGACTTTGCTTCACACGTCAACACTTTGTAGCTGCCCTTGTGAAAACAAAAGACAGACCGAATGCTGATCCCCCACCAAAAATGAATTTAGGCTTTACTCTGTTCTGTGTGCTAAAGCCAGTGTAACAGAAATCCCTGCCTTAGGGGCATCATAGGAATCCTTGATCTGAGGGGAATCTACAGCAGTGTTTCTCAACCTCCCCCTGCCAGACGGGCCACATTTTTTTGCTCCCTCCCAGCTCCCTGTCAGACGGTCCACATTTTTGCTCCTGGATGGCAGGGTAGCTTTCAGGGTTCTTCCTCTCTGTGTCTTTATTTAATTTCTTAGTGCAAAGTTTCTCAAACTGTCCATGTTTTTACTGTGCTGGGAGCTGAGAGGGAGCAAAAATGTGGACTGTCTCGCAGGGAGCTGAGAAACTGAACCATACGAGGGTTCCTAAGGACCAAATTGAGAAACACTATCTTAGAACTTTCTGGCTCATTCAGGCAGGCTGCAAGCTTCTTGTGGGGCATTGGAAAACAGGTAGTATGTGGGCTTTGTGATTTTAATCACAGTGAACACATTGCTTTGTGCACTTATGCACACTCTCCAGTTTCTCTCTCTTTGCCATACAAGAGGAAGCCTGCTATGAGACCAATTAGCATCTTTGAGATCTAGGGAATCCATTCTGACAAGCATCTCTGACACTAGAAGACCTCTTACGCCTTCTGCAATTAGCGGGCAGCCAGCATCTCCAGTATATATCAATGATTAGAGTGGCGAGGGTCTTGCTGGGTAAGGGGCAGCGCTTGCCTTTCTAGCGGACTCTCAGCTGAGTCTGTGATTTCAACAGCGTAGTGGCTGAGGAAAGGTTTAGATGATGGTATTTTTGTTCTCCCTGAATGGCATTCAGCTCTCTTACAGCTCCGAGCTCTGCGCTCTGTCCCTGTCTCACCTGTTAAACAGCTCCCTGATGAGAACCTGTCACACCGGCACCCCTCCTCTGCCTTCTACTGCCAGTCCTCATCCCCTCGGTGTGACTTTAGTGGTTTCACCCAAGAGGCCGCGTGACAGTCTATCTCCGTTTGTCATCAGAGCGCCGGTCGTTAATCTGCTGTGTCCAGCTGCTCCCTCGTTAGCTTCCAGCAGATGCAAGGGAGGAAGGGGGAAATGAAAGAACGTTAAACTCCGCACATGGTACTCTCGTAAAACAACACCTGGCAGCTACTGGCTAGTCAGCATAGAACTGCAGCAGAAGGTGCTTGTGTCTTGGTCTTTTGTCTCCGGTCTTACTCTACCCGAGCCAGGGGTCCGCAACCTTCTGCCATTGGCAATCCATGTTCCGATCTTAGCAGTGAAACTTCAGGTAAAATAATGTTAGAATCAAATCTGCAGCTGTTATGGTAACTCGAGCTGAGCTCGACTGGTTTGGGTGTTTCATGAAAATGATTCCTCCCTTAAAGCTGTAAATTGAGGGGACTAAGCCAGACTAGCAGTGAGGGCAACAAGCCCAGGGTGCCACTCCCCGTTTGAAAGGACGTTTGCTTTTTGCTGGCCAGTTCCTCCAGTTTGTCCTTGTCATTGGAGGACTTCCACGAAGTGCTCCTAGAAATGGGTATTTTGTAGCCATCTTACCATCTACGTCCCTCCCTTTAGAGGCGGCGTATTTTAATATTGTCATTCTCTCATTTTGTAAACGGCGTTTGTGCCCAATGTGCCAATAGACCATCTTCTTAATCAGTGCAGGGTGACATTTCTGCTCAGCGGTAGGGCATTAGTGGTAAGCACTGTGGATGGCTCTCTTCCTGGCCCTGCAACTTACACAAAAGGCTTTGTGTCACAGACAAATGTCTTTGCTGATCTCAGATGTGTCAGTCAGTGCTACAAAAAGGGTGCCCTTTACTCTTGTGGGATGCCGCCCCTTTAAGGAAACCTCCATCTGAATGCTGCTTGGGTTTTAGCTCTGTTTGCAAGACTATTCCATAAAAGCCCAATATCCTGTTACCCATAATGCATCATGCACACTCAGGCAGAAAATTACTGTGACTTTCTCGGCAACCCGGGCAGGTGTGATTCCCTCTGTAGGTAACGCTGATCATCAAGGGTCAGTTGAGGGGCTTGTATGTTCTGATAAAATTTTCCTCGCTTAGGCGAGCCGTGTCATGTAATGCCACTGGGAAGATTTACTGCCTTTAACATTTTATTCCACAAATGACGTATATTCTTCCCTACAGAAGCAAAAGCTATTTTTCAGCCTTTCTACATAATTATTCAGAAATGTATAAGGGGTTGTATTATATGATATAGCAAGCTGACACTCCTGAACGCATTGATAGAGGAGACTACAATTAAGTGGCTCCCAAACTCAGAGAGCCCTGTGTCAGTGGTTTGGGAGTGGGGGTCAGATGGGACTCGTTTAAGGAAATCTTAGTGTAATTTGAAAGCTGACACGAGGTGATATAATATAATTCAGGCACAGTAATATACTTAAAGCCAGCAGGGCATAAATAAAGAAGTAAGATTAGGCAGTTGGGAAGCTTGCAAGGGCAGGGATCAGGCTTATGCACATGGGAACTCTGTCAATTCGTATCCGCAAAGCCCGAGTCCTGCTGCTGTAGCCAAAGGGAGCTACTTAACATAAACGGCTTCGGTAAAACGCCCAGCTGTGTAAAAATGGCTTTGACAAGTATTGAAAGCCCTTGATAGAAAGGGATAAGCACAGCTGATAAGCACAAGAGAAGAATGAGTGAGCCAGGTTCCAGGCTTATGCTTAATGCACAAGCAGAACTAGCTAAACGCTACTTCAGTGCCATTTTGAGGTACGACACACACATTTCCTTCTTAATGTTTTTATATTCCGCCTTCTCACGTCTCTCACTAAAGGTAAAATGCACAAGTCACACGTGCCCAAAACGTGGGGCACGAGGGCGTCTTTTCATGAAACGCTGCTCTTTGTTGTGAGGCCCTTTTATTCACCCCCCCGTGCATTAACAACACGCCGTGCTGATTTCAAATTACTTTATTTAACGATGCTTGCTGATTGCTTACTGACACCCTCACACTTGACAAATGGAGCCTGTGTGATGCTCATTTGCTTTTGCTGATGTTATGTTAATTGCATAACAACAGTTTCATGAGGGGAGTGGGGCAGGTCAGTCTTGTGATTTGGCATCAGAGGACACAAATTACTTTTTATTTTTGGCAAACTGGTTTTCCGTTGGCTGCAGGAGAACCCGTGGTCTGTTTTGTGGAGACATGCTGTATGGTAGTGCCACATTGCATGCTGTTTGTTTATACTCGATGTATGAATAAAGAGGCCGATAGGGACACTGGGGAGGAAAAGGGGGGGGCCCTGCTGCAGTTTTGTTTCCCAAGGTACAAACAACATTAATCTAAAAATTATTATTTTTAAATTAATTAAATAACATATTTTGTCAATTGAGTGAATGGTGTTTGAGTGTGCCCTGTGATGGGCTGCCCCCCCATCCTAGGTTGTTCCCTGCCTCGTGCCCATAGCTTCCAGGATAGGCTCCGGACCCCCCGCGACCCAGAAGGATAAGCGGTTTGGAAAACAGATGGATGGATGGATGGATGGATGGATGAATGGATGGACGGATGGATGGATGGATGGATTTTGTCAATATCAGTCAATTTTGTCTCAGGTGCAGAGCTATACTGAACATGTTTTAAGAAAACTAAAATTATTCAGTTGCAGCTGCTAAGCTATACAGACATTTAACATATTTTAATACATGTATAACACTGATAACTGGATTATTGTAAATAATTAGATCAAAGTTGGGGTGTTATTAAAGCTTACATGCTATCCAATATTGTCCCCCATACTTGAGTTTATGTTTTTTCTTTTACAGTTCTTCAAATTTGCAAGATATCACTTAATAACCAGGAGCACACATCCTTGGTAGAGGTCTGCACTATACTGAACACATTTTCAAGTAATAGACAATTTTTGCACAGATGTATTGCATGTTACACTTACCTTACATGAAAGAATACATAAAAATATAACACCAGATTAAACAGGCACGCTATCATTCCCATTAATTTTTCCTCTGAAATTGCAGTTGTAAAAAAGTTCTGTCACAAAATAAATCACACTCTTAGACTTATATTTAAGGGAAAATTCTGATAGTTATGTATCACATTTGCTTACCTGTCGCTCTTTAATTTTTTCAAATGCTATTCTAAGTTGAAAGTGTTTGCTCCCTTGGTCGGCGTTGTTTTTACACACAAGCTTTGTGGTATTTGTGAGCTTGCCCTATTTCGCTTCGTATATTCGCTGTCTCGAAAAGCCGATGGCGATGGGACTTCCATTTGTAGCCATAGCTCTTCTATAATGGTGTGACATTCGCGAACGATTCGTTTACGGGGAACGAGTCCCTTACAGGATGCTGCTTCCCTCCTCGAATATGGCAAATGAGACATGTAAGGCAGTGCTGTACGCGAGCATATGATTTGCTGGAAACTAAACCTGGAACTCTACGTATATATGCCTACAGCGAACGAATGGCTGAGAGTCCCTTAATTTTTAGTTCTGAACGAGAGACCCGAAGGAGTGAACGAGTAAGCGAGTGAGACAATGAACGAGAGAGCCGCACCTTGGTCATGACTGAAACACACCATCTACTGGTGAAGTATATAGCCTATATGTGCTGCAACTGAATTTTAGAAATGCAACATTTTCATTATTTAAAATTATTTTGACCGATTGTAACAGTGTGGAATTTTGGGGTAGGACTTGTTGATTATTTCTGGTAAGGGCGTGTATTTTATACACTTTGCGGTTATAAAAAGGCAAGCGGACAAAACACCGATTGTGTGGTGCCGTCTTTGGCGTTTCCCGATCTGGTAACGCCCCTTCTGGATTGCGGTGGCTTGGCTTGGCTTGGTATGGTGTCACGCTGGTTGTGTTTCACACTTATTGTGTGCCTTGGTGGTAGGTTTTGCTGTTTTGTTAGTTTTGTTAATCCTCTGGGTTTTAATGGCTAACTAACATTTTATATTGCAGTATTTTGGGAGTGAGAACAAGTGTGCTCTGCGTGTGTGATTGCGTTGCAGATTCAGGTATGATTGTAAGTTACTCCGGTAGCTGGGCCATAGGTAGTTGTTAAGGTGTTTTAATTCTAGTTATGGTTGTTGCCAGGATTATGGTTTCAACTGGTCGTCTGTTTCAGTGTATGCCTATTCAAGCAAGTATGCCAGACTCCTCTTTAAACCAAATTGCTTTTTTCTTGTTTTTGAGTGATTTATTGTTTGTTTTGTTGCAGGCAACATAAAATAATTTGAGCCTGCCGTCTATTTTGGCTTGTTTTTGGTAGATTTCAACGTCGCCCAACAACTGTGGCTTGAAGCTCCTATTCCTAGGTGGCGCATATTGGCGATGAGCTGGGAGCCCTGGAACGCGCTAAGGATCACTGCCTGTTTTCCTGCTTTCTGGAGCTGCTTCATTCCTTAGGCTTGTGGCTTATTAACATTTGTTTGGGCCGCCCTCTCTTTCTGTTTGAGACTGCTATAGAGTAACGGCGTGTATTCTGTTACTCATCGATGGTTTTTCCTTTTCAGAGATTTCAATGCAGTATCTTGCAGATTCTTAGCTAGATTGGTGTATTGTCTTTACTTTTTATTTTGTTGTATACCAATGGCTGCCTTGATTTGACGGACTCCATTCCCCCTCTTGATCAACCTCACCAGACAACTATTTCTTGCTGGGTTTTGTCAGCCAGTGGCCAAAGGTTGGATGCTAGTGTTTTTATTTTTGTTGGGTTGTTGATGCTACAGGGCTTGTTTTGCCTCTTTGTTTCATCTCTTCAATAAATTAATTGTACACAAACACGTCTCCAGCTCCATTCAGTAAACGAACCTGTGTGCTCTTCATTTAGAGTAATATTTCCAGGGGTGAAATTCCCCAGGTGGCATAGTCGTGTACTCACAGCTGCACAAGGTTTGTTACAGTTTGCTCTTTAGATGACTAGATAATGAACTGTTTGGTTTGCTTTTTTAAAAAAAGAATGAGTAGTTAAGGTAGACACTTAGACTATCATTAAGAAATGTTCTCTCACATGACTTATTGGTGGTATTTAGCTTACTCCTTAGCATGATTTATCATAAATAATGGACTTTTTTTGACATGTCAGAACACAAGTGTTTCCGATCTGGTTTATGCAAATAGGAAGTGCCACTGAACGAGCTGGTGAATGAATAAGTTTAAATCTTTTAGGTGAACTGAGGCTTAGTTTTGTGGGTTTGAATCTCGCCCCAGTTCTGTCTGTGGAGGTTGACGCCGGAAGGACGTGCTGTTCTTTGACCTTGGTGCTTGTATTGAGGTCTTACAGATAATGACAGCCATAGTCACACAGCTGTTGACTGAACATGGATGGAGAAACCAGACTATGGAAAGGGCCACCGGGGATGAGATTACCGTGTCTTGTTAATCGCTGCATAGTTTGGCCCAGTGGGGACCAATGAAGTAACCCACTGATGATTGACAGGACAGGATAATCCCCGGTTATGTGCAGGTGAAGGTTTCAAATCCCCATTTCTCCTGTTGCTTATGGTGTAATTACGACTATACTTAGGAATTTCCAGTGGTTTAAGAGAGCCTTTGGAGATGAATCATCAATTGAACTTCAGCGCTATGTGAAGAGCTTGGCTGCCATAAACCAGTGAGCTTTAGAAGGTCTAGACTGGTTTCTCAGAGGTACAGATCCTGAGGGCCCGGTGTCCCAGTGGGTAGATCACATCTACAACTGGTTGTAACATGGTGGAATCTCTCAGAAGTAGCTTGTGTTTGGGCAAGGTTTCAGATAATTACGCTGCGCAGGTTTTAAGGTGACCCTCAGCCATGGTAAATCAAAAGCTGGCCACAGAATAAAAGTACAAGCTTATTATCTGGTGGTGTAATTGCAGTAATAACAAAGCCTATGGAATTGCACCAGTTATGCTTGGTGCAGCAGTCAGTTTCGAAAGCCGGTGGAACCAGGTCATTTATGCGAGATGTCATATTGGGCAAAGATCCATCTGTATGTCCTGCTTTGTAACGTTCCTTTGACTGTTAAGCATGTTTTATTGTATTGTCTGTAAATTACCTGCTTTCGACATTATTTTCTGGGCTCTTTAACTGAGGTTTGTGGTAAAAGCAAGACACAGTCCTTTTTAGACTTTTTTTTTATCTTAATCTAATCTTAAACATCTTTTTTAGATTGTTTTGCGTGTTCATAACGATTTTTATGATTATGATGTTTTAACATTTTTATTTGTTCCTTGTGTTTTACCGTCCATTTGGTCACCATGAATATAGCCCTGGTTGCTAGCACGGTGTTAACTTTTAACATAACTAACTATCCTGTGGTTTGAACCTGTTGGCACCCTGCCTTCTATAATTTAGAATAATTATTTCCATTATTAATTGTGCCTTATTACTATTGATTTTTTTTTCTTGCAATGCAGGAATGCTGAACATGTGCTTATCACCTGTCTTCCTCTGGGTCCCTTGTGTGTTTCAATAAGACGTGTTAAATTAGTAAACTGAGGTACAGGTAACAGAGGTGATGTGTTTGGGTGTTTTCCTCGGGTTAAATGTGGTTAGAAGATGCCCACGCATTTTAAAAACCACCTTGTTTGGGTAATTGTGTTCTAGATCCAATATCCTTGAAGTGTAGATTATATGATGTATCTATAGACAGTGTGATAGTATAAAGTGGTATAACCATAATCTCATAAACTGTTTATAACAACATATCGCAGCAGGTTATTGCAGTGCTCTAAACATCGGCTACAGCTGCGATAACCTGCTTTAAAGGGCAAGGTAATAAATCTGAGACATTCTGCTAACGTCCTTGTGCTTCGCAGTGTTTGCAGTGCAAAAGCCCACCGTCGCCGTGACGCCACTGTAATGTCAGCATCAGTCTGAGCTGGGCCTCCCTTCATGAAGGTGGAGACGGCCATCGCAGTACTCCTGTGCTTTACTTGCGTCATAATAAGCAAAATTACCCACAAAAATTAGCCCTCGCTCGCTGGTGATCCTGACGTCTATGTAAAAGGCAGCAATTATCACAGTGAAAATGTGGCGGGGGAAAAAAAAGGGAAAGCTTAACCATGCATGGAATGTTAAGGAGCGCTAAAAGTTGGAAGCTCAATTACCCGCATCGCTCTCAGGAGCGTCGTCAATCAGTCAGCCTCGGTCGTGTTCCTCTTAGAGCCCTTTTCGACGTATACAGTGAATTAAGGAGCTTTATTGCACAGTCCTTTATATTCTATTGATTTTTTTAAAAATATCACTCCGGCTAAAAGCTCTGAGCAGATTGGATCTGTCTTATAGCTACTGTGATACCAGCAGGGCTATGCATCGAAAATACAACCTCTCTCCTTTGCCAGTAAAAGTGCTTATAGAATATGTGTGTGTGTGTGTGTGTGTGTGTGTGCTTAAACTGATGTTTCATCTTCTCTTTTTACCAATGCTGGAATGCACCTCAGGCTTATCAGAGCCTCATCTTTGAAATATACTGTATATCGTAGCTTTTACAGGGAGGCGTTGACACCCAATCAAATGGCAGAAAGTAATTGACATTGCTGGGTCCCAAGGTTCCTGTATACATAGTATAACAGCTGGGCGCCTGTGTCATTCCTCTATGCTATCATTCCACTTATGATCCCAGTGGAGGTGCTCTGCCGAGGTCTACCTGGAGGAGGTACGGGGTGGGGGGGGGGGGTGTGTCATCAAGCTCAGTTAGCTTGGCTGCTATGACAGTAGCTGTACATGTAAAAACTGCCCTTCAGAAGGCATGTGAAATGATGATGGTGCCTTAGGGCATTTTGCATGTGCTCAGCCCCCCAACTGGCAGTTCTGTGCCCCCACAGCCTGTGCACTGAGAAACCAGAAATGCTGGTCAGTTAGGGTCCATGTGATGTTCTGTTTTGGTCACTGTGTAGACAGCTGGGAGTTAGGGTTAGGGTTAGTTTAGGGTTAGGGTTAGGGTTAGGTTTGCGGTGCCCCCCGTGGCAGTGCTACCTGGACCAGAGGGAAAGCTTCCAGTCAAATCCAGATGTTTATTTTCACAGAGCTCATTTCAAACCATTTAAAATAAACTTGTCAAATTTGCACCAGGGAAGTAGCAGTTTGTGTGCTGACGGGTTCTGTTATTACTAAACATTCTTTGGCCGCCACCTAGTGGTCCTTAGAAGTATGAGCACATGGTTCTTTTTTTTGGACATATAATATTTCACTGCATTAGGACTATGCCAGCTGCTGGACGTTTCTAACTGTTTATTGCTATTGTTTAAAGGACAGATCAGCTCATGTTAGAGGAGGGGACACGTGTTCGGGAATGTGCTGTCATGGTGACCTTTGGTACCGTTGTGTAAACAGCGCTCATAAAAAACCCACAACAGCACAGTGAATAAGCTCTCTGTGGCTTTGGTTCTGCCATTCTGTGCTGCCCAATAGAAAACAGATCTCTTTTATGGGGAAATACAGCTGCTTATTTCAAAACCATTCCCTGGAATAAAGACGGAATCGCAGAGAGACCATGAGGAATGCCGGCTGGATGGAGCGTCCCTCTCTGGGAGCCTTGATCTCATTGGTGACGTGCCTCTGCACGGTGACAGGTGAGCAGCTAACAGGTATCAGGGAAGGCCTACAGAACCAACTGGCATCCATTGCTTATTTAAGGACCATATGCCGTTTCTCAGTACGGTAGGTGACAGTGCTTTGCAAAGGCATTCTCATCCGTCCTAGGGCATCCTGTACTGTGTGTGTACTGTATGGTAAATGAACTGCATTTATATAGCGCATTTCTACTCTTACGAGTACTCAAAGCGCTTTACATTTCATGCCTCACATTCACCCATTCACACACCGATGGCAGAGGCTGCCATGCAAGGTGTCAACCTGCACACCGAGAGCAATTTGGGGTTCAGTGTCTGGCTCAAGGATACCTTGATGGGGTCAGGAGGAACCAAGGCTCGAACCTGCAACCCTCCGGTTGCCGAACAATAGCACTACCTCCTGCGCCATTGTGGAATGCCTGAATTGGTCAATAATTATGGCCACAAGCCTTCCTGGGGTCAGCTTCTGCTGGCTCAGCACCACCAACTTAAAGTACTCCATACATGTTCTTCTGGTTGGCTTTCTGCTGAAAAGCAACTTTGCAGCCTAGATCTGACTCCTCTGACACGGCCCACTTTTCATTGGGTCGAAGTCAATATACATCCGGTGTGTATCTAATGCCTTGTTTTTCATGTTTTTTTTCTAAAAAACCAGTCCATCATTGGTGATGGGAGGCTTCTTAACATGTACTAACCAAGGTCTTTTTTTTGTCCAGGATTCTTGACCCTGATTTTTCCATAACCCTTCCTCAGTCCTAACAGATCCCTCGTGGCTTTGACACTCTAGCGCCGAACACACCTTGAGCCGTTTTTGAAGTTAGCCACATTTACACTTTTCCTGCCATTGCTCTACCATGACTCTGCTGTTCTCATGGTTCATTCCGCGGATCCCTGGATTATGCACTGTGCTCCGAGCGTGCCAAGCATAACATCTGGTGTTTAGAACAAAAAATTGAATCTGGTCTTGTTGGAAAAGCCTTCATGTAGATTTTCTGTCCTTTGGAATTACCCAGATACCTTAATGCGAACTCCGCAAGGGCCCTTTGGTTCCCCACCAAGCCTGGCTACTCAGTTTGGTTGGATGAGCCTGAGTAGTAGCTGGGCTGCTCCATTTCCTCTGTCCTCAGTCATGACGGGTTGAGGGTCTAACATCAGACTGCAGATGGATAATTATCAGCTGTTTTCCTTTCTGTTTAGTGAAACACCAACCTTAAATGTAGTGTGTACTAGTGTCAGACCTTAAATGTAGTGTGTACTAGTGTCAAACCTTAAATGTGGTGTGTAGTCGTATTGGACCTTAAATTTAGTATGTACTAATAACTAGTAATTTACCTGCTACACTGTGACTCTGTATTATTCGTTGTATCTTGTTTAGTACTTCGTTCAACTTTTTAATTCTTCCCCATACGGGCATGGTACACTGTTCATCCCTCCTGCAGCGTTAACGTGTGAAGGACAGTGTGGACAACAGCTGCAGGCGTGTTCCTGTCACGCTACGTGCTTGTCTCTTGGGACCTGCTGCAGAGATTACCGGCAGTTCTGCCTGGAGGTGTCTCCGTACTCAGGGACAATGTTCGGTGGGACGGACTTTGTAGTCCTCAATGCGACGTTTCCATTGGACTCCACTGTTAAATGCAGGTACGGACAGATGCAATGGCAAAATAAAACTAGGCTGCAAAGTCTGCTTGCAACTTGGGTGCCAAAAGTGAGAAAACATTGTGTGTCGCCGGCAGGTTCAACAGCGATGTCTACACTGCAGGCTATGTGGACGTTGAAGGCAGGGCTCACTGTATCTCCCCCTTACTATATGAGACTGGGTTTGTTCCTTTTGAAATATCCATGGACAACGGTGTGACGTTCAACAGGATAGGGATGTGGTTATCAGGTACTAAAGAATGTAATAGTGTGGTTTTCCATTACAATCTGTTTATTTAGCAGACATTAATTTCCAAAGCAACACATTTGGGGGTTAAGGGCCTTGCTCAAGGGCCCAACTGTGAAATCGCCCTGCTCACCATGGGATTTAAACCAGCAACCTTCTGATCACACAACTCACAAATGATAAAAATTAAACTGAATCTGTGTTCTTTTTTCAATAACTGGGTGTTATTGAACCCTATTATTCCTGAAAGTTAAACCCCTAAACTGACAATTTCTGTCATTTGCGAACCCATTTAAGCTGTCGTCATTGCTTTGAGCTCAGCTATTTTTTTTTCCTCTTGCAGTGCATTCTGGGAAACTGGAGGCGGAGTTCAAGGTGGCTCTGGGCAATGCTACACAGTGGCAATATTATGGCACGGTAGGCGTCGGGGGCAACCTCAGCCTGTCATGGAAGCCCTCGCAGATCAGAGCAAGCACGGTCAATGTAGAACTCTGGGCCTACCGGGAGATGGGTAGGTTCGCTGCAGAGACGTTGGGTTGGATCCTCTCAGACAAATCTTCGGGCCACATAGGCACATATGTCACTGCTTAACCTAGAAAATGGGAAGCGGTTGTGGGATCACTTTCACCATCACGAGTTGATTTGAACTTTTTAAGAACATCCAACAAATAGACAATGACCTTAATTGTTAAATGGTATCTGTAAGTGGGGACTTGGCCGGGTGTATGATGTCATGTCTTGCCGCCACCACCAGGGGAGCCCTACTCGGATTCCTGGGCCTCCGAATGGAAGTACTTATATTCTCTGGGGAAGGGGCTGCCCAACAATGGTAGCTTCAGCTTTGTTCCAGAGCCTGCTGAGAGTCCTTTCTCTGAATGGGAGCTTGGAGTGGTGCGGGTCAGCGCTGGCTCATACTCTGATGGGACAAGGTAAGGGGGACACATTAGGCTCTGCCAATCACATAACCGCACCGTGAACAGTGTATGTGGGGTGGAGAATAACATAACCATGAAATACTTCAGTATAATAATGCTAATGAATGATCTGTCATTTTCTATCTGCTCGTGGGAGGTTTACTTGCACAAAAATGTTCTGAGGGCAGAACAAAAAATCGGTTCAGAGAGAAAACCAATTAGATTGTAGAGGAGGTGGGTCCAAGCAACTAGAGGAGGCAGGACCAAGACATCTGATTGGTTTGTCCTGCATCGTATAGTTGCTTGGACCCACCTCCTCTACAATCTGATTGGTTATCTTTCTGAACCATTTTTTGCTCTGAGCTTTCTACCCCGAAAATCTCATTTCCACAGCCAATGGAGGCGGAGTTAATATAGAGTTAGCCCACTGTCATCATGCTGATCTCAGCAAGAGGTCCTTGGGAACCCCTTTGCATGGCAATGTGCTGATGGCTGCCCAAGCTCTCACTGTGGTGGGCATTGCATTATAGGAATGTTCATGCCGTCTGGAGCGAGGACCACGCCCTGGCCTGGCACCTAGGCGATGCCTTCCGGCGGGACT
This sequence comes from Brienomyrus brachyistius, assembly GCF_023856365.1. NCBI lineage: Eukaryota > Metazoa > Chordata > Actinopteri > Osteoglossiformes > Mormyridae > Brienomyrus > Brienomyrus brachyistius. Next base: position 127,685 of record NW_026042392.1, on the reverse strand, counting down.
CTGTCGCCTGGGCCACGGCAAAGTGCCTGGCCTGGGACATGCTGGAGAGCCGGCTGCCCAGCTTCCTTAATGAGACGCTCGACTGCCCCTGCACTCTGGCCCAGGCGCGCGCAGACACCGGCCGCTTCCATGTGAGTTGGGCTGCCGACACTAACGCTCCTTAGCTAAGCGCTAACGAGACGCCAAGGGAGATGTGAGCATGCAGAGTGACACGACTTCGTTGTTTCCTCAGACGGACTATGGCTGTGACATAGAGAAGGGCAGCGTGTGCACGTACCACCCCGGCAGCGTCCACTGCGTGCGAGCCATACAAGCCAGGTGCGAGCCATACAAGCCAACATAACTGCGGTAGCGGAGAGACGATAGCCATGAAACGATTGGCTTAAACTTACAAATGTAAATATGCATAGAAATATGTTAAATGGAACTGCTTTTGTAATACGTCATTTTTGGGATCGCGTTTTATCATTCGATAATTCTCTAGTTTTCCCTCCTCCCACTACATCCGGTGATCTTGGCCTGTGTCATGTGACAGATTAGGCTGCAAGCCTTAAACCAATCAGGGATGCCGTAAATGATGTCACTCAGCATGAGACTGACCGTCTGTTCCTGCCCACCGGCAGCCCTAAGTACGCTGCAGGACAGCAATGCTGCTACGATGCTACAGGCTCCCAGGTGCTGACGGCGGACTCCATCGGGGGCAGCACCCCTGACCGGGGGCATGACTGGGGGTCGCCCCCCTACAGGCGCCCTCCAAGGGTGCCCGGGGCATCTCACTGGCTGTACGACGTGCTCAGCTTCTACTACTGCTGCCTGTGGTCTGACAACTGCCAGTACTACTTTAAACACCGGCCATCAAGCGACTGCAGGACCTACCAGGCTCCCAAAGCAGGTGGGTCTTCCAGAGACTCTTCCTCCTTCCCATCTCAGATTACATCTCTGAGCTGCTTTTGGCATCTTATCGTCACGTTACCTGGTTAACCATCTAATTGTCAGGATGGGTTACAGATACCTTGACCTGCCGGGAAGCCCCAGAGCAGTGAAATCGTTACCCTTTGTGTCGTCTGTCTGCGCGGTCTGGTCTTCACAATAAAGCTTCCTTGCATAGCTGCTGAGAGAGCTGTTCAGCTATCCATTTTTCTTGATTAAACCAAAACCCTCACCCACCCCCCCCCCCCCCGCCACAAGTTAATCGTTTTTGTCAGTAAGAAAACAAGTGACGAACAAGTGAGAATATGTACGAAGCCGGCTGCTAATTTAATTCCATGGTAAATCACCCAGCCGGTCTGTCGGTTTTCTGCCTGATAGACATTTTTCTTCTGTGACGGTTTCCTCTGAGATGCACCATGTACACCAATAAGGAGAGCAATCAAGAAAACAGCTGAGAAAATAGTTTCTGTTTGTAGCTCACTTAATGCGCTATTTAGGGTATTTTTGATAACTAACAAATTCTTACATATGTATTGCTTACAACAGGAGTGTGGCACCATTCACCAGTCGAAGTGTTTTGACGTTAGCTCTGTATAGTCAACGTGCATCTGCTTCGTGTGTTCAGTGGGGGTTGGCTCTTCTCAGGTGTGGTGTTTGGCGACCCCCACTTTGTAACATTTGACGGCATCAGCTATACCTTCAACGGGCAGGGGGAGTACTACCTTGTGCAGGCAGCCAGCAAAGGCTTGACCATTCAAGGGCGGACGGAGAGGGTGAAGATGGAGAATGGTGAGAATCCTAAAAAACAGTGCTGCCCTATCTCCTGCTTTCCTTCTCGTAGAGCATAAGAGGGTAGATGCTGACCCTCATGGCCATACCCACACATGAATGGCTAACCTGAATGGATCTTTCAGGCACCCTAGCAAAGGCGGCCAGGTTGTCTGCAGTGTCCATGCAGGAGAAGACCTCTGACATCATTGAGGTGCGTCTGGCCAGCCAGCGGGATCACCTGCAGCTGCTGAGGAACCAGCAGGTCCTCTCCTTTGCCGAGCAGAGCTGGATGGACCTGTCAGGTTGGGCTTCACCCTCTAGTCCTTGACTCATCATCACTCATGGGCTTCCCATATGGACCCAGTTGGCTTCCTCAACACTCAGCATCACATGACCTGGCACCGGACGTTTCTGGGACTTAAGTTCTGTTCTCCTTTAATTATCCTTTACACTCCTGGCTGGTGTGTATTTTGATCACCGTCTGGGAAATATCGTATGGAAAATTATGATAAATTCTACAGTCTGCTGACGGACACCAGAGATTATGATGCGATATCTCCCATTAATGGCTCCTTAGCCATTTGAAGAATCTCGGGGTAGCCTTTGTTAATATCGTATAATCTAAGCATTGAAAGTTTGTTTCCCAAGAACAACTGATAGGCGAAAGTTATTCATTTTATGGAGAGCAGGTTATAATGTAATGATGGTGGTGATGATTAACGCAGCCTGGAACACCGAGCCTCCATAGTCCAGGAGAACCAAGAGGTGGGTGGGGCCTTTTATTAAATGGAGATGTACTATTCGAGTTGTGGTGTCTTGAGGCTTTAACGTTGTGGTGGCATTATGACACTATTTTGTCTTCCTTTGCCTCCCTTCCCCCCTACAGGTGTGTTTGTGTTTTCGCCGATCCCGCAGAACATTACCGTTATGTTCCCGTCTGGCGCGGGGGTGGAGGCGCGGGGCCGTGGGGGGGCCCTGGCCGTCACTGTACTGCTTCCCGAGGAGTTCTCCGGCGACACGCTCGGCCTGCTGGGTCGGATGAACGGCGACCCCGCGGACGACCTGGTCTCCAGTGACGGGCAGGTCCTCCCACCGGAGCAGAACAGTCCGGAGGTCCTCTTCTTCTTTGGGGCTGGCTGTGAGCGAGACTTTTTACTACGACCCATATTTCCATCCCTTATCTGGTACTGAACCGGCGTAAATGCGAACCAGATATCATTTACTATGATGTGACCCTGCAGACGTTGAGGGATCCATGTGTGAGGGGGGGGGGGGAGAGCTGGGTGTTTAGAGTAATTCGTGCCAGTTATAGCCCCTCATGTCAGTGTCAAAACTGTGGCAGCTGCCTTTAGGTTGGTCAATTCACATTTTTCACTTTGACAGTTTTAGTTGCTTATATGGCAATTATATGCGTTCCTGTTTACACTTTATTTTATTGCACTGGAGCCGGTTAGGGCGAATACTTTGCGTGAGGACAGTGCAGCTGTTGCCTCGTGTAACTCAAACCCTCAGATTAGTTTGCGGCTTCGAATATCAATTGATCCATTTTCATTAGTGGGAGAAAAGTTTCATATGAGACATTGAGCCTTAGATGGGATGCCCGCGGGATTAACTTTTCCTTTAGTGTGTGACCAAAAACGTGAGCTCTGTCGGGAAGATCTCATAATCTCAATAATCGTAATAGCTTCCATCACATTGCGAATTGCCCTCGAAGGTCGGCAGGGACGAGATAACAAAGGGTGGAAGTTTCTTGCCCGCGAACAGCAGCGATCATCGCCGTCACGGGCACAGAGCAGACGGGTTTATGGCTGCAGGCCTGTAAAATTACCTGGACTTTACCTGCCAAGACTCTGGCGTTCAGCAGTGCCAAAGAAGGGCTGGGCGGGAATCGAAGGGCTTGCCCTCCGTAGCTGATGGCATTACCAGGGCGACAGCGCCACCCAGCTAAGGTGGTGCTCTAACTGCTCATCGTTTCCTTCGTGTTTTTGCTCACTCGTTGGGCACGTGATCATGTGTGATCGAGGTGCAGCTTGAGCAAAGTACATTGTGGAGAAAATACATACCTCAGGGTGCTATTCGCCCTTTACCGAGAGAAGCTGCCAGGCTCTACGCCAATTACCGTCAAAACTGGGATACCATGTTCCAGTGCATATTAGGAGTTAGCTGTACCATGGATTTTGGGATTTAGTCTCATATGCTGAAATATAATGTGGTAAAATTCTATGTTTGTTGATGGTAGTGGAATAACAGGGGCAATTTTCAATTTTTAGTGTTGTATGAGTAAGCATGGAAGAGTCATCAGAGTTTGTGACTTTATAATGACTCCATTTCTGTCTCTTTCCCAGTTTATGCTGTCAGAATAGTGGTCTGATGGGGCCTTTATCTTCTAGGGCAAATTGAGAATGAGACGTCCCTGTTCACCTACGACTCGCCCTTTTTGCTGGACACCTACTACTTTGCGCCTAAGCACAATCCGGACTTTGTGCCCGCCTTCTCGGTGCCTGAGGATCCCAGCGACCCGTTGTACGCGGAGATGAGCGCGCTGTGTTCTGGCGAGGGTTTCCCGCTGTGCCGCTTCGACACGCTGGCAGCCCGCAGCCTGGACATGGGCAACGCCACACGCGAGGCCTTCCTGGCACACGTGTCAGTCGTGGAAGATTTGAGGCCAGGTAGGGGGCTCTGCACCGTGCCTGGTGCTCATGTCGGGGGTGACTGACTTTCTGACCAGGAGTGGTTACTCCTGGAGATGCCATCTTGAAGTGTTCTAGCCGTTGTAACTAAGCACATTTTATTAAGATAACAAGGACCGTTTATCTTGGGCAAATTGTCTTTTGTTTATTGAAAAATACAACTGCTACTTGAAGGATAATATAAGAACTTAATTCAGATAATTAAAGATGAACAAGGTGGATGAAATACAGACTAAACATGTAGGGCAAAATGAAATTATATGTGCAGTAAGAACAAAACGATAGCGTGGGACTTTTCTGTGGCAAAGATGGCACTGAGGTGTTATAATGATGGAGTTTAATTCAGTTTAGGATCAGGCTCTGTTCCGATTTCAGCTGGTTTTCTCTCCCCGTGTCCCACCCAACCTGACTCAAAGCTAGAGATGCTGTGACAGACATTCAGCGCACATTGATGTGAATGGCTTACCTGGGAGTTTCAGTGAAGTTTAAAGTCTTGTCCGTAAGGAGAGCCTCTCTGTCCTGCTTGTCAGTGGTGTCCTGTGGGTGGCTGGCCCCTCCCAGCAACGGCATAAAGGCAGGGACACGGTACCTCCAGGGGGCGACGATCACGTTTTCCTGTGATACTGGCTACATCCTCTCGGGGTCACCGAAACGTACCTGCCAAGCAGATGGCCAGTGGTCAGGTGACCCCACTCACTGTGTCCAGGGTACGTCGGCCGATGACATCACACTTCTCTCTCTCCACCTCTGCACTGTACTGTATGCTATCAGACTCTTCCACTTCTGTTCCCCGACAGCATGTGAACCCACAGAATCTCTGCAAAAAAAATAAATAAATCATCCATTTGGTCGAATATTGCTACTTTCGTATTATCAAACTTCATGTACTCGACATTTTACAAAAATGTTTCCATAAATATTCCAACAGCTGCAGAAATTTCCCAGACAGTTGCTGTGCTGTTTTTATTCAGTAGGTAAATACTTGAAGGAAATGGATCCATTTTTTTGTAACACTATAGCTTTGTTCATCAGTAAGCAGGGTCCTGATGTATAAATCAGTCAAGTTAATTTTAAAAAAAGGATCAGTATTTTTCTTGGATGAAATGGGGGTATGAAATGGGGGTATGCCATTATAAATTTATATCGTCGCATTTTGTGGCTTGGTTCCCCCTAGTGATCAGAATAAGAATTGCACCAGCCAAGCCAGTAGGTATGAGGAATGTCTCTTTGGCTGGTAAACTGCATACCTGTTGGCATCCTAAGATTCCCTTTGTTTTTTCAGATAACGTCCTGGGAATTGTGCTGGGCAGTGTGATTGGGTCCATTGCGCTGGTCACCTTGATTGCAACAATTGTGAGCCACAGCAAAAAGCAGCAGAGGTATAGAGCCTCTGATTTGCACAGATCTCACCTTTATTTGGATTTTTAGGATCCATTTTTACCTTTGAAATAAGGGTACTTGAATACAAAGGTATTGAACCATTTATAGAGACCGCCATTTACGTGCATGTAGGATTTGCTGTGTTGGGGGGACACACTTAGAAAAAACTGAAAACACATACCAGAGAGACAAAAGGCACATGGCTGTGTAAAGAATGCTGCACACTGTTATGAGTAGCATGCTGGTGCAGTGGGCAGCACTGTAGGCCTGCATTCTGTGTAAAGAATGCTGCACACTGTCAGGAGGAGCATGCTGGTGCAGTGGGCAGCACTGTAGGCCTGCATTCTGTGTAAAGAATGCTGCACACTGTCAGGAGGAGCATGCTGGTGCAGTGGGCAGCACTGTGGCCTTGTGTTAAGAATGCTGTTCACTGTCATGAGGAGCATACTGGTGCAGTGGGCAGCACTGTAGGCCTGCATCCTGTGTAAAGAATGCTGCACACTGTCAGGAGGAGCATGCTGGTGCAGTGGGCAGCACTGTAGGCCTGCATCCTGTGTAAAGAATGCTGCACACTGTCAGGAGGAGCATGCTGGTGCAGTGGGCAGCACTGTAGGCCTGCATCCTGTGTTAAGAATGCTTCACGCTGTCATGAGTAGCATGCTGGTGCAGTGGGCAGCACTGTAGGCCTGCATCCTGTGTTAAGAATGCTGCACACTGTCAGGAGGAGCATGCTGGTGCAGTGGGCAGCACTGTAGGCCTGCATCCTGTGTTAAGAATGCTGCACACTGTCTTGAGGGGGGGGGTTCATAAATCACATTTGGGGACCAAAATGTCCCTAAAGTAAAACCTAAAACTTCCTTAATTTTGGAGACATTTTTCAGGTCCCCATTTGGATAATCTCCATTTAAAAAATCTATGAATGCAATCACAGAAAAAAAGGTCAAATGCCAAAAGTCTTGTGCTTTGTATGGTTATTTATGGTTAAGGTTAGGGCTGGGTAGGGGTTAAGGGTGTCATTCTTGGGATTAGAGTTTTTTTCATAGAAATGAAGGGACAGTCCCCACAAACATGAAGACAAATATGTATGTGAAGAGAAAGAGAGAGGATAATGGAGTAAGGGAGAGTCTGTGTCTGGTCTTTCCCATCATTTCCCAGTATTGTGAAGGTATCCTTGCAGTAGGACGTGGAAATCCATACCCATCACACAGAAACTTTGAAAAATTGGGTCCGCTAGTCCAATCTCTTACAGAACATGCTAGAACATAGCCAAACCACCGTCTGAAGAACAGCACACTGTTTAAACCTTCAGGGGCTTTGTCCCACCTGAGCATTCTTCTACAAGCCGCAGCCCCCCCCCACCCCATCACTGGAATGCATATCATCGCTTAAAGGCACGGAGAGCTTGAAGAGCTCAGTAAACTTCAAATGAGCTTCTCCATCGCTCTCTTGCGGCCAACCACACTGCCCAGGACCCTGGGGCCCAGTGGCCTTCAGACAGCTCGTCTTTAATCTTCCCGGGGAAGGAAGGTGTCGGCGGCGTGCTTCTTACATGGGTCACATGTTTGGGGGCAGTGGGGGCTCAACAGATACACACACAAATACTAAGTTTGCTACACCTGAGGTGGAAACTACAGATCCAGAAAGTACAAATCCAGACCAACCAGTTGAGTATAGAGTCAGAGTCACAGAGTACTCAGCTGGTTAGTTGAAGCAAAACCTTGGTCTGGATTTGTACTTTAATGGACCTGAACTTTCCAGCTCTCTGTACCACAGAGTGTACACACACTCGCTTTTCAGGCTGACCATCAGCAGACCAATAGTGGCTGCCTCAGTTTCTCACCAAAGAAGCTTTTAGGCCCTCAAGACCTTTATTTTTCCTTTCCTTGCCAGGTCGCAGATCGTAGCACATGGCCAGCATGTCTGTGGAGGCAGGGTGCTGGGGGGGTTGAAGACAGGGCCTAATGCTCACTATTCCCAATGTCACCTTTTAGCAATCTCTCCTCAGCCTATGGCTCTCACCTGTACTCGCCATCACAATATTCCAAATTCCCTTTCAGAAAGCCACCTGAGATGGAGGGTAACGACATCTGAGTGACGGGAGCACCATGAGCGACTGCTTCTTCTAGTTCTGGTCATCCACAAATTCGTGACGTCTGGTTTACTCCATCTACTTTCCACCAGGACGACACTCAAGAGATTCAAGGTTCAAGAGATTCAAGAGTTTTTAGTCACACGCACTTTCATGCAGGTTCAACAGAGTGAAATGAAAAGCCAGTCCGCTCCAAGATCGAGCAAAAAAAAAGATGCGCACGGCCCAGGAATCAACCACAGGTCGTATGAAGAGGAACCTTGCATGATGCCACTACACCAGCAGCGCTCAACCAATCCCGTGGTGGCTCGGGCTGATTCTTCAACAGCACATTTCCTTTGGCGGTACCGGGACGATTGGACATGGGATCTGCATGAGTGGACTGTCGCTCTGTCAGTACATACCGGGGTAATACCAGCTACTTCACAGGGCTGCGGCATCCCTGATTGCTGGCTGCTTTTCAAATTTCATCCTGTAGCTAAATGAAGTCATGGTCCGTTACTGTTCCTAATGTAAACCCATCTTCTGCCACAAGCTCGCATATGGGGCTGCGGGGAACTCCCCCGATCATTTATGTAATAAGGGATTTGCATGCAAGGTTTATGCAAAAACGGGGATTTGCCTTTGACTCATGGACAGCACCAAATCTATTGGGACATATTCTGGGTGTGACGGACAATATTCTCCCCCCCCTCCACCCCTCCCTGTTCCTGTCTTATCCTGTCATATGTCCTGAAGCTGTAATATGATGTGAAAATTAGAAGAAAAAATGAAAAATCATAAAGGATGCCCTGAAAAACTGCAACATTATATGTCTGACTAGGACACAGTTAGTTAGCATATAATCTCTGATTCTTGGGAACACCGATCTATGAGAGAAAGTGTCAGATTAGGGCCGCATGCTGCCATGCGGCCCGATCAGATAACTTTGGAGTGGAGCTGCTTGTGCGTTTGTGGAGGTAAGAGGGAAAACTTGTAATCTGGGTCTGCTAAGGGTTAGTGCTGGAAGCAGACCTCCTCCCTGGAGCTGCGGGTCACAGAGGGACGGAGCTTTTGAAGTTTTGCAGTGGAGCAAGTCTGCAGTTCATGCTGTTTGACTTGGCGTACGCTTTTATCGAAAGTGTTGTGCATCGATGGCGTTACTGAATTATACGGCTGCATTTACGGCGTGATTGGGAGTGTGCTCACGGCATTTTAAACTGGAACCAAAAAGCAGATATAATACAGGCTGGGTTCCATTTCGGATTCAGATTTCTGTTTCTAGTTTGACAATCTAACTCAGTAATGTAATGTGTGTGAAAGACCTGGGCTGGACCTGGATCCCCATTCCAGACTCCGAACAGATATAACACAAGCAGGGGCTGCATTGGTATCTGGTTTCAGAGTTAGAAACCACATCTAAGTAGGCGAGATTCCATGCTGGATGAGCTCTTTGGAGGAACATCTCCTTGCCAGTCCTGACAGAGGGTGCCTCTCTCTGGAGCTTCTGAAATGTGTCTTCAAAGCCAAGCTTAGTGAAGGCCCCACCCCCCCCCCCCCCCCCCCCCCGAGCATGCCATGGGCCCTGAGCTCCACGCACGCTGGAGATCACAGTGGCGGCCCCCCAAGGAGCCTGCCCTGGCTGGCCTCCTGGGCCCTTTCTTGTGGCTGCCTCCCTGCTTGGGATATTAACAGTTGTAATCTCCCCAGGTTTTATCCGAGATGGGGAGGCACACATGTGCATTTCTGCTTCATCGCTGCAGGATGAAAGAACAGTTTCCAGCTCGTTGCCGACACTTGTTCGTAGCTGTAATGTTTACGTGTGCTTATCTCATAGCCACCCCCCCCCACCCTCCCCTCGCTTGTCGCTTTAACTGCAATTACAGTAATTCTTCTCAAACACTCGTTGGTGTTCTGTGTTTGGCAATGGCCTGCATTCTCTTTGGGGAATTTCCATCAGAATCGCTTCTATCTCTTTATAGTGAGTGGATTAATGTGGCTCATGGAACGGCTTTACGCAGAGTTCTTTTTTAAACCTGAATACAGTTTCCGAAATTTGCAGCTCGTAGTCAAGGTTTTCTCCAACCTCTAGTCGGGGTTGTTTGATGTTTCAAATTAGCTCCTGCACCTGAATGCTGTGAAAGGCATGTTCAGGTAGAGGATGTCAAACAGGTAAGACTGGGTTACCGGGCCCGGCTGACGTGTGTTGGGGGTGCAGTGCAGACGTGACTCGTGTGGCGAATCTACGCAGTCTTTTTTTTTTGTTTTTTTTTGTCGTACATCTGTACCCAGAGAGCGGCCAGTGACTGCAGAAAGGGCCTGTGTGCTGTGTGATTTCACTGTGCATTCCGAGCTATTTCAGGGACACCAGCCGATGCCTCACATCCCCTCTTCCCTGCCTGTGTCCCATATCCCTTCTGAGAATGCCAGGAAACGCTTGTTCACTGCTCTGGTAGCGCAATGAGTGCATAGGGGCACATATGGTGGTGTGTTTTGCAGCCATGAGTCACTATGCAGTTTTTTGGAAGAGCTGACGTCTTCCTGTGGCAGGAGGCCAAGCTCTGCGTCTGGGGAAAAGCGTTCTACTTCGGTGACAGGCTGGCGGAATGGGACCACTCACCACATGGAGGAATGTCAAACTAATTCCGCATGACGTGTAACCATGTAACATCTTGGCTGGGATGCTCTCTGCCCTGGTGGTTCTGAGACCCAGTGGATGCAGTGTCATGTTTTTTTGGATGTGAGAGCCATTTTGTGGGGGGGGGGGGGGGGGGGGGGGTTAACAATCAGTATGATGGGCCTTCCTGGGAAGGACACTGGCGATGGAGGGCACTGGCGATGGAGGGCACTGGCGATGGAAGGCACTGGCAATGGGCACTGGTGATGGAGGGCACTGGCGATGGAGGGCACTGGCGCCATCCAGTCTAGCAGACCCTTCAGCTGCTGTACTTCATTTGTTCAGTGTTTTTTTTTGACACTTTGTGTGCCTGTTGTCTATGACATCGACACTTTATGACTAAGCGTCAGTGACCGACTGTAAATTTGTAAAATTTGTAAATTTACTTGTAGTCCTTATCAGCTGGTCCTGAAAAATTCTTGACAGACTTCCAAAATCAGGATACGTTATCCTTCACTGTGGATGCTGAAGGTAAGAAAAGAATTCGTTAGTTTATTTCGCCAACATAAAATTCAAAACGGTTTAATGCATTTATACCGTTGGATGTTTTTACCATCACAGTCCAAAATGGGGACCCACCCCTATACCTAAGCCAACAATATTCAGGTTTATGTCTCAAAACCACTGGCGTATGACGTGTACAAAAACTTAATAAAAGTAAAAAAATAAACAAGGCAACACTACAAGTTATGGCAAAGACTCATGTTGCCTTAAATGTGCTATTAGAAGTTGGGCCAATCATTTTCTTTGATTGCGTCGTTTGATAATCCAGGGGAGCCTCTTTGTAATCCTTGCATAATCCAATAATAATTCAAAATCCTCAATCAAGGGGGGCAGCAGCCTTCCGAAAATCCCTGGGTGGCTAAAAGCTGTTAAACGCTCCTAAATAATGGCTGAGATCGAAGATGTGTACCTCAAACCGTAAACCCTTCAGATCTTAGTGGACTTTGTTCCTACTATCACTAATCAGGCATAATTTCTTTGAACTCGTTGCCATTAGTTGCTAGGCTTCCTGTGTAGCCCGGTCACTTGGCAGTCATTGTGCCATTTAACGGCCGGGAAAGCGGCAGGATGCGGGCACCCAAACATCTCGTCAGGGCTTCGATAATTCATCTCGTCAGAGCCAAATGTCTAGGAAGCGAAAAGCAACATTAAAAAACAAACTATGTGTTTGGGTTGAGGTCCATGAGCAAGATTTGGCCTAATAATTGTTTTTATTTTCCATGGTCAGATCTGGCAGAGATCATTAGGTATCTCTGTCATTGTGGCTTCATAACAAGACCTGCTAATGGAGGAGGCGCACTCTGATGTGTGAAAGGCGCACTACATCTCTGGTGCTGTGTTACTCTGCCCCCCAGCAAGCCTGGCCAGTGATCTTTCCCTTGTTAAAGATAAAATTACAGTGCTTATTACCCCAAACATTATCCAGGCTCTGAAGTGTCGATTTGCCGGAGCGTGTTTAACAATATCACTAGGACTACTTAACGATATTACTATACCTATTTTCCAAATGACAAGTTTCAGGGGATATTGAGGGTCCTTTCATACAAATCGCACCATAGCAGAGTGCGATTGCACTGATTCTGGTCTGAATGCTGTAAAAACGTTCTAATGTCATTTTAAGAACAGAGCAAACGCATATAACAATAAAGCAAAACAGAGTAATAGACAGAACATAATATTCCCTTAACAGCCCACTGGAGGGCAATACAATTCGCCCCTCGGGGTAATTTACCGGGGGATTTCCCACTTAATTAGAATTTCTTTAAGCTTTCTTTTAACTTTGCATTTTTTAAGTCATTGGTGTTTGATAACGGAAGGCATTCCTCCTACGGGGTATTTTCTGTGCAGTTGGGTGCACTGGCTTTAGGAATACGTAGTGCTGACAGTTCTGCGGCTCTAATGGTCCCCCCCCCCCATCCCAATACACACCCAACGTTTACAGGTCCAAGCAATTGGGCAGATCTGCTGCCATGTGACCTGAAATCGGATCTCACTGTCACCGCGGCCCCAGTCCGCGTTCATATCTGCCGCTTGTGGGGCAGAGCTGGCCGCACTTAGCACCGGTCGCAGCCACGTCTGCTTCGTCCCTTCAGCTCTGATCACCTGCGATCCACCTCCTGTCTGCTTGGACGGAGAGAGAAAAAAACCTACATTCCTTTGTCATTTTTATAAGCGTAGCGATGAACTCGTTTTTAGCCTCTGTGCTGTTTTTTGCTGGGTTTTTCTGCAGAGCCACTTCTTATCAGTTAGGCACAGGTAAGTAGCCTACTTTAATGTCACCTATTCTTCCCCCCCCCCGCACCACCAATTCTGATTCGTCTCGAAATGTACCGATTGATCTTCTTTCTTGTCCATTTACTATCTGGATCTTGCAAAACACGTTTTGATTTACTTTAATTAATCGCGCTCACTTAATTCTGAAAAATCTGATGATCAACGGTATACCATGACAGTACATCTCAGCTGCAGAATCCTTCAGTGTTCTCTATTATTCTTCGTAGGCATTATACATTTATTGTCGAGAAAGAGGTGATATTTCCATCTATGCCGGTCTCGGCACCTGACACTTGCGGTAAAGTTTAAAAAGCTGTTGGATGCGTTCCTATTAATAATCTAGGACTCATCTGCAGGAAGATCTGACGAAGGCAATACTTTTAAATTAAGTCCTACTTATTGTTTTATATTTGCTTTTAACTTAATTTTTTGTTAAATAGTGTTAAGGCAAACGTTCATACCCTATTTCACTGATATTGTATTTCTTTTTCCCTGCTTGTCCAAACCATCTTACAGTTTTACTGGTTTATACAGTCGGATGTTTTAATGGAGCGTTAAATACATTCTAACGATGTAAAGGTATCCCGGTCCCCTTTTCAGACCAGCAGTCTTCAGGTTGTAAATCAGAGTCCTCCAGAAATGCAGAATCTCTTATTGCATGTCATAGTTATCTACAGAATATTTTTCCGTTTTCACTCTAGTACCCAAATAGGCTTTGACTTCTTAATGTATTTAAGCAAGCATCGTTGCGCAGTGCAGAATGATTTTTCACGTGTTTCCCGACACGAGTTTATGTGTCTTTGCCACGGCGAAATGTGTTTCTTATTTGGGTTAGTGGAGCGTTAACTTGTTGAGGACCGGATCGCTGCGGGAAACCAGAAGCCGCGGCGAAGGACGGCGATCCCCGCGCTGTCTGCCCGGACCCTCTTCCTTTTAGCATTGCGTGGGTTTCTAGGTACAAGTGATGGAAACCAATGAAGATGCGCCCGGTCACCTGTAACAGTGCATAGTGCCTTACAAATTACGTTTTAAGGATTTCTTAAAAGCTTGATGTTCGGGATGATTCAACGGTGTACTGGCTGCCAGCCCACTCTAATGTATGTATTGGACTAGATGATAGATTTTCTATTGTTACGTGAACGAATTCATTCACTTGGAAAAAACAGGAACCAGAGCATGGATTTTAATGTATTCCCAGTTTTTGCAGTTAGTGTTCTGGAACTTAAACGGCTTGGATCGCTATGTATCATATATTTGGATACCGACTTATTTCGGAAACAAAATATCCTGGTCAAATTGTAATTTTTTATTGCTTTGGATTAAACTATGAAAAAATGACGTAGTGATGAAACGATTAGAGTGAAAATTTATTTAACTGAAAGGTTTCGGATCTCCAGCCAGGTAGAGGCAGCTGCAACTGACAACTGTTGCCAGGAGAAAATTTATATATATATACTCCTTTTGCTAAACAAGTAGAGCATTGTGATAACAAAGGTTGTGGGTTCTAATCCCAGGGAGAACACATAAATTGTAGCGCTGTCATTTTGGATTAAATTGTAAGATAAATGAATAAAAAAATACACGTATATTCAACTCGTGTTCTCAGTTCCTGTGTAATGTGTAAATCAATGTGTCCCGCAACTGAGCTAGCTAGTAATGGTGAACGTCTGTCAGAAATTTGGGGCTGTAGTTGGTTTGGAAGATTATACTAGGGATAGTACAGATCTTTATGACTTTGGACGGGACATCATTTACCCGGAACCGGACACGAAGGAGAACTCGGCTTCTGTCTCTTATTAGAGGCCCGTCCAAGGCCGTACACAGAATGTTCTGGGTTTTATTTCAAACAAGCAAACACCGCTTTGTTTCTTGATTCTCGCCAGATGCTCTTGGTAAACAACTTTCCAGATGTGGCCTGGATGCTGCCTGAGCTCGCACATCAAAGGGCACGCCGAAAGGACAGGCATTCCAGGCCTCCTTGTCATTAGAGCCTTTCCAAAGTGGACCAGGGGCAGGTTAGCTGGCGTAGGCTCTGTTAGTAGGAATTAAGCCTAGTTTGTGTTTCACTTGTCCGCATGCTGTTAGGCTGCTCGTGTGGTTGTGGTCGCAGACTTCTGCATGCATACTGTATTTGTCAGTGTACGCAGATGGTCGTGGGTGGTGTTTACGTATGGCAGTGATATTCCACCAGAGCAGCAGGCTATCAACTCTTTGCACATGTGCAGTCAGCATGCAAAAAGTCAAACCCTAATGACATGCGGACAAGTGAAGTATGGGGTTGGTCTTTGCAGTCCCCTTGACCGACTGACCCTCTGTCCTCTGTTCCGTCCAGTGGAGTGGACAGCGTGGGCACAATGAAGGCTGTTGTGCATACATACCACCCTGTACAGTTCTGGCTTGGGGGGCAAGAGGGTTTGATTCCAAGGAGGAAAAATGGGGTTTGCATTCTGAGAAACTGCATTTTGGATTTGTGATGAAAGGCAAATCTGTTGCTGGATGGGGATGGATGTTGGACTTCAATACATTTACTTAATTTACAGAAGATTCAGGAACATGACAGAAGGCAGAGAAACATCCTCCCACTGTCCTGCGCTCAGATCCGATCAGAGACTAAGTGTTTTCATTACAGGGGTTCATCCTGGCCTCGCTGGAAGATGTCATCTGTCATATTCTGTGGCATGAAGATTTCAGCTATTCTTATTTAAATTTACTTGAAGGATTTAATTATTGATTTCTAAGAAGTGAGTGCTGTATGGTAAGGTCCTTTCCGGCCCATCTTTGGCTCACTAAATTAGAAGGGTGAAGATTTATTGCAGGATCTGAGGATGTAGATGCCTGCTTGACAGACGTATGCGGTGCTTGAAACTCTTGGCGTAGCTCGAGGAGCTCCGATGGCTTTTCCCCAGTGACGCATTGGCAGGAGAAGCACATCATTCTGGGCCTGTTGTCATGGCGTCTGGCGCCTGACTTGCAGGACCGGGTTTTGGCAAACGGGCACTTCAGTCTTCATGGCCCATGGATTAAGACAGAAGTTTGTTCTGGCTCATGATGGTTGATGGACATCAAAGGCTAAAATTCACCCCAGGGGTACTTCAGGAACTTCCCGAATAGAAACGCATAACTGGTTGCTTAGGCTGGGGTCGTGAGGACCAGTTACCAAACCAGTTGTCTTCGCTGCAGATTTTACGCTGTCAGAAAGTTTAAAGTAAAGTAAAATAGTTTTTATTGCGGAGATGGAAACATGACAGGATCCGCTGGCTCGCCCAGTGCCCTCATTCTGTGCTGTATAGCGTAACCTCTTCAAAGACATGAATGCCAACCAGATCATGAAGGTCTTCTGTTTCCTCCATGTCATCTGTGTACAAATAAAAGGTTGACAGACTGTGGGATAACTTCTCACGTCTCTCCCACTTATTCCTTTGTAAATGCTTCACGGTACAGAGGTTAGCAGTACCACGGACGGGGCTCCCAAAGGCACATTGACACGTTACCCATCTGTGGCATGTAACTCCTTAAGGTACCTAAATCGGCCTGGCATCCTGCCAGCACCGTGGAAAAAATGACAAGCTCTCTAAATAAAGGGAAGCTGTTTTTTTTTTCCTTCTTCTTCCCGACTTTCCCCACCCTCCATTCCTAGGCTTCATTCCTAGACCAAAACCACTATATGGCTTCGGGAGCAAATTGTTTCCTTTGCATTATCCCAGACACTTTGAGGCGCCATCTCTGGCAAAGGAGTGTACTGCAAGGGGTGCATGACTTGTAGGTCTGTTGTCTCGGCGGGAATTTGCAGAGAAATTTCTAGGGGTTTGTTATAACCCAGTTCAAATGAACTCCCCCCCCACTGGTGTCACCTCAGTGATCTGTTTCCTCGAGTTACCTGTCCTGCTATTCAGGTATGAACCAGCTAGTCTCTTGCTTTAATGTAGCCGAGATGGTGACTGATGTCTGACAAACGCTTCAGAAGGGCAAGGTGATATAAAGAATATAGAGTAATTAGAGTGTTTGGGTGGCGGATTCTAATGAAAGGTTTGGCTTCTTTTTTTAACGCTTCCAACTCTTACAGATTTTTCACGGCTCAAGCTGTTCACAGTTGGAATTGGATTCACTGTAATCATGGAGTTTGTCTTGGCACACTTGGTCCTACTCAGCATGAAAACAAGATACGACGACAGCGAGGGCATCACAGACAGTACTCTGACAGACAAGCCTGCAAGTGCAACTATTGAGACCTCTAATTGTAGTACAGAGACTTTCTTTGTACTGCAACTGCCGGGGTAAAGTTCCCTGTTCAAAGGTACAACTATTAGCCCCTGGGGCAATCCTAACCTTCCAAGTTTCAGCGGTGCCATTCAGCCTTGCAGTCACAGCAGGAAAAAAACAAATAAAAATGCAGTACGACAACCAAAAAGAAATTCATAATTCAAGCTAATTATGGTTCTTGATTCATTTGTAGCCCTTCATGAAAGAGTGGCCTTCTTGTCCGTCTTCCTGCATGCGTGTTTGCGGCTTATGTACGTACGCGCGTGTGGGGGAGCAGTGACGCTTCACAATGCCTTTATTTAGAATGAGAATGAGGCGGTTGTCGGGGTTTCCTGATGGAAATGTGCTGGGCCTGAGGTCAACCTTTCAGACAGACGCCATCTTGAACATGCAGGAATTAGCTTCACTAGGCAGACTGGCTACTGGTCTCTCACGTGGCTTTGTCTTCTGAAGACCTTTCAAAGACGACGTTCTTCCTATTTAAACGTCTCGTCGGTTGTGGCTGACGTAACGGGATCCTTCTGAGAAAATGTTTTTGACCACAAATGTGTATTTTTGTAGTTGCTTACAGTAATTTCATTCTTTATTTTTGAATGGCTCGTGTGTTTTTCAGTGTTGTTTCAGAGCTCAGTGGACGATCGTCCATATACGCATCACGGCCCCTTTCTTAGCCTGTTAAGTCAGTAGTCCATTTAGGTCTTTACGCAACCCTGTAATTGTGCAATCTTAGGAACTGGGAGTTTGCCTTGGTGCCAGCACTGGACCCAGAATGCACAGACTAACCCAACAGGCACAAAGGGCACCGGAGACCAGTGGGGTTTGGCTGCACACTCTGACCAAAACCACCTAAACTTAACAAGCTCAATAGGTATTCACTTTTGGGCCTGAGGTCTGAAGCTCTTAGAGGTGGTATTGGGAGAGGCCGATGTGATTGTTAAGCTAAGTCAAGTTGCTCTGAAACACAAATAATTGGTCCTAGTGTCTGTGACCAGGAACTCGGACGGATGGCACACGCTGGAGTCCACCAGGACTTGAACCAAGACTAGAATGATGGGTGAAGAACCCTGGTTAATTTAAAAAAGAAAAATTCTCATGGGAGTTTTACTTGCACAAAAATATTCTGAGGGTAGAACAAAAAAAAAAACGATTGGTCCACAGAGATAACCAATCAGATTGTAGAGCAGATGGGTCCAAGCAACTAGAGGAGGTGGAACATGATCTCTCTGAACCAGTCTTTTTTTTCTGCTTTCAGAGCATTATTTGTGCAAGTAAAAAATGCACGAGTAAGTAAAATACTGTACTATATTTTCCTATTTCAGGAGATATGAAACACATGCAGTGCGTACACGCTCTCCGACTCTCTGCTTTGAATATGTTGTCCTTTGACCTCCATTCTTTACTTTGATAGAGTAATTTGCACGATAACTTATAACAGAGCGAAACAGAAGAAACGCATTAAAGGTCGGTCTTGACCACGAGACTGAATTAGCAGGACTTGACCAGCAATGGAGCAATTTGAGCTTCTCTACCTTTTGAATTGGAATGATTAGGCGACTTTGCATCCCTGTGCCTTTAAAAGGCACGTTTTCATTCCTTCCAGAAGCAGAATGACATGCTCTGATTGGATCATAAGGAGGACCCGGGCTATGGCGCACGTTTCGTTAAGCGCATATGCGTCTCTTGCAGGGCTGTGTGTCTGTTTTTAACGCATTTGTATGAGGTCCACACATGTGAGATGGTAGGAGATGGTTCCTTTATCACAGGCTGAGATGTTAGCAAAGTGTTCTGGTCTCTCCAATACAGCCGTAAAGATTTTTCTTTTTATTAAATATTTTTCCTCCTTTTTCAAATTACTGTGGTTGTTTTCGTGGATATTTTAGAAGAAAAAAAAAACCACAGGGGCTCCAAGAAACTTCCAGAAAGACGTTTATTTTGTGCCTCATGCTCTCTTGATGGGCCTTATGCTGATTTTCATGTTGATTTTTCTAATATTCTTTAAGCCTTCATTTGTTTCATACGCCGCAACCTTTTCATCATTATCCCCCCGATTCACTTCATCTGCTTTTCTGCTATTGGACATTTCCAGTAAAATGTTCACCCACTGATGCCCCCCCCCTCCACTTGCTCTGAACCACAGATAATTAACATTCCACTCATGCCAACAAACCATAGGCAAAATACGGACGGGGGGGGGGGGGCTTTCCGCATTTGCGGCCCCCCGTGACATCCGTGCCCATTCCCAGGGCACCGTTGGCATTGAGCCATTTCTGAGATCTTCTGACTTTCCCCCACGGCCTGCCTTCTTACCCAATGAATTGTTGGGCCCCCTTGGCAGCTTGAGGTTGATGTTGGCCATGAAGGGCAGGTATGTTGGAGCATCTTAGGCGAGGGAGCTGCAAGTTAATAGCATGGCACACAACTATTCACATGGGCTAGATTCTCCACGCAAGTTTTCATAGGTGAATCATCTTTATTATCTACCTGGGTTCTATTTACCTGGGTTTTATGTACCCTTTCATACAGGTTAATCTGGTCCACAGATCATCTAAATGTCTCCAGTACATGTGGGACACAGAATGCATGTACTTGCATTTCGGGTTCGTTCCCTCCTTACTTTGTATGGAAAAAACTCAGAGTTCACATGTCTTTGGAGTGAACCAATAGCGGACAGATCTTGGTCTTTAACTGTTGAACCAGTCTCACTCTGTGTGGGTGAGGCACGGGAGATGGCTGTCTAGTAGAATGGTACGAATAGCTCATGCTCGATATAATGATGCCTTCCTTGGTTCTGAAGTGCCATTCTTGTTTTTCCTGATGAAAATGGATGGTTTTCTGAGGTTAAGTTTTCTCCTGGGGCCCTGATGTGTTTTCACAGCCCTGCTCTTCCCGTTCGGCCATCGCCTCCCCGCCGTGCCATGGTTAGCCGCAGAATCCTTTCGGGTGCCAGAGTCTCTAAACCAAGTGCCCAAAAAAAGGGCAAAATGGACACAATGCCTGATTTTCTTTGGAGGTGCCCCAACTGGCATAATTGGACTTGACAGGCTGCTTTTGGGCCTGGTCTCCTTTCATTTCCTTTTTCCGTTTTGAAACGACCAAGTCAGTAGAAGTATCTGCTCTGCACTTGTGGAATCGTCTGCAAAACCGATCTCAAACGATTCAGTTTGCAAATTCCCGTTCCAGTATGGTTTTTGGGAGAATGCTTCTTCTACAATTTCGAAAGGAGAAGGCATAGGACTTTGAAATGTTGCTAACTGCGAAACATGCATCAACATCCATGCGGCTGACTAGTGACAGATGACTAAGGTATGACCTCCTTGTCCTGGCCTGAGGCTTTGCTTAGAGATGGTATTGTAAAGGGATTCTCCTGTTCTAGAGTGCTACACGGCCAACGGTGAGGACTACAGGGGCTATCAGAACCAAACTAGCCTCCACAACGGTCTGCAGTGCCTCTACTGGAACGAGACTCTCCAGCACCCCTACAACAGCGTCAAGTTCCCCAACGGAGAACGGGGCTTGGGCCCACACAACTACTGCAGGTAAAAGTCACTCCCCATCAGTAGTGCAGAATTAGGCCTTTTTTCATTCACATGAATACCGAGTGTGAATAGTAGTCAAACTTCAGGTCTGTGTTCCTGCTTTGATTATTTGTTCTGGGTGAATGAGTGGAACATTTGAAGGAGCAAAATGTTCCAAAAGAATTGAGACCTGCTGGCTTTCCCAGAAAAAAATCAGTAGAGGGAGACCCAAAGGATGACAATAGCTATAAAGGCCTTTTATTGCTGTTCTGCTACATTTTCTTGTAGCAAAAATGAAGTGTGCACATGTTAAATATCCAAATCCATTGCTGTTTGCATGTTCAGACCCTAAACAAGAACCCTAGCAGACTCTTTAACCTGGGAAAACATTACTGACAAGTTCCTTAGTCTAAATTGTTGCCTTGAGTTTTTTTGTCGATAGAAGATTCCTGGGGGGATTCTAGAAGTACTGACCAGTAAGTCCAGCATCGCTAATCAGAGAAGCTCTTGCCGATATGTCTGGTAAAGTCGAGCTGAGGAGGTGTCCTTTTGTAACGACGCTCTGCTCTATCTCTCCAGGAACCCCGACGGCGATGTGGGGCCGTGGTGTTACGTTGCAGATAATGAGGATGGAGTCTACTGGAAGTACTGTCAGATTACCACCTGCCAGAGTGAGTCGAGTCACTGGTCAAGGCTTAGTTTGGCCATTTGAAGTTTGTAATCCAGCCCCATTGCTGCTCATACTATTGGGCGAAGAGGACTTTAGGGTGAGCTGAGACACCCCAGTAAGGGCACACGGGAGTGTAGGTTTTTGCGTGTCTTAATAAATGCATCCGCATTCGGCAAGTCCTTCACCGTAGTGGTTGACTAGACATTTCCACATATTTATTTTGTGGACACTCTATTCCCTCGTCTTTGTGGTCCATCTGGTGATTCCTACACCCTTCTAGTCTAGGCTCTGCATTATTGGAATCTCAGTGGTATGGGTCTGGACCAGCGTGTTCCAGTGAACAATAGTCTGTTGTCCAACGAATGATGAACTTTAACCAGCAGCTCCTCCCCCAGTCCTGGATAAAAAGTACCCCTCTTGGAGGTGGTGGTGGTGGGGGTTGGGGGGATTCAAGTTATGAATGTTATTTTTGAGCAAAACCATGTTCAGAGAAACTGCAGACATTTACTACTGCACAGTATCAGCCTGTCAGATCGGAACAGTCTGGTGTGGAGGCGCCTGTTTGCTCCAGATGGACTTTTTAACCCCTCAAACCTGTATCTTTCCATCCGTATTTTTCACTCATTCTGTGATCTCCGCCTTGTGACCCAGAGGTGGCTGCAGTTTCCCCGGTCCGGGTCGGCTGGCCGCGGTCTCTCCCGCCACCCTCCTTTCTCTTGACCCCCCTCCTTCAGAGAAGCGGTTGCAGTAATTTTCCTGAAGCCTGAGGCAGAGGCAGGGACGGCTACTTGTGCTATGCTTTGAAATCCGCCTACACCTCGAAGGGTGTCGCTTTTAACCATGCGTGATATGGTACGGCTTAAACGCCGACCGTATTTGAGTCTATCTGCTTAGTATTAGCTGTAAGCAAAGCAGGTGGTCAACGGCACCTAAGATGTTTCTAAGAGTGGACCGCTACCAAAGAATGTAATATGGACAGTCCTGTCATTTTCCATCTCCAGCGGTAACAATGCTAGCATCCTTTAGTGCTGGTCGAGCCCTGAAGGAACTCTCTCCACCCCCCCCCCCCCCCCTTGAAAATGCTCCATAAATGTTATTGAAGTGGTCTGCGCACACCTGCACAGCATGCCTACAGGGAAACCCACCTGAGTGTTGCCCACCCCCCAAGGAATTCACCTGTCAGCTCCGACATGAGCCCCAGATCCAGGTGGGGTTCTGTTACGCAGAAGAACCACAATAGGGAACAAAGACGCAGACCACGTTAACTAACTAGCAGACCGTTAAAGTCCCAAGAAGAAAAAAACTACTTGAAGCAAGGAGACTTTGAAGCCCACGGTGGGAGGAATTATTATGGGCTGTTAATCATTATGTAGGATAACCCACTTCCCACTTGGTTGAAATGGCGCTCAGCAGTGTGCAGTATAAAGACGGCGCACAGTAATAATAACACCTTCGGGTTTAAAGCATTTGTTCTGTAGCTAGTGGAACCTTTGAACGATGTGTTTACATACATCTCGCTGCAATAAACATCCAACTGGGTTTTCAAAAAATGTTTGGGTAAAAACACAGGCCTTAGGAAGCACAGCTGAAAAAATTAGATGAGGTCAGGAGGCTCACCAGTGAGACCTTTTGTTTCTAATAGACTCTGTTGTATATTAATAACGGAGGTGGGTGGGTGGGGAGCAGAAGGATGCAGAAGCTTATACTTCAAAAGAACGTTTCGGAGCCTCTTTGAAAACACCCCTTGTGTTTTGCATTGATAAACTTTAAAGCGAAAGCATGCACAAACGTCCTGGAAAGCACGTCTCCATGCCGACGCCGGTGCTAGACCGTGGCTGTTGGACGTCCTGATGCAAATTACCAGGAGACAAAGATTTTTCATGTGTGTAGACCTGGCCCTGCTGTGGAGGTCTTTATCCTGCTTATATTAACGTCATATATACTTTGGCTTTGTAACAGACGCTCTCCTTTTGGGGGGGGCGGGGGGCTGATGGCCTAGCCACGTAGCCTTCCCACTCGAAAATCTCTGTCTATTAGAAGATTAGCAGTTTTAACTTGGCTGGCATTCTGATCACGTTGGCAGAGCCATGCACATGTGCGCTAAGCAGACCCCAGTAGGGTAAGACGACAAGGTCTGGATCCCTCCCAGCGCATAATCTCATTCGCAGGAAGGTGCCGTGCGAAACCCACCGACTTGAGTGCCATTTCCC
Organism: Brienomyrus brachyistius; assembly: GCF_023856365.1. NCBI lineage: Eukaryota > Metazoa > Chordata > Actinopteri > Osteoglossiformes > Mormyridae > Brienomyrus > Brienomyrus brachyistius. Next base: position 104,237 of record NW_026042392.1, on the reverse strand, counting down.
GCTCATCTGAAGTCAGCAGGGGCACCATCACTCTGTGCTGTTTGTTCATCCGCCTTTCCCTCCTTTTTTAACACGCAGTGCCTGGAAACTTCGGCTGCTTTAAGGACAACGGGGACCCGCCCACCCTGACGGGCAGCACTGAAACCTCCAACAGGCTGACCATTCATGGCTGCATCAGCTACTGTAGGGCACAGAGGTACAAGGTAATATCACCTCAGCACACTGGCACAGCATTTGCCCCTTTTTTTAAATTACAGTGCAGTTTCAACATCTATGAAGATAATGTGGGCAGGGACTGATAAACTGACAAAAAGAAAGTATTGTTTTGGGAGGAAGTGAAACTAAAATCAAGCTTGTGGCCTGAGAGGAGCGGAGGCATCACAAGACTTTATACGGAACTAGGGGCAGCTAGCAGTAAGCAGTTTGCGGAACCTAGGTCACCTGACATCTCTTGGTTTTGTGTGGTCACATGACATGGTCTGCAGCTTGCTGGCATGGAGGCTGGATATGCCTGTTTTTGCGGCGACCACCTTGACTACACCCTCCACGGGGAGATGCCCAGTACCGAGTGCAACCACGTGTGCTTCGGAGACCACACCCAGCCATGTGGGGGGGATGGCCGCATCCTTGTCTTCGACAGTGAGTTCACGGTGCCCACCCCGCCGAAAAATAAGCCCACCAACCCCAGCCTACCATTTACATCTCGGAGTAGGTATTGTACCTCATGGGAATTTTATTTTACAAAAGTCTTCTGAGGGCAGAACGAAAAATGATTGCTTCAGAGAACAAACCAATCAGATGTCTTGGGCAAGCCTCCTCTAGTTGCTTGGACCTACCTCCTCTGTGAACTGATTGGTTATCTCTCTGAACCAATTATTTTTCATTCTGCCCTCAGAACATTTTTGTGTAAGTAAAACTCCCATGAGCCTCAGGAGACGCAGTTTGCATTAGTGTTGGTGATGTGTCCCGCTTGCTTTGCAGCAAGGGTAGGTTCCTGTGGTGGGAACTACACCTCCCCGTCAGCGGTTCTGTACTCTCCGGACTTCCCTGAGCACTACCAGCCAGGTCGCGTCTGCTACTGGACCATCCAGGTGCCAGGAGCGGAGGCCATCCTCTTCGACTTTGCCCTCTTCGATGTCCCGGACCAGACGGACATGGTTGAGATGCTGGATGGCTACACCAACCAGGTGGTGGCCCGCTTTAACGCCGGCAACCCACCGAGGGACACCACCAACATCAGCGCCGACTTTGCCATTCTTTATTTCTACTCGGACAGTGCTGAGCAGGCCCGAGGCTTTGCCGTGCAGTACCGAGGTGAGACAGCTTGGCTTGATTACACGCAAATGGACTGTGGCACAAACTAAGAACAGCATCACAAACATATGACATTCTTAAAAGACTAGAAAAGAGTTAGAAAGCAGTATCAGAGGAGATATTAACTCCTAACAGCAGTTATATGGGGAGGGGGGTGGACTCTGGGGGCCATCTGGCTGCCAACTCCCTGCCAGGCAATAACCTTAAACAGAAAAGTGGTGATGTGAGGGACTTTGAATCACATGGTGGATGGGAATTCCACATGCTGTGAAATCATTGGCTGGTTTAGCTCAACAAGAGCCAGTAAAGCGACCAATGAGAGGCATGGAAACAAATCCCACCACTACAGAACAGCTATCAGCCACAAATCCTTACTGAGAAGAGTTCAAATATGTGAACACCTCTGCAGCACCAGAACAGACCCAACATGCAAAGGAACCCAATCGTATCCTTAAGGTCCTCCGAGAAATTGCCCGTTTGTTATCCCCAGTGGCCTCCTGTGTGTCTTCATTGTGCCCGGGCCTCCCTGCAGATGAGAGCCTGCAAATGCGTTGCAGACATCTAAAAGAAAATCCCTCCCTGCTCAAGCTTCACTCCTTATAAACAACATCTGTGCTTTGGCAGATCCAAAAAGTGCATGTCACAGTCTGAAATGATAAAGGATTCTGAAGAAAACAGCCCACTGTCTCAGAAATGCTAGCGGGAGAGGGGTGGACATTCCTCCTTTTCACGTTTGTCGTCTTCAACCATCCCTTTGCTCTGTGCTCGTGTGTGCGTGTGTGTGTCTTAGCACTGCCAAGACGAGGACACGGTCCGCTGGAGCACGAGGAAGAAGAGGAGGAGGAGGAAGAGGAGGACACTAGCGCAGCCGACCCGGAGCAGGAGTCTGAGACCACCACAGAGCGCTCCAACAGTAGTCTGAGCGGCCACTCCAACCAGGTGGTCTACGTCATCACCTCCACGCCAGGCGAGGTGGACCACAACATCCCAGGTGCTCACAGTTCTAGGCCCCCTGACAAAGCCATGCAGATTTTAAGCAGTTGCCCCCTTTGAAAAACATCTTTACGTTGCTCCCCCTCCCCCCCAGACTTTGGGTAAGTGCAGCGCTCTTCAAATCTGAACCTCAATCTCAAATCCAGGCCTTGTTTTCAGTTTTCCCACGTAGTTAGTTTAATAACGACCAATTCTGATTGGGCGCAGAGGAATCACACCTGGCTCGCAAGTAAAGGAAGGCTAAAAAAATCAGTGCCCACCCCCGATTTGAATAGCCCTGGGTTAGTGTTGCAGTGATAATCTGAAATTAAATTGCTTGTTCCTTTTCTAAAATGAAGATGTTTGCAGGGTAAACAGTACAGGGTGGCAATTTGTCTCTCAGCCTTTTGTCATCCCTATCACCTGCTTTAATGTCTCCTGCTTCCTCTGAATACTTGTAATTCACCTTCACCGTCATCTCGTCCTATCACAGCATGGACCATGTACGCCATGGCAGCGCTCTTGACCCTGGTCGTCATAGCGACGGTGGCGAAATTCTTGCTGCACATGATTGAGAGGTGAGATTACATCCGCCGCCGATGGCCGTCAGTCTGCGTAGACGTGACCGCAAGTGGCGCAGTCTCTCTCAGTCTGAAGGCGCTCACCAGACTCCCGTTTCTCTCCGTAGGTCCTCATCCTACCCCGACCTTGCCGTACCAGAGACCTGTGCTCAGAACACGGCCAGCGACCCCTGGGTCATCCTGTACCGACCATCCACCATCTCGCTCTTCAAGAAGAAGCTAAAGAGTCACCAGGGTGACCTCAGCCCCCTGGTGAAACACTAGCAGCCCTGCAAGGGACCTGTCTCCTGTCGGCCTTTTGGGGGAGGGGTTTATACCAGAGGAAAACAATGCAGCATCGCACAAAGCACTTATGGACCAATCAGATGTGGGAGGGGAGGGGCCAGGGCTCTCCTTGGGCCGGCACTGCTTCTGCACCAGCCACTCCATCCCTGCTTCTTAAGCTGCTTATCCTCCTATGAATATGGCCAGTGGCCGGGTCCATTGGTTAGAAGACGCTATTACAGGAGGAGAACGAGGTTCGTCTTCACGGCCCCATTCAGGACAGAAAGCGCAGCGCCTGCCGCGTCTATGGGTGACTGCAAGCGATGGCCCTCTTCACCTCTGCACTCAAGCCTTGCCGTCACGCCTAGTCTTGCTAGAGGACTTCTCCAGCCACCATTGGGGCATTAGGGAACGCTGAGCAAGGGCCCAACTTTCCGGAGGAATTCCATCATCATATCACATTAACTGTAGTATGAATCCACTTCACACAGCACTTCTGTAATTAATAAATTGAGTAGTCTGAGCTTTATGTCCCAAAGCATGGATTGCAGTGAGAGCATTTTACGTTTAGAATCTTTGAGCCAAAGCAACGTCCAGGTGAGTCAAATAGCACATTACAAACTCAGGCAGCCCAAAATCTAACCCCAGGAACTTCAGTACATTAGTACTGACTTTCAACTAATTCAGCCACCCAGCCATTTGACTGACACTCCTATACAAATCACATTTATATACCAGGAAGGACTCATGGGAAATGGGAGAGTTGAAAAGGGGGGGGGGGGGTCACATGAAATGGTAAAATGTTATGCATTTCAACATAGAATGAGGGTGGCAGACAATCAGGATCCGAGGCACAGCTGCAACAGCAGGAATTCAGTACGAGTTTCTACGCCGCACTGGCCGACCATGGAAATGGCGACCGGAAAGGGCAGGCAGGGAATGTTTCAGGAGAAGAAAACATCACAAGTGCTACATTCATGGCTCACGGAGTACAGGCTGGTGGGATGTGGAGATGAAGAGACTGGACGTTGTGTTTGGGCGATTTAATCGGCGCTCGTCAGGCACATGCAGAGGGGGGCCAGTCGCTCCCGAAGAAGCGAGCGGCTCCATTCATTGTCTAGGTGCACAAATAACTTACTAGAATGACAAAATACTAAGAGGCAACCTGTTATTTATTTGTTTGTTTTTTTGGGGGAGGGGGTTTTTTATGGGGGTGGTTGTGTGTGAAATAATGCAGCGTTTACGCAAGTGCCTCTGCAGCAAGCCTAAAATGTTTTCACCACAGCGCCACCTGCTGCCTTTGTACAAAAGGGAATTTTATACAAATGTGAAATGTTCATAGGTGTTTAAAGTCATAAGTACAGGTTTAACTGCTATATACACTATAAAAGTTATAACTTGGTTTGGTTAAAAGTAGCTTGGTGCCTGTTGGCCACAACAGAATGCTAGACAATATAGTGTCACCTACCATGTAAAATACCGATAATTATTTAAAAACTTTATTTTTGTCTGTTTCAATGAATGCATCTGGTGATTTAATAAACAAAATAAGCACTCATGTTTCGAACTCTTCCCACGAGCAGTCTAAGGGCAGTGTGAGCGGATTACGAGGGAAGTTGATATCCACTGTGGAGCAAGACAGGGAGGAGTCCATTCTGTCACACAGAAGCTTGGGTAGAATGTGACAGTGCATTTAATTCTTAAAACACTGGATCCATCAAAAAATATTTTTTCCCCTATACATCCCAAAATAGGTACCAATTTTACATCAGATTAAAAAATATGCACCATTTTTGGTCAAACGCAATCTTTGTGTACACATTAATTACATCACTCAAAGACAGGGCATGAATAAAATAAAATAGCAAATACAACACAGGTTCTTTAGATGTTTGGCATATGCATAAAGACTGATGCACATAACACAATAAACATTTAAATGTTTATGACATTTATACATGAAGTGCTGAAAAATAGAAAACAAATCAGACAAATACCAAACCCCCCCCCCCCCCCCCCCCCCCCCAAGGGGGTGAAATTCTGTCTTACGAGAATCACAGGATCCACAGGTTTCTGTATCATGTTTTTCTTTCTTTTAACTGGTTTTTGCTGGTGTGAATGATTTCGTCATGTTGCCAATTTACAGTATACATTTTTTAATATTGAACCAGCCAGGTAATGTTAATTAGCATCTAGGTATTTTCATTCCAGGTTTTGCCGGATCTCCACTTAAATAAAATGTGAGCGCTTCAGTTGCCTAAAAGGGATAAGGACCTCCGTTCAGTCCAGATATGCAGCAAGATAACTCATGAACACAGCAGTAACCACTAAGCCTACGTTTATTTACTTGTCTGGTTTCCATGGGAAACCAAGTCTGCAGCTCCAAATACAGCAGTCAGGTCCGAGGGGTGGAAAGACACATTCTTTCCTAAGTACCTACAGCCCCCCCTGGGTCTCACGTGAGCTGGTTGCCATTATGTGCCAGACAAGCATCTCCAACAGTCTTAGTGAAGTAGACCTTACTGCCACCTGGGATGCCAACCACCCTCCACGCCATATTTGCACAAAACAGTAGAAATTTCGTTACATAAAAATATGTAGCCAAAACATTATATCAAAATATACATCATAAATAGATAGAATGTCTAAAAGCCCATCGATGGAGAAGGTGCCGTGGTTCAAGCATTAAATGAAAATTTCATAAAATTCTATATACACACATTCATACCTGGGTAATGCCAACATGCCAACAGCAGGATAAATTCTCCAGAGGGCAGTCGCTACAAACCAGCTCCGAAAACTCATGCAAGTAACGTAGTTCAGTTCGAGCCTTTGCTTTGAATATATGCAGACAAGCTCAGCTTTACCTATTGCAATTAAAATTGTTATGCTGCAACAACTGGGCAAAGAAGTGCCTATCATGCGTAATCAATACAACATTCAGAAGCATCGGCAGGGTGTGAATTTCTGCGAGGTACCAGAAAGAAAGAAAGAGAAAGTTTCACCCTGGAGGAGGGCAGAACGGTTCTCAGGATGGAAGAGCCTGCATTTCCCATGCTGCTCCCATAATCCTTTGCTCCCACTTCTCTTCCTGGTCAGCTTCAAGTTTGCATGGAACGTGTGGGGCTACCAAAAATGTATCCACCTGTTCGACGATGGGCAGGAACCACAATGTCAAGAGGGAATACTGAGACTAGGCATCCATCCATCCATTTTCCAAACCGCTTATCCTACTGGGTCGCGGGGGGGTCCGGAGCCTATCCCGGAAGCAATGGGCACGAGGCAGGGAACAACCCAGGATGGGGGACCAGCCCGTCGCAGGGAACACTCACACACACACCTATGGGCAACTTAGCAAGTCCAATTAGCCTCAGCATGTTTTTGGACTGTGGGGGGAAACTGGAGAAAACCCCACGACGACACGGGGAGAACATGCAAACTCCACACACGTGACCCAGGCGGAGACTCGAACCCGGGTCCCAGAGGTGTGAGGCAACAGTGCTAACCACTGCACCACCATGGCCCCTGAGACTAGGCACTATAATTTAAAATATTTAACATCTTTGCTTCGGATAAAAAAATAGCAAAAAAATATGTACGATATTTGCATAACTATACAATCTTGAGTATTAAGTACTACATTCCAAAGAAATTAGATGCTCATGGTACATTCTAAGCTTGTCGTGTACAAATGCGCAAGTTCACAATGGGCCCACAGGATTTTGGGATCCCGACTCTGAAGGAGGCCCCAGACCAAGGCATGCTGGGTACTCATGCGTAATGAGGTAGAACATGCACCTGGGATAAAGCGAGTGGGCGTGGCCTCTCCATACACTGTCTACATTAACCAGCAGCACTGAGGGGCTGTGTCACGTGGGGAAGCAGGCCTTGGGCTCCCCCTGCTGGCCGGGACACATGTTCCGAGAGCATGCTGAATCTCCATCGCTCCCCACGGCATGATACACCCCAGCTAGCTCCTTCCCCTCCCTTTCTGCAGGAGGGTGCCTGAGGGGGTCTAGGTGCTGTGGTGTTCTGTGGGCCTGACAACCCGGTCTGCAGAAGTTCTCTGTTCTGCCTGTGCCGGCCCGGGCCTGGTCAGAGGTGGTCCTGAGGTGGACGCAGCAGCACTGGCCGCTGTCCCAACCAAGATGGTCCTCCGTGGAACAGCCACAGGGCTGGTCCTCTGCGTCTGCCTGATCCACAAGACCGTCGTTACATGGGCCACTTGCATGGGAAGTTTGGGTCAACAAACCCTGGATGCGCTGTTCATCAACCATTTCCAAAAACGTAGCCTCTCCAAGTTGATAATGTTTTTCTTTAGCGGCAGCAGGCAGGATCTTGAGATGGCAGCCACAGGCCACAGTGTGACTACCTCGGTCATCCTGAACCACAGCACGGGAGTCCACTCTGGCGCCCTCTACAGCCCCAGATGGTGTAGTACCATTTCTTTCCATTGGTTCACTTGAACTACAGCTTCTCCTGTCGACGTCAAAAGTGCACTGGGTGAGCAGGTCTTGTCGCCTTTGAGAAGGGGACCCTGGCCGCCCATGCTGGGTGGGGGGGCTACCGTTCCTCATGTCCAACCCCGCACTCCCGCCAAGACTCCCACTGCGGAAAACGAAGGGGTCGTAGTCGCTGCTCAGCGAGCTGCGAAAGGTGGAGCAGCTACCAAACACGGCCCGGTTGCTGATCTCCGTGGAGTCCAGCATCGAGTCGCTGGAGGAGGAGCGGCCACCTCCACACCGGGCACCACTGCTACTGTCACTGCCAGGCCCATCTCCCAGGTAACCGCTGCATACTGACTGGTTGCCATGGTAGCAGGTATGGGCGGGGCCAAGGCAGGAATGGATGCCGAGGGCAAAGTCTGTGTGGAGCAGCGCGGGGCAAATGGGGCTGGATGTTGGGAGGACCTGTTCAGCCCCAGGACTGCTCGGACCCTGGGGGAAAGTTAACCCTTGGTAGAAGTAGTGCTGGTACATAGTGTCGTTTGGGGAGACACAGGGAGTTCTGGGAAAAGAGCGAGCATGAAGCCTGGAACGCCTGAAGGTGGACGAGTAGGCTGAAGGCTGGTGGTATGCCCCAGCGGGCTGGACGCAGACTCCTGCAGGCTGGGAGTAGTCCGCCGGGAGCCGGGAGGAGGCCCCACCTGCTTGCCGAATGGGGGGGCAGCCACGGAAGGTGGCGGAAAACCGTTGGGCGTACAGTGCGCGATCGGCCCGCCCACCCGTCGGTGTCCCTGTGGGCGCCAGGCTGCCACGGAGACCTGCGGCACTGGAGTTGGGGTATCCAGGGGTGGTGCGGTGCACGCGGCCTGGGTGGTGGGCCGGGAGTATCACTCTCTGACGACGACCATGCGGTGGGACCCCCGAGTTGATGCAGGCAGAACTAAAGTTTCCTTTCTGATGTTCTACACGGAGGAGAAACAGAAATCTAAGAATGAGCAGCAGCCCCCACCCACCCAATCTAAAAACTGGCCCCCGCACAAAATATCCAGCCATGACATGTAGCCGAGGGGCAAACCAATTAATGTACTTTAATTTCAAATGGACCAAAATGTTAACGTCCATATAAGCTGCAACTCACAGCAGCTCCACTATTCCAAATAGCTCATGTCTGTACCAAGACCTGAAGCAAAACCTGCAGCACTGAGCGCCCTGTAGGTGCCACAGAAGCTCACCGATGATGTTGCGCCGGCAGTGAGGACAGGTGTGGTGCTGCAGGAGCCAGGGGTCCACACACCTCCTGTGGAACCTGTGGGCACAGGAGATCACCCGCAGCTCCTGGGGGGGAACCAGCAGGGGGCGCTGCAGTTAAAATATTTTATTTTCAAGTCATTATTGCTGCTGCACTCAAACAAACATTTTCTGCGATTTCTCTTTCGATGAGCCAGACAAAAATCAGCCCTGACCTCACAATCCAATCTGATTTCAATTCACAAGTGCCAATTTGTCAATTTTGTCAAAAGCGTCTTTAGAACGTTCGTTGCGTACAATAATGCCAAACATTGACATTATTTAACCAACAAACAAAAGGTAATGTAGCTATCATGATGCCCTGTTAAACAACCAGAAAAGACTAGCTTTTGTGTCGGTCTTGCAGTTCATTTAGTTGTTAACATTTGATGTTTTCAGCACATAGCTAACTTAATTTTTTACTATTTAGACAGGGCTTGAAACAAAACATTCAGAGAAAGCCTGTTCATTTTTGACAGTGGGAAGGATTTTATGCAAAAAAAAAGAGAAGTTGGTCAGCATGATCAGGTGTGAGACGACAGTAATGAGGGAAAACCACGTGAAGTAGGTACTCCAGGTGACGAGGAATCGCGTATACATCCCAGGACTTCCACACGTCTGCATCCAACCTATCCTGGAATCCACTAGCCATGTTTATTTTCAGTCTGATCAGAGAGGGTGTATGTTTGTATACAATTTTTAGTCCAAGCTTCTTGCCGATTCTTCTCATCTTCCTCACCAATGAACGATCAAGGAACGCGTGCATTACTGATTGGATCGTCCTCGTTTTCATGTGGGTGCACCTGATCTGGATGATGTTACCACAGGCGGGGGGGGGTGGTGTGTCCGTGCGAGCCGTACATATGACATATGTCAAGGAATGCTAAAATTCCTGCATTGCACACTTTGCAGATGGCTTTGCCTTTGTCCAACTCCTGTTCATCGTTTAAGTTTCTAAATGCAAAATGCTCACGAGCATCTGCTTAAAGGCCCAAAGTCACTGTATACAGAGAGCCACCTTCTGCCATTGTTGTTAAGGGTCTAACTTTATGAAATTTATTAGTGAGAATGGAAACAGCACACCTATACCAGGGGTGTCAAACTGCAGTCCTGGATGGCTGGAGCCCTGTGTAGCTTATTTATTTCCCTGTTCCACCACAAATGATTCAGCTCAAGAGTTGTGAGGTAATTAGCACAAGGAGTTGAATCAAGTGTGTTTAACGAGGGTAAACTAAAAATTGTGCAGGGCTCCGGCCCCCCAGGACTGGAGTCCGACACCCATAAACTATACGATAACAGGACTAATACAAGTAAAACTCTATGAAAATATTTTCAAAGTCACTGGGAAAAGGCATATATTAACACTGTAAAATTTTATGGATTGATAATGAACTATCAAAAAAATCCATAATTTCTCCGAGCCCTACTGGAGTCAGAGAACACAGAGAAATCATGGGATGGGGGGGGGTGGTCGAGGGACTTCCCTTCTATGTTTAAAACCCACTGTTCCTCCATTTAGAAGCTTAGTCAGGATGAGAAGCATTTAAAAACCAGCTTTCTAAAAGTCAAAGACCTTTATTTTGAATGAGCAGCTATTTAAGCAGACAAATGTTATCGTCGTCGTTCTTCATTCACAGTAAGTGTGGGACTAAATCCACATAGGAACGTACATTTAATTACTTCCATCTGCCATGCTCCTCCCGACTGGGCCTTTTACGGGGGTGAGGCATTTTTCGTTTACTGGAAGACAACAGCCAAACACTGGGCATTTGTCACACTGCGTTAAACACCATTTTTTATTCACTTAACCTTGTTGCACCCCTCCCTGCCAAATTAGGTTTTAAATGAGTCTCGCTGTTCAACACCCAGTACCGCAGATACTTCCTGGCTCATTACAACATCAATATCGAACTGGAAGTGGAACTGAATTTGATCTCTGGGGAGGGGGGGGGGGGCTCACCACACGGCATTCTGATAGACTCCCACAGTAATGCTTAATCGTTCAGCTTCAGTGAGTGGTTGCATAAAAGCTTCTTTCAGTAAAATATAAAAGGTGCGTCGCAGGTGTTGTCGGTCACCGGTTACATAAGCAGGAGGCAGAGCTCATAAAATAAAGGTCTTAAAGTTTATCCCTTAATCCCTCCATCGAAATCAGAAACAAACCAAAACCTTTCATTTGCAAGCATACATTTCTAGAGAAAAAAAAAAAAACACACCATTTGTTCATTTTACCCTGCAGGTGGCAGCAGAGCTGCAGGCTGTGAACCTCACTGGCACCTTACTTAGGACGTCTTGGGAAAAAAGCCTCGCAGGCAGAGTTGATAAGCTCCCCACAAAGTGCAGCTGTTAGCTTAGTGGTGATTATCTGAAGTGGTTTACGGTGCAGCTGCTATAACCAGACCCCGTCCGGCGACTGACCTCCCCGTCGAGGTACCGCTCCAGGCAGATGGCACAATCGGAGGCGGAGCTGCCGCAGATCGAGTCTCGGTGACCCTTGGCCTTGAAGTGACGCGTCTCCATCTTCTCCAGAGCCTGCATGGCCGCCCTGTTCACCGACCCCTGCCGGGAGAGGAGAGCAGCCGTCCATCAGAGCACTAATGGCCGCTAGCCGAGTTTCGAGACCGACCGTGACGCCATGGAGATGCTTCAGAGTGCCAACCATAGCTCCTGCCTCGGGGCTGATCGGGAGCTGGCCCGGTGCCACGTTACAGAATGAGGTCTACGGGGAAAAAAAACGACGCCAAAGCGAAAGGAGAGACTCGCCTGGGCTCTCCGCTGCTTGAGCTTGATCTTGATGAGCAGGAGGAGGCAGACGAGGGACACCGCCACAAAGAAGGCCAAGAAAACGCCCATGTCAAAATACTCGGCCGGCTGCTGTGGAGAGGAAAGCTCACATAAGTGGGAAATCAGGCCTTTCCAGGGGCTGATTAACCTCCAGATTGATGGTAAGTGGGACGCTGAGAACATGCCAGGAGATATTAAAATGAAGAGCCCCGCAAATGGCAGTTAACACCAAAATCATTACTCGTCAACCCGGAAAACGGTGAAACCAGGGTCCAAAACACATTAATTTGCTCATGCTGAAAACCTGCTATGATCTCAGTTTTAGAATTGGCAGATTTCCCCATTTCTATCAGTGTCACGATGACTTATCAGTATTTCAATTCACCACTGAGATTATCATCATTCCTGTGGTTTCACACCAAAACTGGGTCTCGTCTTTTGTTCCTTGCCAACACGATACTTACACGCGAATTCAAAACACACGATCCAGCCGACACGCTTCTCACACACTTTCACGTTTTCACACGCTTCTCGTCGCTCACCTGGGGCGGTCCGTGTTGGATCCTGGCACGGGCGACCTTCTGCTTGTTGACGATGTTCATGAGCTTCACCGCATCACCCCCTTTCACAAACACCACCGGCCTCTTCAGGGGGATGTCCGAGCCCTGGTCCAGCTTCAAAGACGCACGAGACACGTTGGATATGACACATGCCATCAGCAAATACTTTTATACGAGATTATTATCCTTGTTCATCTTTTACTAAGCAGAAGGTGCCAGAGGTTGACCAACCTGGTCAATGGCACCAGGGTCCTCAGACACATCCAGGATGACTGCGGTGGCCCCTCTCTGGACAGCTCTCCTGGTCTGGATGGAAAACAAGACTGATGAACTAACATCTTCAGGCTTCAACGCAAAGGCAAGAAACTATGGTCATGACTACATGGGAATCCCCATCGGACCGGGCTGGGAAGGTCGAGGCTGCACTCACTGCACAGCGACATTCTGGGGCCAGAACAGGTCACATATTCTGAAAGTGCCCAGTAAGGAATTTGTAAGAAAAGGGAACAGTGCCTTTACAGTGTCGCAAACAGAAAGAAACAAAACAAAGTATCGAAATCTGGTGTTTGACTTGTCTTTTCTATTGCTGTGCCGATTTCCTTCCTTTAGTTATACATCAATTGATACTGAGATAATATGTACATGCATTCAATTTTTTTCATTGATATCTAAAAGCAATTCGGCCAAATTGCATTAAAAAGTTCATGGTTATTTAAACAAATCAGGATCGAGCTGTTTGTGCCCAGTGGATCCCCAGGTGCGACAAGGTAACCGGAGACAGTGCGAGCCATTGTGATTTCCATCCGGTGTGTCATTAACAGAAGATTCTCGTTGCGGTTTTTGATAGGTTGTTTCATGAAGGGACAGAGGCTAAAACTCCCCAAGTTTCAGATCCTCACACCTAAAAACAGTGCGATTAAAAAATCCATTTCACAGATGACAGGCGAAAGTGGACACAGTCATGAGAAGAAAAGCAGGACGTCTAATTGAGGCGGGAAACGAGGCAACGTCACAGCCATGACAGCAGTAATGGAGCCGGGCTGCGGAGGCCCCGCGGAGTCCTCCGCGATCCAGGGAGGCCCCTCAGCTCTCTGCCACTGCGTGACGCGAGTCCCGAGTAACGGTGCCAAACGGGAAGAGGGAGGTGGGGAGGCCGGGGGCATCTCCAGGAGACCACACAGCGCCCTGGGGCAGAACGAGCGGCGCTGTGTGCCGAGAGACCGAGCCCAAAAACGGCACCAGTGCTAAGAAGCAAAACGGGCTTCAGACCTGATTAAAATCAGCCTCAGGGTCAATCCATCACCAAGGCAGCCTCCCCGCTTGTAACCAAACACCAGATTAAATTCATCCGCTCTGAATGGAAATTCACACCATTTTCATCTCGAGAGCCACCTCACCAGACGCAGGCCTTTGGCAAAGCATCTAAGCGGCTTGTTATCCTGCAGGGGAAGGACATGCCCAGGTCTGATTTTGTGTCCTAACCTTCCATTACAGCCAATCAGAGGATCCCTCAGCCAGTATAATTAAGGCAATTAGGACTTTGCAGTACCTGCCCTAGTACAATCTGAGGTTGTATAGCAGATTTTTATTTCACACTTTTCTCCTTGATACCTCCAACTCGGTCTCATGACTGAAAGGACTGTTTAATGATTCCACACAGACTTTGATATGAGTGGCATGATCCGGCGATGGCTGCTTATGACGGAACCGAGGTGGGATCTTCAAGGAGCTTAAGACACTCTGCTTTCCTGCAGGATACTGGCCCTCAGCCTATCACCAAGCTTCTTTGCATTATGCAAATCAGATCAAAAAAAAAAAAAAAAGAGCACACAGAGGATCAGGTTTATCCAAGTCAATTTATTATTATTATTATGGACTTTGAGGAGAAACACACTATGAACAAAGACTCTATTCCCACGTCAACTAGTAAAAAGGCTCCAAACAAAGATTTACGAGTTTCACCCAAAAATATTCAAATCTAATGTTGAATCTGGAAGAACAGAAACTAGAAAAAGATGGAGGAAAAGCCGGAAAGATGATTACGTTTAGATCAGAGAGATGAAAGGCGTTCGTTAGGACATTTACTGGGAGAACAGGTCGAACCAGAGGCGGCCGTCTGATTCGTCAACTGGACATGAAAGACCAGTCACGCTATACACGCCCAGACGAGCACATTAATGACCGAACCATAAGAGAGGGAGACTGCTGTAAACTTGGCTCAGCATCTAATCGCTATGTAAACTTGCCTAAAGCACTGTCTGCATCAGCATTGTTCGCTAATGTCACACTGTCGGCCTCTGTCCGCCCTTCCTAACACCAGAGCACACCTGCCGTCGCACACGGACGGCTCACTGCATCAGGGATTTCACGTTTAAGTCGGAATTCACCAGGCTATGAATGCAACAGCCACAAACCAGAGCGTCTCGTTTGTTGGACCTTCCCATCAAGGCCAGGCTGCTCATGGTATCACTTCCCGTCGTTGAAGCTATAACCAAGTTCTCCAAGCTCACCTGCAGCATTTTACCAAGAAAGGCACATCATTTAAGGGGAAGGATTTGCAATGCCACCATAGCCCCAGTTTAAAAGGTTCAGGGACCGTGGTGAAATTCCGGAGTGCAATGCCACCATAGCCCCAGTTTAAAAGGTTTAGGGACCGTGGTGAAATTCCGGACACGGTGATTGGCATCCAAATCAGACAGTGCAGGACATCGCGCACACCTGTGCACCCACAGCTGGATGATCCCCCTACATCATGCTTGTATAACTTCCTGACCAAATTACATCACACTCTCTGATGGGAGGGGGGTCTGCTGAAAGGTGGGAGCAGGACCCCTATGGTTTTCTGGGGTTCCGATACAGCCAGTGCTGGACTCCCCAGGAAGATCACAGTAAACCTCAGATTTTGTGCTGCAGGCCGAGATCTCACTCAATACCCTTGGACAGGTACTTAGGAGATAATTCAGACCCTATTGATAAAACATGCCAGAAAGCACATTAGCAAGAAAGTAAGAACTTCTAATGAGTTAAGCCTCAAATTGCCCAAAGGTGAAAACCTCATTTAAAAGAACATTTCAAAGTGATTCAATCATGCTTTTACTAAAGCAAGATCTTAAAAGGCACATTAACAAACGCTTAACTTGGAAAAGGGACAGGCAGAAACTCTTAGTTGGCATGCAGAGTTTATAGCATGGGATATGACTTACGAGGCTCTGCAGCATGCTTTGCGGCTCAGGCAGACCGACGTGTGACATTCACGCACTGCACCACACAAAGCCTTCCTTGTGCCCTCGCATTCTTCCCTTCAGTTTACCCCGTCGCAATATTTAAAGGTCAAACATAGTATAACTGGCACTTCCTTTGATCTGACAGGGCAGGAGCAGGGAGATGAACATGACAAAGCTGTTCTTGTAAGCCAGTGTACAGTGAGTGATGTCTTAGCACGTATTAACAGAGCTTTATCACTTATTTTACTTTATCCAATTCATTGCCAGAAATCAAGGAATCCAAACAAACATCCCACGCCGTACATCGCAGCAGCCAAGGTTAAACCCGTTTTTTAGCAGTGGGGGCTCAGGAACATGCATGTGTTCTGAAATCCCTGGTCTGTCAGCTCAAACAGAACAAGCGGAAAAACCCACCAAACCCCCATTAGGTTGCCCCCCCAACCCCCACCCCAGCTGGCCCAGAATGAGACCCCATGACCTCTGAAACCTAGACAAACTGCTCTGAAATGAGGCGAGGGGCGAGCGGCGAGCGAGGGGCGGGGCGAGCGAGGGGCGGGGCGAGCGAGGGGTGGGGCGAGCGAGGGGCGGGGCGAGCGAGGGGCGAGGGGCGAGCGAGGGGCTGCCGGCGCCAGTGGAGTTTCATCTTCAAAAGGTCTGACAGCAAACAAAGGCGGAGCCTCAGGGCACGGCGGGCGTGCAGAGGAGGGCGCCGCCATTCCGCCCGGAAACTGGGACCGCCGGGCATGCTGGGACCTGACCGTTTCCAAAAGGCTAGAACAATCGCAGTGACTGTTTTGTTTTATTCTGCAAACTGACGCACGTCGGTTCAATGGCCTTTTCAAGATGCTGCGACTGACAGTTTCATCCCCTTCCCACCTCATTTACCCAGAAGCCTTTGCACACCCCCAGTTGGCCCCACCCTCCTCTCCTCCACATCAACACCACTACTGCCAAACATAGCCCAACAGCAAAAGCAGTGAAAATAGGATTATAGGTGTGCATGTATGTGTGCGTGTTGAGGGGTGATCTTAGATAATGCGCAGTCACTCACATCACTGCCCGCTATTATTCATCAGCAGGGTTCAGTGGATGTTACCGCCAGCCATTTTGTTTGCAGATTATTTAGGGGGACAGTGTTTTAGTGGAGTTTAATTTATAGGAAACACACTTCATACACTCAAATAAAAGCTGGATGTTGATGGCGATCACACAACCTCACAGAGGGGAAAATGCGGTCCTACCTTCCCGAGGACTGTGAGGCAGCTAGGGTCCAGCTCAGGCTGCTCCAGCTTGACCACACCCACCCAGCCGTAATCATGGAGATCCTCCTCGTTGTTGCCGTTGCAGAGACCCAGGGGGTGGACCTGAAACAGCCCAGACAGCAAGTCACACATCCAGCCACCAGGTAGCTGTGCGCACGCCAAGCGGCAACCTGCCAAATCAATACCACAAGGGGGCGCCGTCATCTGGCATGGGCGAGGTCATGGGTCAGGTGTCTCTTCACGAACCGGGAACTTCAAACGCAACAAATCCCACCTCATGGTTACGACCCCTTTGAAAACATGCCACTAACCACGGTAACAAAAGTAATTAAAGTGTGTGTAAATGTAGCTTCTTCTGGGAGAGGGCCGGGTGTCTTCAGCTAACGTAGATAAAAAGGCTTCCATTTGGCTAGATTTAAGCGATACTCTGGGGATGCGCAATTAGTTCAAAAAGTCAGATATTTTAGAGAAACCTTGACATCCTTTGGTCTCGAAGTATTTCACTGGAACAGGTTTCACCCAAGTCATGCCTTTTAATACATAAATATAAAAGCTTGTCCGAAGAACAAGTACCGTACAAGTCAAATTTTCACATATCTGAGCTATGAAAGTTACCAAAATACTGAAGCAACATGAGTACAACCCAAAGCATCTTGCCCTCACACACGCAGCAGCATAAGAAAGTAATTATGTATTCGCCAAGGACCGACACCACCAGGAAAACAGATTTTTTATAACCTCCATCTTCAGTTATAAAAACGCCCAAATGCTTTATAAATAAGTTATTTACTGGCTGTTTTAGAACGTTTTTACTGAAAATTTACTGAAACAAACAATGACGAGGTCCCTTAAGCAGCAAAAGGCTAATTTATTCCCCAATAACCTCATGAATTAGTATTACTTCAAATGCTTTGATGGACTGGCCTGATCACAAGCTCCCAAAAGCCACCCCTGCGCGAGAGGCGGCATCAGGGCGATGGACACCCTCCCCCAAAGGGCGGAGTCAGCCTCACATTAAAGAGCCACATCAGCCTATCACAGTGTGGGTGTGCAGGTTTCACAGAGTGTCAGGTGCACCTACTTGGCACCAGAAGGCGTCCCGGCACCCATCAGGATCAGGTGGCGGAGGATACAAAGGACCACATGTATTCCCAGTGGCCGTGTTCTGCTAATCGGGAAGGAGGTTCTTGCAGAATAATGAAGCGCCCTACCAGTAAAGGGTGGGGGAGAGTCGGTAGATCAAAGCCGAGAGACCCCCTAGGGGCAGAGCCAAAAATGATCCCAGTTCTGCGGCTACCCTCACGCGCACCCCCACCTCGTCGGAGTGCCCTTGAAGTCATGCCGGAAAGATGACACACACACACCAGACGGACCGTGGCATCGCTGGCGAGGGATTTGCAGCGTTTTCCCATAGTCCTCCCTTCCCAAAGGGGATAACGTTCAAAAGAATCATAACTTGTGGCCTTTGGCCTCTCCAGAAGGTCGGTGCCGTTTGGAAACCCCCAGGGAAACCCCTGACCCCAGTCCGTAGCAGGGGACTTTGGAATGAGTAGATCGCAAATTTGCTCTTAAAATGTCCCACACACACACACACACATACACACACACACACACACACAACCACATGTTTTAGGGGGTGGGGGCGGGCATATCAAAGAGTTCCGGGAATGTCATTTTTTTCCCAGAAATTTTACAAGAAAGTCAATTAATCATACGGTAACTCATCCCACTCAAATTATCCATGTCAAGACTGGCTCAGACCAGTTGAGACCCTAGGATGTAGTAATTATTTTGATGCCTTTATTAAGATTCTGGCATTAGCAGCATCAACCCCCCCCACCACTGAAGGACTTTTAATACAATTTAAAAATTAAGCTTAGATTCCAATAAGAACACGAGTCAGTCTGCACGTTTCCATCAGTAACTGCTTCACCAGGAGTTCAGATTAACAGGGCGACAAAGCTGGGCTTGTGAGCCAGTCTACTGCGAGTGAAGAGAGTAGAGGTCAAGGAGAGGTCATGCGAGCTGACAATTGCGAGTTAAACGGAAAACATTTCGTTGACCTTTGGGAGGAAACTGAATTACACAAGATCTCCACACAAACAAAGCAGAGACTGCATACAGCTGTATTAAGTGTCCTGAAGGTAACCCTACCCACCAGAAGTCCTACACTGACTGGATCCAGTCCACTGCTACTCCCGAGAACCCAACAAGCTTGTTGATCATAATAGAATAGCCACTCTACTACCATACACCATACCACAAGCTCAATGCTGTCTCCATGGCTACAAAAAGCCCACCGCTGCTGATTTTGAGCTGTGGTTGCTCATGTTCCGTCAGATTATATGGCCCATGGGTGGCAGCAGGGAAGCATGCATGTCAGACCCATCAACAAGAGAAGCAGCCTTCTAAGGCAGAATGTGACACAGGGCAAAACTAAGCTCAAGCCTGCGCAGGCAGCAGCCCAGTAGAGCGAGTGGTAAGTGGACCAGGCGCCCGTGCAGGTTAGGGACTGAACCAGCCCAGCTCAGTCTCTCAGGGGTTGGATATTACCTCCAAGGAGCGTTACTGATGCTGCCGCCCGGGATGGCAGAATAAGAGGCTTCTCTATCTCTCCATCATCCAAGAAGGTGCAAGTGAGCTACAATGATAGGAAGGAGATGTAGCCCTTTTGATTGCCCAAGCTCGATCTAGCACTTCCATGGGTTCCACTATATACCATCCAATGCAGATCTAGTCCAACGTCAACATATTAACCCTAGACCTCAGCATTAGATATCAAAAACCCCAACCAGAAGACTGGAGAGCATAAAACTTCGATAATACACCATTGGAAAGACAAGAGTGGATTGTGCCAAGATAGTACCCAGAAAGTACAGTGCATTCTGGGGGGAAGTCACTCTGCACAGAAGCCCAGACCATGAAAGAAACTGCAATTCCTCCTGGAAGACATATTAGTAGGCTTCTGAGATTCAGCCGCCCAATCAGGTGACTGTAGTTAGTAGGTTAAAAAAAAATTTTTTTTAAATCCATCCTACATTTGCACTTAAAGCCTGGTTTTGCAGGAGATTGGGGCTCTGAAAATTGTCCGGATAATATGCAAAACTCTGAAGTTTAAAATGAATTTGCTTACAACACTAATCTCGGTGAAGCCTAATCCAGCAAACAAACACTGTCCTGTTCATTGATATAAATTGCTTAGTCACACAGAAACGGGAAAATCCTGCAGCAATGGCCAAATGGTAATAAGGCAAGGTCAGGTAGCCCCCTGTGTACATGCCACAAGAAACCGGAAAGACCTGATATGATGCATACATTGGCTCTCCAGTGATGAAAACACTCAGTCACCTCGCATTAGAGCAACTGTTGACTGAACCTGAAGGCCTGAAGCTCAGGATGCAATTCTGGCTGCAATTACGTTGGATGTGAATGCTGCTGGTGTAGTTAACGTGTTTGTGGTTTAACCATGCCACAAACATTTCCTGCTTCAACAAAGTGCAATTCTGGACTGAACATTAAAACCTCCCTAACCTCCCTCCCGTTAATTGGCTCAACTTACCATAAAAATTAACCATAAACATATCAGACACAGGTAATGGCAACCCAGAGACAGACAGGGACAGAGAGGAACTCAAAGGGGGCGCTGAGGTGACAGTTCCAGGACAACAACCGACCGAACGCATGCTTAACTGCCTGAAAGACGACGTTCAAAGACATACAGGATGATGTCACCTGGTACCTGAGGCAACCAGAGTCATGAAGAAAGAAAGAGCTGTAATATAGGTTTAGTGCCGGTGGGAAGCAATTGAATCCTTTTAATTATCTACAAACACAGAAACTGCAGCAGAGTGTGTTACGGCCAGCGGCCATGATCAACACAAGGCTCTTAAATGTACCAAATTCTCTTGTTGACATTTTGTTTTTGGGATGAGCCCTTATTCACACAGCCCTTGAAATCAATCCAGCCAAAACCAGGCCGCACCGGTCTGGCACTCATAAGCATACCTGTATTCTATATCCACACTGAATTTGGACCTTTCCTCCAGTAAGCTGGGCGTGGGGAGGATGCTACAGACGCAACAGGGGGGCTACCGTGCCACTTCCGACCACACCAGACAGTGACTACCCTGATCCTCATATTGGGCAATTTGGGAGGGGGGTACGATGACCAACAGAATACGGGAAACCCATGCGAGTCGAAAAGTCAACCACCAACCCCCTTGCACAGAGCATAGAAGTTTCACACAAAAAGAATTTGAGGACAATGAAAAATGACTGGATATCTCTCTCGACCAATCAGACTATAGAGGGGGTGCTAGTGTAACTAGAGGAGGTGGGACCAACCAATCAGTTTTGATCATGACTCCTCTAGTTGCTTGCGCCCACCTGCTCTACAAGATGATTGGTTCTCTCTCTGGACCAATCACTTTTCATTCTGTCCTCAGAACATTATTTTGTATAATAAACTCCCACGAGCTTCAACGCAACCAGACTAACGGCTCATAATACAAGTTTGCCATAGATGACAGAGAGCAAAAGCTCACCTGATCCCCAACGCCAAAACAAAGCTGAAAATGTCAGTGCATTGGATTGTATGATGTTAGCAAACTCAGAGGGGCAGGGCAAACACACACAGAGCAAAGACTCTTCAAATTACCAGATCCACCTGCTGTCTCCAGAGAGACCACCCAGCAGCATTTCAAAGACCAGAAGAGACTCTTTCATGACACTATGAAAAACAGGAGCATTAGCATTACTTCTATTACTTTAAACAGACCATCAGGTGTAGTCACGGAACCAGTACAACAACCAACGGGGGTTAACTCAGAAAGACATTTGAAAACCACTGGATTATAAAGCATTCCACGTGGAGTTAATAAGCAGTTTGAAGTCCAGCACTTTAACCAGTAAGCGCCCGCTGAGAAGCTGCTACTTTCAGGAAAGCTGCCCCAGTGAAGCTTTCCATTATGATTTTTGCTGGAAGAGGCTAATTAGAAATACGCAACGCCTAAAAAGCCACATTCGGTCACAAACGCCACATGAGCTCATCTGGACTCCCGCCGCCTATGCAACTATACGACTTCAGGACAAGCTTATTTCAAAAGGGCCCAAAAACGCTGGCTGTAACATAAACAGGTGATTTTAAAAAGCAGCATTATAGCAATTTAACGCCACTACTGCTTAACGGCCCATAAAAAAAATCATTAACGAGAATGTCCTGTTTGTTTGATCTTACAACCCTATTGGTTCACGTTTCCTTCATCTTACACGTAGCAGTGAAATATATACTTAAACACAGCTAATTTACATGCAATACAATAATAAATTTCTTATCGGATGACAGAGAACAAATACCAAAAAATGTTGATGCAATCTCCATTCAGCTCCCCAAAAACAGCTGCAATAAGTGAAGCTGACGAACCAGGACCATGCCACACGCCATGTTGTTGTCAGAGACGGAAAACTATCCAGAATTCACTGGCAAGCAGCGGAGATCACGCCTTCTGCTGCACGAAATCCATAGTGCTGGGGCACCAAAACGTGGCGGGACGCTCACTGCCATCACGACCGGGCTCATCTTTAACTGGTATCAACACCAAATAAACACTGGATAGATTTCCCACCTGTCTGCATGAAGCCCAATAAAACCAACTGATTCACGCCGAAGTCTGAAACAGCGACTAAGTCGCACAAACGCAGTGATCTCCATCTGCATTGCAATACTGTAATCACATTCAACGGCTCGTGTGCAATTATGGGCGATTATAATCCACAATAAATACAATTAGTTGGAAAATGTTTTGCAACTTGTTTTTACATACTCGCCTTGAATCAATATTACGATTAAAGTCAAACACAAAACACACCGGTCATCGAAAGCTGTCAGGTTGAGTTACCAAATAACTTCAAGCAGGTTACGGATATCAAACAAACGACAGGGTGCCGCTTGCAACAAAAATGTATCTTTGAACCCGAGTCGACGTCCACGACAAAATAGGAGCCATCTTGGGACCACCCCCTCCAAAAAAAAGTTGGGGGTGGAGGATGATCAAAGTAAAAAGAAAAGGCACCGCATGCTGCCCAACATGCGTGGGGATAAGCAAGCGTTTCCGTGACCCCGTACCTGTACGATCTCGCCCTCTGCACTGATAGTGGCTCCAGCTTTGGAGAAACGACCTTGCAGACCCGTAGTGTAAGTCGTGTAATCCCCATTGGGACTGGACTCGAACAGAACCACTTCCACGAAGGCGGTGTCCTTGGCAAAGGCGCTTCTTGAAGCCGCCACGGTCACCAGGATCAGGAAGGCCACTGGATCGCTCCGCGGAGAAGTCATCATAGTGCCGTGCGAGTCGACGCCGATCGAGACATAATTCCCACTTGCTTGGGGAATGCCCCTGACTCAATCTGAGCACTTACGAAAACTCAAGAGATCGCAAAAAACCGACGAGCAAACTGCGAGAAATGCACGGAAACGCACTTATTTGCTCCCTCACAGACTTGTCATCTGCGAGGCGCCTCGCTTCTTTTGCACTTCCCTCGCCCGCTGTTATTTCTAGTCCTATAAAGCGGACCTCTTTTGATCTTCAAACACGTGATTTTTTTTTCCCAAAAGGGTTATCCCCACCCACAATATTCCTGACCCTTTACTTCCCACTCCCAGTTTCCCGCAGCTACTAAAGTTAAGGGCGCGCTACACTGCCAATTATGCTGAAAGGAGAAAAAAAGATAATCTTTTTAGTTTTACTTTCCTTGTGGTAGATTTGATTTGATTTACGCTCAGAAAATGCCTCAACGTGTCTACTGTCTAGGTCTGAAAACAGGTCTACGTGATAACAGGGCGCACCGAAGAACAAAACACGTTTTCCAAGAAAATTACCTTTTCATTCTGTAACCTGTACTATCGAAAACTAATCGTCTAGCTTCTTAAAACAGCACTAACATTAATTTAAAAATATTTCCCGAATTTACTGTGGTATTCGTTCCCGAAATATTACGATTATTTCTTCTTTCAGAGTTAGAAAAAAAATAACTGAAGCAAAAACTACAAAATTGTCCCTGTTTGGGAATAATTTCGACTAGCAATTTGAAATAGACGAAAAAAGGAGATATTTCATTTAATTTAGATTTCATTTATCTGTTAGGAGAATCAAACAGCGCGTTGACATTTGCCGATTTTGTGTAGTACTGTTGAATGCTGTCGATGATATGTGGCTTACAATGACACATAATTGTTACTTTATTATTGGTTATTGTTATTATTGTATTGTTGAGTTTTTACATTGTGGCAGTCAGGCAGATGCCGAATACTGCCACCTTCCACAATCTGCGTAAACTACGTGCTAAAAGATGTTTACATTTGCATCCCTCTCGAGTTTCATTCAATGGAATGGAGTCACTGGAATGCAAACTAACATTGAATAGAGGTTTGTTCCCCTGGTCCCAGACTAAACATTTCCCCCCTCCGTGTCTTTTCACTCAGAGGTATAGAAGGAGGAAACAGCCAAGAGAGCTGCCCATTTTTCCCCAGGGTCCACACCTACCCTCCCGAGTCAAAACTGACTGGAAATGTGCTGCAGGACTTACAAAGGGGCTGTGCAACTTTAGAAGTATCAGTACTTACTGGCAGCTTGAGGTCCCATCCCCCTTGTTTGAAGAACATGGCGGAGAACCAATAAAAAGGAACAATTTATTGTTAATTTTCCGCACATTACAAGCATGTGGGGAGAAACAGATGAATCACATGGGAGGTCGGACCACAAAACAAGACAGCAGTGAAGAAAATGCTCCTCGCAAATGCAGAACAGATTGATAATTGAGTTTATTTCATGCAGTGCCTTATGATCAGGGAATAAGCCCCCTTCCCCCCACCAATCATCTTGCGCTTGGTAACTGCATATTCCAGTGTCCCGTATTCCCTCTCCTCCATACCCCATCCCAACTCCTGACGCCTACTCTACCACATGTCACTGCCACACGGAATCCTACTTCCCAGGGAGCTCACAAAACCAGCCAATGGCACTGCTGCTGCTAAACAACCGTGGCTGAAAATGTGCTTGTGTTCGCAGTACAGGGCAGCATTCTGTACGTGAGAACAGGCCCCACGTCTCCACAGATCTACGCTACCTGTACTTGTTTTCCCCAGTGAGATTGCAAAAACGGAAAATAACAGACTAGTAAACACCACCGTGCTCACTTCCCCATATTCAGAAACACAAAGCTGTAACATATGTCAGCTATAAACTGCCTTGAGTCCCCCCCCCCCACCATACACCAGCTGTTTCTGAAAGCACGCTTTGAAAGTCTTCCACACACAGGAGGTTATTAGTTTCATCTCACTTAACTGGAGAGCTGCCACCAGGACATTAATTAAACTCAGAGTATGCTTAGTAGTAAACCTTAGAAGTTGTTATATTCAAAGTAGAGTCCATATGATAAAAAGGACAAGAGAAATGGCGACTAATTGGCTGGAATGAAATGATCTAATATAGTGACCATCATGGTCAATAAAAAGTTTTGTCTAAGATATGGTAATCGCAGTTCTGAAGAACAGTGCATTTTAACTGAATCGTGTTAAGTTATGCCGCCCTCTTGCGGTTGTGTGTCGTCGGGAACTGATGCTGTTTAACGTCCACTTTCAGAGCAAATCTTTGAGAGGCGTTAATGGTAACTGGACTGGTCAAAGTCCACGTGACGGTGTTCATTTGGATACCCCAGAATAGCATGAGCAAATATTTTTTAGAATTTAATATCTATACTATATATACAGGCTATGAAGTGATTTTGATGGTTTTGAAACCAATTCACTGCTTCTTTTAATGACGTGCACATTAGCTAATGCATTGATAAATTATGTAATGTTACTGTACTATTCCATTCATCCATCCATCCATCCATTTTCCAACCCGCTTATCCTACTGGGTCGCGAGGTGTCCGGAGCCTATCCCGGAAGCAATGGGCACGAAGCAGGGAACAACCCAGGACGGGGGGCCAGCTCATCGCAGGGCACTACTGTGCCATTTACACAGAGAACTGATCCGTTGTCATATTGCAATACTCAATTATGACAGCAGGTGGCACTAAAAACCAAAGAATCATTTGTACTAGAATGGCCCACCAGAAGATTAACGCATGTCCTGGTTTTAATTACATTTAGGCTTTCAAGCCTAATCAATTTCAAGGCTTTCATCGAAGACGGTAGCTCCATAATTACTATTTATGGGCCTCACATACAGCTGGACATTCTTCTTAAGAACAAAACTGCATTACACCAGTTTCTTATCATACAAAGCAAGGAACATTCAGTGTAGGAGAGGTTTTCCTCAAATTCTATAACTGCGATGTTAATTAATATTAGAATGCATTGCTGTCCTCTTTGCCCCATTTGCAAAGCATTTGCAATGTCAAGCATGTGCGAGCTTGCTTAACATCATATGACGAAGGAATTTAAATCACCGAGCCTTGTTTCCAGTATCTCCGTGCCCATAGAGCCGAGGTGTGTTATTATTTTCCATTGTGTGTAATGCAGAGCTTCATACTATTGGTTTACACTTCATAGGAGGGCAATTCTGGGCAGGTACCTTAGGGGGACTTTAGCACAGCTCCCTTCAGACTGTCATTAAATGATATCTGCTGGCTGTAAGTTAATAAGTAAGCAAGAAGTAAAATTTACAGCTATCCCAGAATCCCCAGCAGCTGCGATAATATACTGAAAGTGTCAACATTACCCATATGAATGGATTGGGGTTAACGAACCGGAAGTGTGCTTGTTTCTGGTTCATGGGGGCCTTGCTGAGCTCACACTTGGACACTTCTGAAACCAGTCAAACTGAGTTGAGTTAAGCAGAAGAATTCAGGCATTAATCATATTAAAAAATATATGTCGATGATTTGGCTTGTCACCCAGATATATGGTGTGAAAGACTTGTATTGGCTGCTGAGTTGGGGAAGAAAAGGGAGGCGTCTTGATCTGGAATCATCAATGTGTCCATACAAGGACAAAGGGGTCTATGGCAAGACTCATCTACACCATACAGACAAAGGCACCTCTTTTTCATTGAAATCAAGTATTTCATTCAGATCCATTGCCATAGCTGGATAAAATCAAGCACCTAGTCAATACCACTCTCCCCATAAACAGCATCTCACCTTGCTTTGACTCCCCAGAAACTTCACCTCACCTTGTTTTGACTCCCCAGAAACTTCACCTCACCTTGTTTTGACTCCCCAGAAACCTCATCTCACCTTGCTTTGACTCCCAGAAACCTCATCTCACCTTGCTTTGACTCCCAGAAACCTCATCTCACCTTGCTTTGACTCCCCAGAAACCTCATCTCACCTTGCTTTGACTCCCCAGAAACTTCACCTCACCTTGTTTTGACTCCCCAGAAACTTCACCTCACCTTGTTTTGACTCCCCAGAAACCTCATCTCACCTTGCTTTGACTCCCAGAAACCTCATCTCACCTTGCTTTGACTCCCAGAAACCTCATCTCACCTTGCTTTGACTCCCCAGAAACCTCATCTCACCTTGCTTTGATTCCACATGCTCATGCTGTCATCTTTATTTCTCCCTGTACCGGCATCTAAGACGGACGTTGGTTCCTTTTCCCTAACAATCAGTATTGAACCCCCACCCATCATCCCTGATGCTCTGGCCAGATGTTGTCCCACATGGGGAATATATAAATTGAGGTACTGACCGTATATACTTACCTAACTGCTATGCATGGTGGGAACCTAAGAAAGTTATGAAGCACCCAGAGAAACACCAGAGAAGATCTGACCTTCGCCCACAACTCTGGCCTTGTTAACTGAATTAAATAGAAAGTTTCATCATCTTAAAAAAATGCTATTTCTGTTTCTTTTGTGTTTTGAGACTATCGTGCTGCGAAAGATGCGATATACGATAAAATCAAAAAACAGTATAATGAAATTCATTAGTTCCTCGTAATAATTGTGTGCTTCATAAAGTTGTTCCCTATTTCCATTTTTAATGCCTTTCCATGCACTCTCTTGAAAGAGAAAATAAAACTTTGTAAGGTCTGAGAATTACGAACGGAAATGCCTCAAACTCTGACTCTCTGCCTCAATCTGATGCCTGTTTTTCAACTATCAACTTTAATCAGTGATGATATCTGATTCTCACAGAAGCTCAAACATCCGTACTGTATGTTGTTAAAAGAGTATAAGGTTTTTTTAAAGTAATTGTTAATGTGTAGATTAACGTACTCTTCTGTAGATAGGATTAATTGTATTAAAAATCTGATTTTCATAACATTGTATAATTGAAAGGCTGGAAACTTGTTTAGCACTGTTACCCTCCATCTGTAGACGCAGGTTTGAGTCTCGGGTTGTGGCGCCACACGTGTACAGTAGCATTCCCTGCCGTGTCACCAGGGGTTTTCCTCCAGTTCTCCAGTTTCCCCCCACAGTCCCAAAGCACGATAAGGTGTATTGCAGAGTGTGTGTCCTGCAATGGATTGGCCTCCCATCCTGGGTTAGTCTCTGTCTTATGATAGTAGCTTCCAGGAAAGGCTTCTGACACCAGTGACCCTGCATAAGACAAGCGGGGATGGATATAATACTAAAGCATGAAGTAATAACCAGGTTCAAGGTACCTGTGGACGCCTGGGAATGCCATCCTTCCTACGGGTAAAAAAAACCCAACAAAACCGCTGCCTTTGAAAATATACTACCTACCACTGACCTACCCACTCCCCCTCAGCTAATCCTCAGCAATCCATTTGGCAAATTTTATTACTGGGGACACCCCACCCTCGTAAAGATTTACCCCCCCCAGCTTGAAGTACAATAATCACTACAGGTTTCTGAGCCTGTGCAAATATTAGTGTAATGTAGCCTCACTGTGAATCAAGAAAGCGTGCAAAATAATTACATTGATTCTCAAAACATCTCTAATGGTCATTTTCACCCAATCCCAAGCTTTCCCTCCCCCTCTACACATGGTCCAATAAGGACCAAGAACAAGATGCACCCTCCATCAGTAAGTGTGTGCAAACACCGTCTGCTGCTTTTGACCCTCCTTTGTCAAACAACGTAGCACAGTTGCGGACGGCAGCCAATCCCTCACTTCCACCCGCAGAACTGTGGAGAGAGACTCTGCCGTGAAAATATTAGAGAGCCGGTCTATTCCTTTAAATCGCCAATTCCAAAATACTTGTGTCATATTTTGTGGCCCAAAATATATGGATATCTGACTGCTTTTTCTTTTTTAATGTGCTGTGATCACCAAGATGCGTTGGTGATGTTAATTAAATTGTTTACATTGACTAAATTAAATATTAAATTAATTTAATCGTTATATCCACTTGCTTCCTTCCCTCGAAAGAAACCAATGGACTTTTCTCATACTTTTACGACCGACAGCGTTTCATTATATATTGTGGCCTCTTAATTCTGATGTCGTAACTAGCCTTATGTTCCATGCTTTGTGAAACTACTGCCTGTTATTGCATCACTCATCTGTGGACAGCAGGTTAAAATGAGTTTACAGGAGAGGTACCACCTATTGGTCATCCCAAAGAGACGCATAAATAAGCGATGCTGAATGTAGTAAATCATTACTATAAATCGACGTCTAGGGTAACGTTTTGCAACCCTGTATCTACTTAGGATTGTCCCATACATAAAAATGTTTCAATTATAACACGCATTTATAATTTTGCATTTAACCCGGCAGCTTCCACATTTTGTAACACTAAGGTAACTATTTACAGCTTTAAAAAATCGTTAGCAGGTGCATATATGTTAAAAACAGCGAGAAATTATGCAAATCGTACGAAACTGCATATACAAGAACTGAAAAGTATGCATGAAACTACAAAAACTGTCATAACCCCGAAAGTAAAACCAATTTTAATATGCCAAGTGTACATGCTGGTTCACCCCCGAAATCCTATGAAAAAATATTTTGAATACCGCTATTTTCTATTTTGTGGTTCTCTTAATTATTTCAAATAAATTACTAATCATTATAAATTTATCACATATATCACAAACACCCATAGGGCGTAACAAACATGGATGTTTGAAAAGTTTATTGTGACTTTCGTGGATACATAATAGCAAATAATAGACAGGTATTACATTACAAGGACGTTAGGTGCGTTAAACGTTGCTGCTGTCACGGCGACAAAATTGCATACGGTAACTGATCAGAAAAAAAATAATCCAATCAGCTCACACCTTGTATTGACGTCAAACCCGCATACACCAATCACATCTCACCACGCCAATAGTATTCAGCTTCAGACGGAAATTCTGTGGATCATTAAGGAATCGGGAGGTGGGGTGTATCAGTGGGAAATATTACGTTTTTTTTTGTTTTTATTCTGACTAAAAAGTCCTGTTTTTTCCCCATAATATAAATTATATAAGGTACCACTATGGTGGTTGTGACAACAGGGACAGGGGGTGCCCATAAGATATATCTCATCTCCGGGAAACAGTCCGCGGGGTCCGGCGCAGCGGATGGGAGATTCAGCCGGTCGGTGTCGGTCGTCTTGCCCTCTCCGGGGAATCAGGCATCTTCGGATACAGACTCTCAGGGATCTGGGCCGCCTCAGCGCAAAAGACAGCGGCTCACACATCTGAGCCCAGAAGAAAAGTCACTGAGAAGGTTGGTGGTTTTTTCCCCTTTTTTATTTACCATTTTTTATCAAGTATAACAATTATCCGGAAGAGGCTGTCTACAATGAGTACTGTTATTTATTTTAAAATAGTCTTTTCCTTTACTAACATACTTCTTGCTCGTGGTTGGATTCCCCCCCTCCCCATCCCGATGTGCTGTCCGCGTGGCAATATGGCCGCCCCTGCGCATCCGAAAAAAAAGCCTTTACTTTGCGTTTCTTACAGGAAGCTGAAAAACAGGGTTGCTGCCCAAACAGCAAGAGACAGGAAAAAAGCCAAAATGGGCGAACTGGAGCAGCAGGTTTCTGAATTAGAATTGGAGGTGATTAATTTATTCCCCCCCCCCCCCCCATCTAAAAAGCTGGAATGAATTTTATTTAGCAGATATCACACATATGTGCCGGTGTTGATATTTTAAGAGCAGTTCCATATACGTGTACTGTCATGTCTCCGTCAGAACCAGAAACTTCACTTGGAAAACAAACTGCTTCGTGAAAAGACTAAAAGCCTCATGAATGAAAATCAGGAATTTCGTCAGAGGCTTGGGTTGGACACCCTGGGCGTCCAAGAAAAGGTATGAAGATAAACTTCTCACCTAACGTCTGCTGTTTTGTTTCGGGGTCAGGTTGTGTAAGCATGATGCAAGTCTTTCTTATAGAGGTGGTTTCTCAATTTCAGTCAGAGATTCGAGTCCCCCAGAGCTGTTGGGGTGTGACTTTTAAATGTCTGACATGTCTGTTCATGTGTAGCTGCATGTATTTCACGTGTAACTGAGGGGGCGATCATGTGGGCTGTGGCCGACTTAGTCCAGCCTCTGACGATCCCTCTCTCTCCCCTGTCGCAGTTCCAGAATGTTCCGTCCAGCGTGGATGCCCTCAGCGTGGTGATCGGGTCTTCTGAGTCCGCAGCACTCAGGCTACGTGTGCCTCTGCAGAAGGTGCAGGCCCAGCATTCATCAAAGCTGAGGAGCTCCAACTGGATGTGTGCAGTCACAGCTCTGCAGATCCTGAGGTGAGTGCTGGGGGGGGGCATTTTAAGTGGGTGGTTTTTGGGTTTCCTTTTGTGCCATGAATTGCATGTGCAGGAGTTGGTGCTAATTCATTATTTCTCCATTTGTCTTCCCAGTCTGATCTGCTGGGCATTCTGGACATCCTTGACCCAGAATTGTTGCTCAGGTGTGGCTCCCTGGACCAGGAGGCCGTGCCGGAGTTGGGCGGGGTCGAATCAGATCCAGTATCTGCCCCCTCTCATACAGATGTGGGGGCCCCACCGACAAGGCTGGAAGGCCCTAATGAACTGATCCACTGGGACCACATCTACACCCGGCCCGTGGAGGTGGAGCAGGAGGCCACGGCGGAGCAAAGTGAGGAAAGCGACCCTGAGGTGAAGATGGGCGGGGAACGGGACCTGGAGGCGGAGCCGTCGGTTGAGATGCTCTCAGTCAAGGAGGAACCGGAGGAGAAGGACTTGATCTCCCCACTAAGCCAAGGTGACTTGCTTAGTCCTGGGGGTCCTGAGGAGGGCTGCTACCTTTCAGAGTTGTACAGCGACTCTGAGTACGAGCGTTCCCCTTCTCCTTTCGGAAGCATGTCCTCTCCGCTCTGGGATGACATCTTTGCCAGTGAACTCTTTCCCCAACTCATCAGTGTTTGAGATTCCAGCTCCATAATCTTGCTCTTACATGTAAACACTGCCTAAAATTGCTTCATTAGACCAGTAAGCTCATATACTGCAGTAGAGCCCACTAAGCCCGTATGATCACTTACCAGCTTTCTTCAGGACTGCTGCAATGAGTCTCCACCGATGATGCGTAGTTACAGTGCTTGAGTTACTCCTGGCTTCGTAATTCTGTAAGTGTATGCTTAAGGGATTATCTGTAATTTGAGTGGTATGGGATTCAGAATGTTGGGAAAGCATTTCTGTACTTTGTGCAGGTGACAAATGCCGGATAAAAATGAGAGCACTGAATCTATTTATTTGTTTGGTCCGTTCCGCCATGTGTATCACAAGATGGAGCGTTCTTGCTGGTGTGATTTAACCATGTTCTTTATTCCTTTGTACATTTTCATACTAAGGGTACGCTTTCCTCGCAAATTAAATGTGCATAAAGAGAATCGAGCATTACATCTTCCGTGTTCCTCGTCTCCTTCTCTGGTTCTTGTGTGTTCAGTGGTAAAGGGTGGGGCAGCACTGTGGTCAGTAATATAAACGTGATGCCAGAAGGATGTGGGCTCCAGGTCCTGAAACGTCTTTCTGTCACAGTCTTATGAATAACAGCGGCCGCTCCCGTATTTTTGACACCTTATTAGCATAAATAATATTTATGCATTATTGAGATACAGAGGCTTCCATTTTATTGTTGCTAGTAGTTTTTTTTTTTTTTTGCGTAAATGTTCTAGAATTTCTGTTTTCTCCAGGAATCAAGCACCAGTGAAATTGACCTCACTCAATGCTCTTATTGTTTGATCAACAGGTTCTCAGACAGGTACGTCAGATGTTATTGTGGGTGCAAAGCAGGTGTAGCCGTACTGACGTTCCTGTCCAGCCTGCTTCTTATTGATCTTGTGCCAAATTAGATCCAACCCTTCTGAGCAGATTCGTATTTTTTAAAATGCGAATTCCATTAAAGTCCAGCTAGGCCCTGGGAGTCTCTACGTGCCAGTGGAGTTTTACCTCAGGAAAAACATACCCCCCACAGCCTTATCTGTAAAGTGCTGCGTCTATATCTACCATGGCTGCTTCTGTGTTGATATCCCAGCCACATGTCATGCTCTCCGTTCAGTTTTTTTTCTTTTTAAATTGACCATAGGCTTTATCTTTAA
This sequence comes from Brienomyrus brachyistius, assembly GCF_023856365.1. NCBI lineage: Eukaryota > Metazoa > Chordata > Actinopteri > Osteoglossiformes > Mormyridae > Brienomyrus > Brienomyrus brachyistius. The sequence continues at coordinate 71,073 of NW_026042392.1, read as the reverse complement.
AAAAAAAAAAAAAAAAAAAAAAAAACATTTCCTCTTCTGCTCCTGGAAATGCGTTGCTCTTTGTTCCTGTTTTTGATGGCTTCCTGTTTGAGGTTTGATCTTCATCTAAAAGTTGCTCAAAATCCCCGGCTTGTTTTCTCCGCAGCTCTTATCGCCGACAGAAAAACAACGCTGAGCAGAGACTCGTAGCTTCATGCTTTGACCACACTAAAAAGAAAATATCACCACCTGAACATAACACGAGTTAAAAGCATTAGAAGTTGTAGAGTTCAAAGTATCTGTGGGGTGCTGTATTTTCTGCTCAAGGGCATATATGGGTGACGATTTTGTGAGTAAGTTTGTTGAGTGGATTACCTTTATACACAGTAAGATGTCCCACATGACCTGCACAAGGATCTTATTGTGTCACAGCAGTTTGCACTCGTCAGCTTCTCCTTCCTCCTCTTTTGTCATTTTTGACTGAAACATGGTCAACCGAAATGTAAGATACCCTTGTAGCCTAATTTAAGGACCTAGACTGAAATACCCTTTTCTGGAAAATTCAGCTGTCTGATATATTGCACTAAGTCACAATGTTTAAACTCTTGTCGCAGAGCAACCACATTTAATGAAGCAAAGGTCGAATGATCTTTTATCTGAGTGCCCAAATAAAAACGCCCTGGTGTGACTCACGAGGTATTTCAGTCCGTTTACGATTTCACAATCGGCATCCATTTTTGCTTGCCCGTCAGATTTTTCTGAAGTTGAATTACTTTTAATTATTAGTTTTAGTCTCAGACTGAATTTGGGCGTGTTCATCTGGTAAAATGTTGTCAGTCTGCGGTGCTACTTAAAGCAGATTCCTAGAATTCCTGCCCTTCAAGTTTGTCACCTTTCTGTGAGTTTGGGCGTTTTCCTGAAACTCAAGCTTGTGGCACAAAGGACATGCGTGTCGTTTCAACGATGGAGAAAACGCGCTGACATTCCAGAGCATAGCATGCAGCCTGTGCCTTTGCTACTTCATGGTGCTTTGTGGGAGTCCTCACGAAATTCACCTCCAGCTGGGTCGCCTCCCTCCCTGAACACATTATAAAGCACAAATTCTTCAAACTGGGGTTTCTCTAATTGGCTAACTAACAACTGGCCGATGGACTGAAGTGAAAGACCAGCCAGGATGGATCGCTTCCCAAATATGCTTCCGGCTTCCTACAGGATCTTGAAGACACCCAATAACTCGGAGTCACGAATTATGGAACGTCACCCGCTTTTTTAATTTTTTGTCTTATGTTTGTCTGCCAAGGATTAATGACAGAGGGATTCTGGCTGTACTCAGTAGGATTATATGGTGTGTGAGTGGTCACAGATACCGGCAGCGCCACATTTCCTGCATTGTGATGGAGCGCCAGTTACAGCCATGTGGCGCGATTCCCTGAGGGTGATCCGGCTCGCAGGATCCTCATCGCTGAGGACCCGAGCGGCTGGACCAGGCCAGGGGGACGCCCATGAACAGCTGCTTGCAGCAGATAGACGGCCATATGGGACTAAACCCCATGTCGGCCTGGGGGGTTGCCAACCGGGATCCCGAGGTGTTTTGTCGTGTGGTGGGTGCAGCGACGCGCTGTACCACTGCATGCCCCCCAACCAGACCTGACCTATGTGGTCAGAGTCCCAATTCATCCAAACATTTTAAAACAATATAAATAAGAATACTGTCATTAGGAACAATGACATATATGCTACATTCTGGGCTCTCAATGGATTTTGTCACTGCCTGGCACTAACTGACTCAGGAAAAAGTTAAAACATTTCAGTCATATGACCTCAATGAAGGCTTTCCTCTGGCCGTTTGATATCGGGTGGCTCCACAGCATTATCGTGACGGCTGGAGGCCGCTCTCTCAGTACCCGTTCAGGCCTAGCATTCAACCTTTAACAGCCTTAACACCCCGACAGCACTGCCGCTCTCGTTTTGGAAACAGAAACCGAAGCTGAGGCTTCAGTGGCTGAGACCCAGCTGCTGTAACCAAAGCCTCGCGGCATCGGTGGGTCAGGCTGCTCTATCAGTTGTTTAACGTAACTTTCCTTCGTACAGCTTTATTCCATGTACGTCACTATCAAGACGTCATTCAAGGATAAGTAATTGAAATAAAATTTTACTCTTCAGTGTCAGAATACCTAATACTTCTAACGATAGGCAAGTAAGATATATCTCATAACAGTGACAATTAAAGATATGCGCTGCATGCCTTTATGTAATATGCAGATTCATCAGAAACTACAATATATAAGCATCAATAAAAATCCCCTTCACCACCAGCGCTACGTGGAAGGGCTTGACGTGTGAGGGGAAGAACATGACTATTTTTTGCATTACTATTTTAACGAGTCGTGTGTTGTGTTTTTCATCTTAATCTGAAACACAAAACACGCATATACAGTTTAAATTACAACATTCTTGCAGACTGATCCGGAAACCCGATCACACAGTATCTATAATAAGGAACACAAGGAACTATGGGTAAGAAATGTTCTTATTTAGGATAAAATCATCTGGCCCCAAGTTGGTGAACTTGCTAAAATGTAAATGTCGATATACATTTTTTATTATTAAATGGAACTTTCTGAACATCTCAACACCTAGACCACCCCCAAGGCAGGTCTGACATCCGTCCCTTACAATACGCGATCCTCCCGTATTGGAAAATAAAATGTTGCATCCTGTATTATAAGGGACGGATGACAACAATACCCTCAGGAGAAATCATTTATCGTCTTACGGACAAAGCTTCTATTACCTTGCTCTTCCAAATACAAAATACGATATGTAAACACGATGGCTGAAATTAACAACTAGGGCGCCATCTCCTGGACATATCGGAGTACTTCATTTATTTATTTTGTAATTTCAGAGTAAACAGCTTATCACTCAGAAGATTTTAAATAATCATGTTTTGAGCAGTAACGACCAGAGATTCACACACTTTTTTTTGTTTATTTTTTAAGTGTGCTTTTCTAGCCTGAATGTTATACTAACACAGAAAGCAGCATTTGTATATTGTTCAAATATCCCAGAATTGATGTATAGGTATGTCCATACGAACATCCTGTGACTGCTTGGAATCTGCAAATTCTTTTCATTTCTGTTTTTATTTAGACAGTTCACCTATTGTGCGGGGCGAAGTAAGTGAAGCACAATAAATGTCAGACGTGTTTAATTTCAGTAGACCCTCCTCTGCCAGAGATTATTGCAAGGACGAACTGTACTTTATCAAACGGCAGTGATCTCATTTGCCGAGGGAGTTACAGCGGCAGAATATCGCATCGTAACTGGCCTTGACTATAAAGTTGCCTAAGCGAAGGGGCGTAGACTGTGTTTATCACAACTTCGGATACTCTTGGGAAATGTTAATGTTCTAGGGTTGTACCCAGTGGGCTGGTGAGTGCTGAACTTTCGGTCTGATCGAAGAAGTTTTCTTTGAATGAGAGTGATTATATGTTCTTACATGACCTTATAACTCCGATTTTATATTTCTCTGTGTTAGTCTGCGACCGTATAGATCGTTTGACAATGTATATCGATCTCCAGTCCATTTACCGAAAACGTCTCTTTTTTCTGTTATAATTAGTATTATTATTATTGCTGCTGCTGTTGTTCTTGTTCTTATTGCTGCTGTTGATGTTCTTGTTATTGCTGTTATTGTTGCTGCTGTTCACACCTCGCCTACTTTTTTGCACGAAATTCCCCCCGCGTTCTCCAAGGCGGCTCCTAATCCATTAGATCCCAGAAGAGACCCGCAGGGGCCCCGCCCGGCACTGTCTCCATCGGTGAAATTCCTCACCACCCTGCTGACTGTACAGCAGTCCACCTGCCGCTGTCAGCCTTGCTGTATCTAAGATAAACAGCTCTCTGATTATCCCCTGATAACGGAAATATTAATTCATCAAAGAATGCTGCATAGCCATGGGCTCGCCATCAATTTTTTTAGACAGGAAAGGTTCCTCTCTCACATTACAGTATTTTTCATTCATTTATTTTATTTTTAGCTGGGACTAGCATCTTTTATAGCACTGAAATCATCCAAATGACATTCCAGGCTTTTGTATTATTCTTTGACTTTGAATAATTAGCAATGCAGGCCAGTTATAATATCAAAGCACCAAACAAAAACTGGTTGAAATGTGCATTAGTTAGTCCTCATGATGATCAGACGCAGAACAAAACAAAAAGAATTAACAACAGTGGGAACTCCCCGGCGGCCATCTCCATCAAACACAGTACCTTCTTTCACAGCTCAGAGGTGGAATATAAGCCAGCTGGCCCCCAGCAACAGGGGTCTGCATTCCCAGATCTCTCCTGCTGGTTGCCACTGGAGCGAGTCTCCCTGAAACTGTCCCGGGCGACGCCTCCTGCAGAAAGCACACCTTACCGTGCAGCAAGCACGCATCTCCATGCTGGGGGCCCCAGGCTCCGGTCACCAAGGAGCCAACGGAGCTCCCTGGGATATGACGAGATTATAGAGGGCAGTGCCAGGCAGCAACAGCCCTGTGACCACAGTCATCCGCCAACTATTTGCCATTTCCCCTCTAGGGCTATAAATAGGGGCAGTCAGCATCTCCTTCTCGAAGCGGCTCGGCGGTGGCACCTCCCTCGCCACCTACCAGGAGCATCATCTCCTCCCCACCTTTCCCTCTCATAGGATCACTGTTCCTGCTGAGTAAGTGTCACTGCAGGCAGCTTGGATATATAAATGAATTCTCTACAGTACTGAGCTATTGTTACTTTAAGCTCTGGCCATTAATCTGCCTCTCCCCCCCCCCCAAACTTTTCTAGAGAAATCCAGTGGCTCCTCTTGGCTTACAATTGCCTTCCATTTAACCAGACGTTACAACAGCCTTTGGAACTGTGTTGTATTCAAGCTCTTGCTGCCAGTTGCATCTCTCTGCATCCTCTTCCCAGACTCCTGCTCCTCGCTACACCATGACTGACCACAGCAAGGTGGTACCACGCCCGCTCTTCCACCGGGACATGAACTCGGACCCTTTCCATGGTTGGGCTCGGCCGAGCCGGATCTTTGAGCAGGACTTAGGGCTGCCTCCCTTCTTGGAGCCCGGGGACCTTGGCTGGATTAACTGGGCCCGACGCCGCCTTGCTATGTCATCCTGGCCAGGGTATACGCGGACCCCGCTCTTTGCCTCATCCGGCCTGCCTGGCCCCCAGCACCAACACGAGGTATCTGGGGGGGTGTCGGAGCTCAGGACCGGGCCCGACTGCTGGAAGATTGTGCTGAATGTGAAACACTTCTCACCAGAAGAAATCACAGTCAAAACCAAGGAGGGCTACCTGGAGATAGCAGGTACAATGAAATCATCTGCAATTTATATGTGATAAGTGCAAAGAGACCTTTCGATCTGCCACCTCACTTCATTTCTGAAAATCTGAACTAACGTATCAAGCAGCTACATAGATGTTATGCATGTAGATAACTTGATATTTTACATTTTTGGTAGCTCACAGTATTGAAAACACTCCATGAATAGCTTGTCCCCACGTCTTTAAATTCCAAGGTGAGAAAAGAATGTAAATATGCTGGTGGGTTCTGACAAATGATCTGCTCCCTCCATTTCACTGAACTGTAAACTGTGGCCAAATTGCACTGAAGCGTGTGAGCTTTCGGAAAGTTATGGGGCTGCTCTCCGGATGAAGTGTTCGTGCAAAAATCCCTGGACACTCTGCGTACATAGTCCAACCTTGTGGTTTACTGTGTACGTCTTTATTTGTGTTGCATGCTGGATTTATTGTTCAGGGAAGCATGAGGAGAGGCAGGATGAACATGGATTCGTCTCCAGATGCTTCACAAGGAAGTACAAGTAAGTAGAGAATGACTGAAACTGTAAATTCACACGCTTAGAATCCTGGAATTACCGCATAGGGTTGCTGCTACTTTTTGATTAATGGAGAGCAGACAGTGTCTCTCGCTTCTTTATGTCACCGCTGTCCCCAATCAGGTGACTGTCCCTCTCCTCCACAGGCTCCCTTCCGGGGCAGACCTTCTGAACATCAGCTCATCGCTTTCTGGGGACGGCGTGCTGACTGTGGAAGCCCCGCTGATGCCCCTTGGTCCCACGCTCACGCCCGAGATCGTCATTCCCATCCAGGTGAAGAGATTGCCGAGAGTCGAACCATACTAGTGTTTTGTTTTTGCCTGCATTCCAATCGAAACATCGTTTGAGGCTCTAGAGTTGATGCCCCTATTTTATGAGTCTGTGATAAGAGATTAACTGTGTTGATGCAGGTGGAAGAGGAAGGAAACAACGGGGGGAAGGATCTGAGAGAGATGAAGCAGGGGAATTTAGAGGAAACAGCACCCCCTGCTGGTGGGGAGGAGCACTGGGCAAGAGAGGAAAAGCCCAAGTCTGGAGTTACGCCTCATGCCATTAACCTGTAAATGGGAAACCTGGTTTGGTGCAGTGGACCAGCCTGGCTCACCATCACAACGTGCTTGACGCAGACCTGCTTTCAATGCTGTACAGTCCAACCCCTGATAACACATGACCTGCACTGAGCAGACGTCTGGGTCAGGGAGGATTAATGATGCGACGCAGCAGCTAGTAACAAGTCACCGGCTTTGGCAGGACACCTGACTGAAAACGGGGTTGCATATCGAATATTCAGCATAAACTAAATATAAATTAATTGAATGATGGCTTCTGAAGGAGCTGCCAGGACACTGAACATGCAGTCAGTGTGGTTCCCACTGCTTGTCCTTAGTTAACTGTAAATCCACTTAACCTGTGTTTTTTTCAAAACTCCAAAAAGGTTATCATTTAGTCTTCTGACTGTTTATTTATATAGATTTATATACCACAATTATACGTACTGGTAAAAAAGAACACAAATTACTTATAAACACTAATAATCTCAGGAATATGGAAGATGCATATTTTACAGTCCATTTCATTCAGATTCCAACAGAAAAGAAAGGGAATTATAATAGGATGGTTGGTGGGGGTTGGGGCCGAGGATTGTGGGGCTGGCGAGGTCTTTGGCATTGTCCCACCGTGTTTGAGCTGCACATGTCCCTGTGTCAAGCCATGGGTGTCTCCTGAGCCCTGGGTTCTGGCTCCCCACCCTTGATGCCAGCGGCATCTCTGCTGAAGAGGTAATAAGGTGGGGTGTGTGGAGCCTCGATAATGAGGACACCCTCGGGGGAGAGGGAGGCGAAGACTGCCAGGGGGTCGACAGTGCCTGGGATCCTGGGGACAGAAATGAGAAACGGAGCTCAATCCGGTGTCCCAGCATGAAACCGGGCAGCGGCTATCAGGATCTGCCCCAGCTGATTTCACTCAAAACCTGTCCACAGCTCCACTGACTCACTTAGCAATTGCATATATTTTGTCTACTGATAAATATTCTTCAGAATAATATAACTGATATATATATACTTTCTGAGTATTGTGTTAGGTAGCTACAGAGTTGAATATGTCGTACACTTTTTAAATGTAAAAATTATAACCATGCTAATAAACTATTCAGACAACACCAATGAAGATCAGATGTTTTTTTCTTTTCAATTATAACACAAATGTATATTCTAGATAATTTTTTAAGTACTGTATCTGATTGGCTGACAGGGACAATAGTAATTGTTTGGGATCGCCATGGAGACCCGGACACATGAAAGTCACCCAGGGCAGCATCTTAAGCAGCGAATGCTCATAACTCTGTGGTGGAAACAGCTGCAGCATCACCATCAGCTGTGTGAGCCTAATAAGGACACAGGGCCGGTCTGCCAGTGGCTGGGAGCGGGCTGTCAAACCCCCGAGAGCTGCTGCATAACTCCAAACTTCGCGCACTTTCCCCACAGCTGAATGCCACCCAAAGCGGGAGAGAGGTCAAAATGACATCGCAAAATAAATATTGTGACTGGAACATTTGTATCATTCATACCTGGAGATAATGGTTAGTGGCGTTGTCACGGAAACTACTGATCTAGCAACCTCCTGGAGATGCCATGTAGTTTAAGTGTATCAGGGTTATGAGCATTTTAATGGAAATACTTTCCAATAAACACAAAGTTTGAGGACGAATTGCTGTATTGACTTTAGCTATCAAATCTATATTGTGATGCCCACAAACATCCACTACCGACGAGAATCACTGTAGCATTTATGAGCTATGTCCAAATGTCACCTGAGAACGGGTCCCTCCTTGATGGTGCATGTGACAGGCCCGTCACAGTATTTTAACAAAGCACTTATTCTGATTGGTTGAATTGGCTGTCAGGAAGCCGGGATCTGAGGGGGATCGGAGGAGGATCTCATGGGGATCTCATGGGGATCTGAGGGGGATCGGAGGAGGATCGGAGGTACTCACTGGATCCTCTTGTTGAAGCTTTTCGTCACGGTGCCCCCCTCATTTTGCTTTTCTTCATGCTTCCCTACACAAAGGAGGACACAAAAGGAGGTGTGTGAAGTCATTTACGCGATTCCCATGGAAGACACATTCATGCCCCTAAGAGACTCTGAGCAACGGGGTATGATAGGGTGTTTAAGTATAGGAAGGTGTCTAACGTTCAGGGTCGGGACAGGAGGGTGATATAAGACAGGAGTAATTCCTTTGCCCTCCAGGCACAGAGCTACATAGCAGAATCCAGACTCCAGAGCAGCAGCCTAACACAGCTCTTCTGTTTAATAAACACTGTCTTCCTTGCCGAAGGTCTGCTCAGGACAATGTTTTCTGCTTCTCGCAAAATGAAAGCCATCATAAGAACTCTGGTTAGCGACCCCGAAGCCCCACAGTCGACGTGACTGACCTCTCCCCTCACACACACAGCCCATGAGGTCGCACATGTCACCTAACTGTCTCTTTAGGAGACCAACCATCTGCCTGCGCAAGGCCAGTCAGCAGTGTGCTGGTTTGGTATGCAGCAGAATACTCACACCTCCGATATGTGTTCCATGACACTTTGTGACTGCGGTCAAGGTTAATTCAAAATAGCTTAATTTCAACACACTGACAGTCTTGCTCTGGTACACAGTCCACGTGGAAAGAATCACACTACTGAAGTGTGATCGTTGTCACGACCCATCTACAGACTGTGTGGTTCAAGACCTCTTTGAAGACTATTTCGCTATTAGTTTCATAAATCGAATAAAAAGGTAAAATATACCCTACATATTTTGTTTTAATAACGACCTTGACAAGTCTTATTCAAAGTGGAAAAGTGATGAAAAAAATGAAATGTGAGCACAGTAAATAATACTACTTAAGATGTAGTGCCTACCAGAAACCTCGACATATCCGTCTTTGGTTTTGATGCTTATCTCTTCTGGCTTGAAGCTGTTCACGTTTACGCAGACCTTCCACGGGTCTCCGGGAGTCTCAGGCGGGTCGCCGTGCCGTGAGGCGCCCCCGGGCGCGGCGCCCCCGGACGTACGTGGGAAAGACGAGCGCAGACCGCCGGAGAAGGGAGAGCTGAGTCGGGAGCGAGCCCATGTCGGCCAGTCCATGGACAGATCGTCGGGGAAGGACGGCATGGTAAACTGGTCATCCATGAACCGGGAAGCGAGCGATTGCTCCCCAAACGGATCCATCGGTATCCTCGCCCTTGCCCGCGGGTGAAAGTGTCCTTCTGCCATTGCTGCCCGGAAATTAACAAAAACTCCGTAACCTGTACTTGTCCGCTATTTAAAATAATCCGTAAACGACCCTCAAGCTGAAACTTTTCAAAAGTCAAATTTACGCGTAAAAAGATTTAAATGCACACGGCCACGGCTTAGAAGTTATAGTGCCGCACTTCTGTAGCTCCTTGCTTGCGGGATCGCAATGACCGCACGCACTTTTCCGACTTTATATAACGGGATTTACTCAGGCGGAGTTTAGGATCACTTGCGCCCTGTAGTTTGCCTAAGTTGTGAGACATTGACAAGTTGTGCTTTTTTGCGCAACAGCTGACGTTACCCTGGGAGTCACCCGCTGTCCTGGCCGCTGGCCCGAATTTTCTATTGATTCCGAGTGCTGAAAAACATCCAGGGTCCTGGCATGTAACCCCGCCTGTGACCATCATGCACTTTTAAAATAGAAATGATGTCAGCACCTATGGAAGACATACAGGTTAGCCTGATGTCAGTGGACATGCAAAACCGGACCATTCACTCATGAAAATTTTGAGTGTAGTTATTTAGACACTAGCTGTAAAACCCCCCATAGATTAAAAAAAAATATTTGCAGTCTCTAGTTTGGTTATTTGTAAAACTATGAAATGACTATTCCCATGAAGAAAGTGGGTAATTTTCACATATCCAGTCTTGCTTTCATTGAAGGCGATAGATGGGCAAATGACCTTATGTAGGGGACTAGACTGACATCAGCACAGACACTCAGGTGTGGCTCATTTCAGTAAGCATGCGATCATAAAGGTAAATAACACAGAGGCCGTGGGTGAGAAGGTCGCCCCCCCAGGAGGGCCGCATCCAGCTACCCTGCAGCAGTTGGGGTAAAGGTCAGTGGTGTCAAAAGGAGTTTGACATGGGGGGGGTGGGGGTGCCATATATATTGTTACATCGCGATGGGAATGGAGACATCTATCTATCTATCTATCTATCTATCTATCTATCTATCTATCTATCTATCTATCTATCTATCTATCTTTTGGGGAATTGAGGGGGGTTGCCAATATTGTGAGGGGGGGGGGGGCAGCCCTGCCCCCCCATTTCTGGGTAAGGCACCTGCTCTACGGTCCAGTAATGATGTCATTCCTCTTCCGGTCATGAGATTCAAACTCACAACCTTATGTAGACAGGCCCTGTTCATTCAAGGCAGTTCAAAATGGGCTTTTGCTCAGACTCACAAAGACAAGGTTTGTGCAACATTCAATACGCCCTCACATAAATAACTTTTGTTAGTATAATTTATTCTGGGACATATGTTTGAGGATCATGTCATTTTCACAGTCATGGAGAGAAGCTGGGAGCCTCTTGGCTGATGGATTATAAACTATCGAGGAAAATACAGGTTTTAGTTTTACTGGAAACTCATAATATGAAAAAATCCAGAGATCTGGGCTACAGCGACTCAAAACACTGTAAGATAACATATGAATTAGTATAAATGTAGCTTTAAACAAATGTCTTAAAAATGCTTATTCTAAGTTCAAATAAAGAACAGAAGTGAACTAAAATCCAATATAAACACTCACTGTCTAACGCAAAGAAGCTGGACAAATTAGGACATAGTTTTTCGGTTTTAGGGGTCTTTTTTTTGGGGGGAGGGGACTATTAATTAGCTGGGCTGACAGAGTTTGGTGATGATCTTTTTACTCTTCAAGGGCATTGTACTGGCGATTATATGGTTCAAAAGTGGCCCAAGCAGCTGCTGGGTCCTTCACCTTAAAGTGGCACTCTTTAGGTGTCCCACACAGTGCCTGACTTTGCGCAGTACACAAGCTTTTAGCTTGTCAAGATACTCTGTAACTATGGCTACAGAAGGCTTTGTTCAATGTAAGACCACCTGTGGTCCTGCCAATCACATGATGTCTAAGCCATAAAAGGAAAATCACAGGAATCCTTTGAAAGTTCTGATGGACAGAGACAGAAATCAGTACTGTCTGCTGTAGCGAGCTACTTCAGGAATGCGCGGAATGTAATTCACCACAGGACAATTTTGGCTGACTAATGTTGTGGGGATGGTACATATGAAATGATCAAAGTTTAAATAATCTTGTTCAGGGACACGATAATTAAATATACAAGAGAATCAGACTCTTTCCCATTTATGCAGACAAAATGCTTTTGTACAAGTACAGATACATTGGACTGTGTTTTTTTCACATATCGCATCTTATTAAGACATACACACATTATAATGTTATAATAATGTTATAATAAGGTTATAATGTGTATTCATCATCAGTGCATTAAATAAAACTTTTAAATACATGCTGCAATGTATTAAACAGACAGTACCACCTAATGGTTGAAAAACAGGATAGCAAAATATGGACCCCTGTCCTTCGTGCGGTGTTTAGAATATACTGTCATGCGTTTCATCTGTGTGCATGTTAAAGATGTGTTTCAAAAGAATGAGCAGTGGATTTTCAAACACTGCAGCAAGTTACCATTGAAAGGCTGTTATCTGAGTGCTAAAGTGATTTCTCCATTATCTCCCCCATTAGCTTTACCAGCTGAATCACGTGGGAATTTGTCTAAATGCGTCGGCTTCCTGATTCAGCACGATTTTAGGCAAAACTATAGATCCGTGTCGTATCCCTTTATCTCCTTTATTTTGGTGTCTTGGTCAAAGATTTGGTTAAAAGGAGGCAGATGAGTCCAAACAGAGAGTTTCAACAAAGCCAGTATAGAGATTGTCCCTGGAGTGGAAAAAGTGGCTATTCAGAAGGTCTTGGATCACTGTAAAACACACAGGAAGGGAGGAAAAGTGGGTATTTCACTAATGTAACGTGAAACATTTTTATCACTAGAGCAAAAGCATGAACATCGTCAGAAAGGGAAAAGAGGAGTATGGCATTCCAGGTCTGCACGCACTGTGTGGGATTAGATCAGCCTGCCGATGTTTCCAGATAAAATACCTCTAACATACTTTTCTCGGTGTGACAGAAATATAAAAAATGATACAAAGATCAAATCAGTATGGTGAATTAACATCAGCTAAAGTCTAAGTAAATGACTAAGTAAATGGAATGAAAAATCGGAAATCCTGAAATGTATTCCCTTGCTACCTCAAATATTTTATTTTTTTGAACTAATAATTTGAACTAAGGTGGGACAGCATGGTGGTGCAGTGGTTAGCACTGTTGCCTCACACTTCTGGGACCTGGGTTCGAGTCTCCGCCTGGGTCACATGTGTGTGGAGTTTGCATGTTCTCCCCATGCTGTCATGGGGATTCCTCCAGGTACTCCGGTTTACCCCCACAGTCCAAAAACATGCTGAGGCTGATTGGACTTGTTAAATTGCCCGTAGGTGTGCATGTGTGAGTGGATGGTGTGTGAGTGTGCCCTGCGATGGGCTGGCCCCCCATCCTGGGTTGTTCCCTGCCTCGTGCCCATAGCTTAAGGATAGGCTCCGGACCCCCCGCGACCCAGTAGGATAAGCGGTTTGGAAAATAGATGGAATCTGAACTAAGGTGTTCAGTAGATATTAGGAGTGGATTGAGGCACAAAGCAGGACTTCAGATGCCAAGATTGCCTGTTGGTGGCCAGGGGCACCATTGCCAGTAGAGGGGGCTGGAGAGCCCCCACTTAGCTGCAGGAGGGCAGGATGTTGAGTGCAATCAACTGAGAAATAGCTTAGAAATGACTTTGCATTTCTGTGTTCATGAATTTATCGGCCATCAGAGAGACTGATGTGGCTCCCTTGAAGCACGTCCGATCCTCCCAGTTATAACTTAATTGGATCATGCTGTGATTAATTATGTCATATTCAGTAATGACCTGTCTCTCGGTATGCCCCTTTGGAAAACAAGCAGTTTTACCGTCTGGCTGTCCCGTCTGCCTGAAGATATGTATCTATATGATGCGCACAGCAAATTATGGATAACTGGACGTTGGCATGTCACTGTGCCTGACAACATGGGGTTTCCACCACACTTTTGCAGCAATGCACCTTTAAACTGGATCATGCAGCAAAAATGCAACATGCATTACTGGGTTCACTGGAATTAACGGGGCATTTTTTAAAATTATTATTAATCCTGAATGATTTTTACAAATATTATAATTTTTTTCTGAGTGCTTTGGTTTCGAAATGATAGTGGTGGTGAAATTACACAGCAAGTAGTCATAGCTGAAAGGTAGACTACTTTATGTGAGCACAGTGCGCGTGTTTTACTGTGTAAAACGGGGAGTTTTACACCCTGTACTGGTTCATGTCTTAATTTCAATTTCTTTCCTCATACCGTTTCCCACTATGCACCACAGATAAACTGGGATAATATAAAACAGAAATGTAAAAAATCCTAAACATAATCGTCCATCCATTTTCTGTAACTGCTTGTTGTATTCAGCGTTGCGGGAGTCCAGAGTCTGGCGGGAAATTCGAAGAACGCAGAGGAAACTCCACGACAGCACAGGAGGAACATACAAACTCCTCACGTGGATCCATGGTGGGGATTTAAACCCTAATTAGCAACAGTGATAACCACTACGCTACCCCTCACACTTAATCAAAATCTAAATATTTACCTCCATGAAATCTTACTATAATACGTGTTTCAAACTGATAACTTGGTGTATATTCCCGACCATTTTCACAGCGACTATGTAAGCATGTTTATTAATACTTACTGTCATGTCTAGATCTGGCCACCAGAGGGAGTATGGGGTAGCGCCAAACTCACGCCATACAGTTAACCTTTCTATTATTAAAAGATGTCATTATTAGTTAGTATCTGGTTCGGTTCTGGATTTAAAACTTACCTTGGATAAAATTTTTTCCAGCCCTGAGCCAATCTGTCTGGTGGGCTTTTGGTTTAGTTTCAACCGCATTATCTCTGAATTCAATGTCATGTAAAACTGACCAATTTTGATTTTTTTTGTGCAGGTCCATACATTTAATTGCTCAGTAATGACAGTGTCGCAGATGACTTTATTGTATGAGACATATCATTAATAATAATCTAACACAAGAAACAGGACTGAATTAACATTCCGATTAGCCCTCGGGTTCTGAACACATCGTCAGCGAAGATTTGCAGCCAATCTGGCAACTGCGACCGTGGCCTTACACGATCTGATACATTGGCTCACTTCTGACCTACTGGCTCATAATTTAAGCTGATGTGCTGCGTCGAGCATCAAGTCGTGAGGCTAATGTGTTGGCTTACCTCTTCATTTAAATAAATACATTATCCCGACAGCAATAAAAATGTTATGCAGGCTCGCCAGTACTAAAGGTGATGTATGGGTTTGTGGGTAATGAAGCTGACATATTGATGGGCAGCTGAACCAAAGCCAGAAGGAATTCCACACAGACATGGAACCCCGTCAAAAGGGCTCACTGCAAGTCAGTCACCTCTGAGAACTTTCACCCGCTAAGGAAGCCAAGTAAAATAAATTATCGAGATTACGGACATCGGATCGTTCGGCCATGCCTCTGTAATGCAGTGTAGTCTGCATTCATGTATTCTGCATGTTTGCAAACCTGAATTAATTCATGAAATCATCAGTTACTTAGGTTGTTTTACAATTTATGTTTTGTCACCTCGTAAGCATAAAGGAAGCCGTTCTCAATGAGAATTAAAAAAAAAGCATATGCTAAATATAGGAAAGTCGTTTTAATAATTGGATTCACCGATTGACAGAAAACAGAATCACTAAATAGGGCTAAAATCTCTTTTATGTTTTGTAATTTTCTTTCTAAATGGGTAAAAATTCAATTTTACTGTGAAATAACTAAAGTTTGATACTTTTGGGTAGAAATCCAGTTCAAATAAATATATGTATGAAAACTTTCCGGCTTTTAAATGTATATGAAAGGCAACCAAGCCTGAGAAATATCGCATTTTTATTTTAAGGTAATTTTAAGGTAAATAGTGACAGCTATGTACGTCCAACTGATTCAGTGAAAAAACAGACACAATCTGGATAAAGCCATGAAAGCCATAACCACTGTGCGGCAGCATTGATTAGAAACAAAACGCGAGAGAAGAAAAACGGCACAGTCTGAAACGACTTAACCAGTTTACAAACTGATGCGTGTTTCAAATGAAACGTTTATAGAATTAGACTGGGTTAGTGCACGATTTCGCACGTACAGTCTTAATTTTATACATGCGTATATATGTGTTGCACAATGACTAAAGTAATAATAGTGAGAAATGAAGAAGAAATGATCAGCAGGACGATTTATGAAAAACGACGTTTGAATGAAACACCCTGTCAGCCATTTGTAAAACTCCACACGGTTTTGCGTGATCGGAGGTAATACTCTGCTCGGACAGCAGATAGCAGCAACACACAAATACTACTGCTATGACGCTTATCTGACACCAACATCGCTGAAGGACCCGTTACACGCGCATACGTTTGGTTCTCAGTGAAAACAGCAATAACCGTTATCATTTACTCGAAGTAGTTTTTAGAATTACCCGGGTAACACTTTATTTTCTCGTCGTATGTGTCCATAAAAACGTTTGGCGCAGTTCTTTGACCAACATTCAGTTCATGTACGAGTGGATTCCAGAGAATCAAAAGTGGAATGATCTGGAAGGAGATACTGAATGTAGTTCAGTAGTGTAGCCTTTAGTGAATCCTCACTATTGTAAGTCTGTGCTCCTGTTCCAGGATAAGCAGCTGGAAGATCGATGAGTATTATGCACATACATTATAATGGCCAACATTTCACTGCACTTCAGAGTTACTCCCATAACAATATGGGAAGTTGGCAGCTAGACCTGGCGAGAGCTTCCTGTAGCCTGGCCTGCATAGAATTTCCTGGGCAGTTCACCAGTGGATCACACCCATGATCCATGTGGAGAGTGCTGGTGCATCACTAGTGATAGTGTGACCTGACTTTCGCTCCACATACTTTCTGAATTAGTTCAGTGTTTATTTTAAAATTGGTTATATGTCAAAGCTATCATAATTACTTATCATTTAAGCATAAATACTACCTTTGTACTGCATTTGCATTTTGTCTATTTTGCGCTCTGTGTATGTAGGGTGAGCCACCTAATGCATGTCAGAAGGCATATTATGAGCTACAATGGGATTTGCAAACTACTATTTCAAATAAAAAGGACCCGGATTTCTCTTAAGCACTGAGTTCTTGCTGTGTGCTGATTGGTCAGTGTCCTACAATCATGCATGTGTCATTAATGCTAATGCTAGTACTTCAGATGCTTGGTTTAAGCATGAAAGAGCAGGGTCCTCCCCGGCGTCTTGATTGTTTTAATGTGTGGTGAGTTTGGCCGCTATTGTGACATGCACAGAAATTCCTCCAGGCTGCAGTGTGCCTTGGCTGGCCTTCACGTCACCTCCAGGCCCCGTCGGACGGTATGCCTCACCCCCGCTGTGTGACTCAATGGCCCCGCTGCGATGCTGTGACCTCACACGTCTGTCATACTTCCTGCAGCTCCCACTCATCAATTTATTGGCATGTTACTGGTAAAAGTTAATTTGAAACATGCAACTTTTAGCAGTTCCTGTACTTTATTTATAAGGACACTGCCCTGTCCAAAATCACCCGCTGTAGGCTTACTTGCTGTGTGCTTAGCTGGTGAATTTATTTAAATTAATGATCCGATCTTTTGGGGGAATCAGATAAATTCAGAACACAAGGTTGCAGACCCTAAGAAGGCCCAACAGTTGGCACTAATTTAAGCATAGCTGCTTATTCAATTTGAGATTCTTTATGCAAATCGCCTGACTTGTTTGATGGCCACAATATTCGCAGAATTTCCTTTCCCCTTTGCTGGGGGACCAGAATGTCAAAGCCCACTCCCAGAAAGCACTACAGTGTAATTTAAGTCTTTTTAAAAAAGCCCCTTCAGAAGCAAATATAATTCAGAACTCTTACTATTCAGACACGGTTTCTCTGCAAACTCGAGCCTGTTGGTAACACTAATACAGTAACATAGTAGTGCATGGCTGGGCCTGAATGCTCAATCCCCTGCTATCTACTGCAAGTGCTCCCAGCATGCCGTGCGGCTGGACCTAGGCACACAGCTGCCAGTTTATTTAATGAGTTCACCAGGCACAGACTGACCGACTGACACACCAGTAGTACGTCAGCTGTCTCTCCACCCCAAAGCCAGCAAAAGGGCCAAACGCACCATGGCATCACTGACCTGTAGGCTTAACTTCCCTTCTCCGGAGATTCACGGGGTGACCCTTGTGACAAGGCCAAGGAGCAACAAGCTTCCTCCTGACCAGGAGCAGGCCCTGGGATCAATGCAACACATAGAGTCAAAATGGGAAATGGTTTCAGTGGGTGAGGAAGAGGCAGAGACATTGCTTTGTGAGTCAGGGATGTTAGAAAGCTAAAGAGGTGCAGAGGGCACTGCGTGGTTTAGGGCTGACGTCAGGTCTGTGGTCTTAGCTACCGGTAACGACAAGTGCAACTAACCGACACAAATTCCCATGACTTGGCCAACCACAGCCCAACCCCCTCCCCCATCCAGACACTACTATTTGAAATCAAAGAAAAAGAATAAGAAAACAAAAAACAAAGAATACAAATAATAAAGAATAATAATAGAGAACAAAAAACTAAGAATAAAAATAATAAAGAATAACGTTGTGTAGGAGAACTTTCCCATACTGACAAAACCCAGTTACGTCGATATGCAAAACCTGCCGTTCGTGTCCCCCGAAAATTCCTGTGAGCCCAAAAGTTTCTGTGAGCCTGAAAGCTCCTGTGAGCCCATCAAGTAACCTCAAGATACTTATTGCAGGTAAATAAATGGCAATAGTTTGTGTTAATGCTTAATACATTTAAACAATCATTAAAGATGCGATATGAACATTTCAGAAAAGTCACCCAAATTAGTTTGATCCTCCCTCCATTCTCAAAATAGAGCTGGAATACCCGTGACTCACTTCCTACTTCTGATAGGCTGATCTGCCCGCAGGTGGTGGTCAGCTGGAAGATCCGTCCTTAACCTCAACAGGCCTCAAGTGGCCTGATGTGTCTTCCTCCCATCCTGCGTCTGCTGTGACTGCTGCGAACTTCCCATAAACCACTTTAACAGGTAACCCTCGCTTTGGGATGATTTTTTTTTTAATGTGTGTGGGTTTGTCGTTCTTTAATTTCCAGACACTGGGTGTAACTCTGCAATTTCTCATTTTTGCACTCCACTAGCAAACTGCCTGTGGTTTATTAGTGACGTATTCGTGACGTCCCCTTGCAACGTCTAACCAGGGAAGCTTCAGCTTCCGAAGACAGCTTGTGTGTTTCCAAAAGCACATCATGCAGATCAGAAAGAACAGTTTATAAATTATAGATTGTTCGTAAATTGTTTTTTTTTTAGCCTTGAGGTATTACAGGAAACAACAGTGTGCTCGACGGTGTATTGATAGGACAGAAGTTATGTGGAGAGAGTTTTTTTTTAGATTAGTTTAATCACAAGAAAGCTCCAATGTGTTATATAAAGAACACACGTAATCGTACTAGACATGAGGGTGACATGAGCATATGTCTGGTTTCAAAATAGATATGGACCAAATTAGCTCCCAACTCCCTAAACCAGGGGTCTCCAACTCCGGTCCTGGAGGGCTATCGTCTAGTAGGCTTTCTGTCCTACCGGCTTCTGATGAGCCACACCTGTTCCTGGTATTTACCTGAGAGCAGGTGTGACTCATCAGAACCCGGGTAGGATAGAAAACCAACTGGATGGTAGCCCTCCAGAACTGGAGTTGGAGACCCCTGATCTAAACGCACATGGGAGTCCCACTGTATTGGGAGAGAACTTCATTGCAAACTTTTGCTCTTGATGGGTGGTATTAAAAACTTTCCCGATCCTTGATGTGCATTGTGTCTTAGAATCATCGGGTGTCACAGATCACGTATACTATACATGTGTCAAGAGGCGTAATACACGGACGATGTCAATGCAAACAGCCCCCCCCCCCCCCCCACATATGGGGAGCATGATTGGCAAGACTGTTTTACTCACAGCAGTGCTTACAGCAGTATTTCCCAATGCAGGCCTCCGGGACCCACAGACAGTCCTCCCAGGGAGCAAAAATGTGGGGAGCTCGGAGGGAGCGCAAATGTGAAGCAGCTGCGGGTCGCCACTGATTTTCAATGCTTATATTCTATAAGCTGCGGTTGGTTCTCATGGTCCATTTGCTGCAGGGTTGTGTGGCTTACAGCAGCCACCGGACATGAGTATGGTGCATGGTCAGGAGAGCTGCCTGGTGTCGCCGACCTCACAGGATCTTGTGTGGTCTTCATTTTCCTTTCAGCTATGTTTAGCCTTGATTTTGTTGACGTTTCATTTTCGATTGACGTCTTTCAAAAAGTCCAGCGTCAACACAGGCATCCGGCTCATTTTTTTTCACTATATGTTTTGCAATAGTGAATATTTTGCGCGAAAGACTAACATCCTGCCCAGGGTGTCCCCTGTCCTGTGCCCTGTGATGGACTGGCATCCTGCCCAAGGTGTCCCCTGTCCTGTGCCCTGTGATGGACTGGCATCCTGTCCAGGGTGTCTCCTGTCCTGTGCCCTGTGATGAACTGGCATCTTGCCCAGGGTGTCCCCTGTCCTGTGCCCTGTGATGGACTGGCATCCTGTCCAGGGTGTCCCCTGTCCTGTGCCCTGTGATGGACTGGCATCCTGCCCAGGGTGTCCCCTGTCCTGTGCCCTGTGATGGACTGGCATTCTGCCCAGGGTGTCCCCTGTCCTGTGCCCTGTGATGGACTGGCATTCTGCCCAGGGTGTCCCCTGTCCTGTGCCCTGTGATGGACTGGCATTCTGCCCAGGGTGTCCCCTGCCTTGTACACTTTGCTTCTTGGCTCCAGGCTCTCTGTGTCCCTGTATCAGATAAATAGTTGGAAGATGCATGGATGAATAATTGCATGTAGAATATTGGGTAACCACTGATTAGAAAAAATGTATTTTTGTAGGAAACTGGGTGCTGAAATGTTTGTAGCATTTTTTTGTTGGCCGTGCATTTGAACAGTAAGCAACATGCATTATTGGAGATCTGTGGAGATAGTGTCACCTGATAGACATTCACAGCCCTGACAGGAAGGTTCCAGAAAACCCCCCTGGCATGGATGTGGGTGGACAAAAGGCCTGGAAGGGTGGGGTGGTGTGAGGGGGGGGGACTATATCAGCTCCCAACTTGACTCATAGTCATACAAGATACTAAGCAACCAGTTACACAGATGACTCAGGTAAACAGACATGTTCCCAAGACATTATATTACAGTCCTTAATAAACCATTTGCTTCATGAATCCTAAATATTTTCAACTTGGAATGATCATGTATCTATGGGTGTCACCTGTCTGAGGACATTCATGGGTTCCCCAAGTCAAGTCTCAAGACACTGTAATGGTAGTGTAAGTCAGGAACTAGAGAGTTTGCTGTTACAATGCTATCATTTACAACTTAAACTTAACTCTCACGCCTACCTTGGGGTCAAATTGACCTCCAAGGGCACACGTCAGGCTTTTCTTATAGTAACATAATTGTCGTAGGAGCGTGTAAGAATTAAGTTAAAAATGAGCTTTTAGATGTTTTCTGAAGCAGCAGGATGTAAGGATCTCATCCACACAAGATGTGTCCTAGTGTTGATGTTATTGTCTGATATGTTGTAACTATGGTTTCCTTTTCATCCTGACCGGATTCAGGAAGTGATGTAACTGGTTGACCCCCAGGATTCCCCACACAGTCAAATCTCTGTTCACCTCTGGGCTCAATTTAAAATTAGAAGGAATTGTAAGTAGGATTTAGGTCAGGTGTTTTAGCTATTTAGACTTAATGGTAAAGAAAAGCCATTTTCACAAAAACAGACATTGCCATTAGATTTTAAGTAAATGAACTGAATCTGTTCAAGTTTAATTGCAAAAATTGCAATAAAAGCGAAAATTAGGCAGCTAGCATTGTTATTTTGACTAAACAAAAAAGGTCATTTTCTGAAACACAAATTCATGGCATGCATCTCAAATAACTTCGAAAGGCTCGTTAATGAAAATATTGGAAGTGGCTTGATCGATCCCATTTAGAAACACCATGTTTTACAGATGTTTCTGCCAAGACAATTCCTGCCCTCTCGATTCTGAGGAAATGCTGATCAATTAGTGAGGGATTTGGCAGGGTAGTGCATAAAAGCATTGCTGCTTGAAATCAGTTTGGGGTATCTGATAGTCAGGTTCCCCTTCTATATTGATCCATTTCTGTGGAAGAAGAAGGTGACATTCAGTGAAAATCTGTACTGTGTCTTTAAATCAGGAGAGAAGAGAGAGAGAGGGGGGAGAGGGAGATGGAGAGCAAGGGAGATGAATAGAAGGCACTAGAAGCAGACCGTTTATGAGCTGAAAGCACGGCTGAAATGTGATAGAAAAACCAGCAGAGATACTTGGAAGATTGGGCTGTGGTGCTGCCTCTGTGCTGCGCTCTCAGTGCTGCAGAGCTGAGCGTTCAGAGGCCATTTTTCCAGCCCCGGATGACGGCGATCAGACAACAGAAGAAGACCGAATGACAGCTCCCTTCTAAGCGGCCCAGTGACCCTGAGGCAGGGACGACTTGCTGAGGAACTACTTTGTTTTGCTCTCCTGCATCCCTTTCTGGTGGTCATCCACACACTGGGGTCTGTGGCCCCCTTACTGGGATCCCTCCTCCCTCCACGCTCCCCCACCCAGGGGGATTTTTGCGTCTTTGTCGCCGGAGAGAGGAACGAAGGGACGAGGCCGACGTGGCTGGCTCATCGCTGCCTCCCTGCAGCCGGGCAATGAGCTTCCCGTAGCAGGGAGCCGCGGGAAGTAACAGGGCCTGCCGGGAGGGGGGGGCCCGGGCGGGGGGGGGATGCGTGCCAGTGGGGGGGGACGGGGAGCAGCAGCAGCGACGACAGCGGCAGGCCGAGGGCGAGCTCACCGGCTCCCTCTCCCCCTTCTCCTCCGCCCCTGCAGGACCATGCGCTTGTGAGGGATGGGGCGCCGCACCCGGAGCCCAGGCCTGAGCCACGGCCTACCTCCCCCGACCGGGGCCAGGCCCACCACCACCGGAACCGGGAGCGCTTCGCCACCATCCAGTCAGCACCTTTGGTAAGGCCCGAGCCTCCTCTTCCTCGCCGTCTTCCTCCGTGCCGCCCTGCTGGCAAAAAGAAAAGCGTTTTCTCTCCGGTCTCCCCGGCGCTCTCCTTGTCGGTTGTCATGGCAACCCCATCTCGTTACAAACAGCCGCCTCTCTCAAGCCACCCCCCCCCCCCCCCCCCCCCCCCCCCCCCCCCCCCCCCACTCCTCCATCATCTCTCATCATATTTTAATCGTTAATCTCGGTGATGTGAAGGCTTTGCGCCGAGGTGCGATCCGTGTGTCACGCGTCGGTTATTTTTTGCCGTGTGCCTGAAATTATGCTGCGTGACATTTCCATGTAGAGTACGACTGACCTGCGGGTGGTTTTTTTTTTTACCGCCTGATTTCCCCTTCTCTGCAGTTTATGTGCATGTGTCTCAGTATGTGTGCCTGTGTTTGCCTGTGATGTCAGTGCCTGGCTTGCATTTATGTGTGTGTGCGTGTTTGTGTGTAAGTGCGCCAAACCGATTTGCATGTAGGGTGATGCCAGGCAGGGGCGACGTCGCCTTTGAGGGCCGACATCCAGGCGTAATACTGTAACATCGTATCGTAATGTGTGTGCATGAATTTGGTGCGTGCCTGTCCACACGTTCCAGGGGCCATGCGTGAACGTCACCCCGTGCTCATGCCTGATTAGCATCATCAATGCTAAAGTCTTGTCATGGATCATGTGTGCATTTAAGGCGCTGCTGCTGCTGGACTACAGCTCATTATATGTTGCCATTTTACAGAATCTACCTCCTCTCTTTGGCAAGTGCTTAAGTTTAGAGACTGTTGGGTGACAGTCTTCTTGCTGGAGAGTCAGGCTGTTTCAGTAACGATGTTCCTTGCGCTGGAGGAAGGAATGTAGGAATGAACCAACAATTACAATCTGAGTTTACGATAGTGGCCTCTACATACGACCCCCAGGTAGCAGTGTTCATGTTACAGGCCAAACAGCCTAAGTCTGAGACATTCCACAATGTTCCAGAATATGAAACCAAAAGTCATATACAGTCTGCCCCATAAAGTCAAAAAACATCATTTGTATGAAGACAATAGACCAAAGCACGATTGTCAGAACTTAGCTGGATTCTGCTTCTCCACACCCCCCCGCCCCTCCTCCAACACTCACTGAATTCTGGAATAATTCTCCAGAAATCAGTTCTGGCAGCTTGGTAACTTGGCCTGCTAGGTCATCTGAGTTTCTAGATGAGAAGTGATGGAAAACGGTCAGGGGGATTATTTTTGTGATGGAGAAGATCTTTAAATCAGAGCAATTTTGACATTAACTCATTCTGTCATACAGAGACATGATGCTATTGTTATTTTTGACAGTTCTGTGAAGTTTTTACCTTATTAGAATTTACTAGTATTGCCTCAACCAAAACCTATAAAATCATTTTATGTCTGCCTTTGGCGTGAGCCAGACATCTCACATTATTGTTTTTTATGGCGAGTGCAATTGTATCCTAATATTAAATAAATTGCTGAAGCTATAGCCTTTGATCTGAAAGTGTTTTGTAGAATTATTTCTGCATATTTTATCTGCATTTTGTAACATTGGATTATCCATCCATCCATCCATCCATGCATCCATCCATATTCTACTTACTTATCTTAGACAATGTTGTGGGGGGGGGGGATATGGAATTTTGTCACTCTATTTATTGGAAAATTCTCATTGTCAAAGGTTTTATTCAATGTGCATGTATGTTAGGACTAAAATTAGAGTGGACATATGGTTAGGATTAAGGTTATGTTCATATATTCAGTTGTGGTTGTTGAACATTTTGCTTGGTGTGTATGTGTGTGTGAATATGCATGTGGAGATTCTGCACATACATCTTGCTAAACGTTACGCCACCCATTAACATCCAGAATGAAAACCTCAGCCCAGTCTGTAGCAGCCGTGAGGAGCATCCAGGTTTTTTGGATGCTGTTAGGAGGCACTTGTCCACCAGGTCTTAACCTTTGAAACCTGACCCCCCAGGTTACGAGGCAGATCCAGGAGCATGAGCAAGGACAGCGAGCTACGAGATCCGATGTGGGGCTTCAAGCGGATGCGGCGGGCAGCACCAGAAGCAGCTGATGGCGTTGGAGAACAAGCTGAAGGCTGAGATGGACGAGCACCGGCTTCGTCTACAGAAGGAGGTGGAGACGCACGCCAACAACGCCCACATCGAGCTGGAGAAGCTGGCCAAGAAACATGCTCTTCAGCTGGACAAGGAGGTTAGTGACCCTGCTTGGCATCTTGTGGACCCACACAGGTGGTATCAGGTGTCCAGATCTGAACCGCTCTCTGAAATCAAAGCAGTATTTGATTCCTTCAAGCTCGGGAATCCTCTGCCCCCTGAAAGAGGTCCTGAGAGAAGGTCAAGATTAAGTTGCAGGAAATTGCGCTACTTAAAATTTTGTCCCAAAATCGGTGCTCCGAAGACAGCTGCTGGTAAGATGAGGTGCACATACTCATTCCTTTCTGGCCCGCTTTCCTTCCCCCCCACCTCTAGACGAAGGCGGCAGCTGCCGATGAAAAGAAGTTCCAACAGCAGATTATGGCCCAGCAGAGGAAGGAGCTGACCACCTTCTTGGAAAACCAAAAGAAGCAGTACAGACTCTGCAAGGAGAAGATCAAAGAGGCTAGTACTGTTTTCCAGTTCTCCTGAAATCCCGCAAGCATGGGTCACTCTTCTTCTTGTGCTTGTATGGTTATGGACTCCACCATTATAGGCACTGGATGTTTTGTTAGACACACTGGAAACACTAGCAGTGGGCAGCATTTGTGCTCTTACACCCAAAGACTTGTTGTCAGTGTGATCGAGGTTCCTCTGGTGTTTCTTCCACTCTGTCTGCCTTTCTTATTTCATTAGTCATTGTAATCAGTCACCTCAAAACGAACGCAAGTGCCCATTGAGTTCATAGTTGTAGCATTTACAGAGATTGTGGAGGTGCTGCATATTGGATCTTCCCCTGAATACTCGGCCATGAGCAGAGCTGGATAATTCAGGTCCAGAGTGTAAAAATCCAGACCAAGATTTTGTTTCAACGAAGCAGTTGAATATAAGGAGTCACAGACACATTTTGAAACAAAATCTTGGTCTGGACTTCTCTCTCGACCTGAATTATCCACCCCTGGCTGTGCGCCTAAGCTTGTGCCCTTGATTCCACTCTTCCTTGGTGTTGTGACTTAGGAGATGAGTGAGGACCACAGCACACCCAAGAAGGAGAAGCTGGAGAGGTGTCCAAGCACAAGGAGACCATGCAGCATTCCCAGGCTGAGGAGGAGGCTCAGCTGCTGGGGCCAGCAGAGGGTGTTCTACGAACGCAACTGCCGCGCCTTCAAACGCAGGATTCTCAGCAGGAAGCACGAGTTCGAGCAGGAGCAGAGAGAGAGGCAAGACTACAGCTTTATGCTGGAGAATTGCACTTCATCTCAATGTTAACTCTGATGTAATAGTTTAATTAAAATTAATTAATCACACAGTGTCATTATTTTTGGATCTTATCTTTCAAGATTTATCTACCTGCTGCCACAATGAGTAATTTCAAGCCTAATTTTGTTTGTTCTCCTGGTCTTGCTAGATATTTAATTGTATATCCATTTACAGTACCAGTCAAAAGTTTGGATACACCGGCCAATAGAAAGGTTTATTTATACTGTTCTGTACATTTTTAAATAATTAGAATAATGAAGATAATAAATAATTAGATAATAAAGACATTAACACTATAAAATAACATATGGAATTATGCACTGAAAAAAAATATATAAAAAAACATGTATTTGTTGGGGGCAGCTCTGTGGGTTGGGACTAAGAAGGTTGCTGGTTCAAATCCTATGGTTAGCAAAGTGATGTCACCATTGGGCCCTGAAGCAAGGCCCTTAACCCCCAATTGGTCCAGGGCCAGGCTGCCCTACTTTCGCCTCTACGCTTGTTCATGAGGTGCCTCCTGAGATGTTTGGTCCAGCTGTCCTGAAGGAGGCCCCAAATATGCTGAGCACTCATTGCTGCTTTTCCTTCACTCCCCGGTCAATCTCCTCCAAAACATTTCTACCGTGATTAGGTTAACTGACCGGATCACACAATGTGACACTCTGTCACTCTCCTTTGTAGACCACTTGGCGTGTCCAAACTTTTGACTGGCACTGTGGGTATCGGGCTTTTCGCCAGCTCATCATTGTATACCAGTATTAAAGTATAGTTGACCATAATGAATGGCAGGAGTCAACAGTGTTCTCTTGTGTTCTTGGCTGCAGGAACTGAACAAGAAAAAGTCCCAGAAGGAGATGGAGCACGCCCATGCTAATCCGGCACGATGAGTCCACCCCAAGAGCTGGAACAGCGGCAGCTGCATATCCTGCAGAAGCTGCGTGTGGACCTCATCCAGCTGCAGCACCAGACGGAACTGGAGAACCAGATGGAGTACAACAGCCGCCGAGAGCGTGAGCTGCACAGGAAGCATGCCATGGAGCTCCGGCAGCAGCCCAAGAACCTGAAGGTCTCGAGCATCAGTGTCCGTAATTAGCATTTAGCATCACCCTGTCGTATTACGAAATAAAAGTATAAATGAATACAAAATATCTACTATGAGTATCTCACTTTCAAATGCGATTCTCTGCTTGATGAGTAAGAACTGATAGGGCTCCTACAGGGTATCACTAATGGTACGTTTCTCTGAATTAGCTTATAGTTGTCGATCCCTGTGCTAGGCTTACCAATGCGAAGTGTTATCCCAGCTTTTAGTATATTTTTTATGAAGAAAACGAATGGAACTTCGACACCACCCTGCCTCTATTTCTTATAGACTTTGGAGATGCAGATTAAGAAGCAGTTCCAGGACACATGCAAGGTACAAACCAAGCCAGTATAAGGCCCTGAGAAGCCATCAGCTGGAGGTCTCCCCCAAGAGTGACCACAAGGCCATCCTGAAGTCACTGAAGGAAGAACAGACGCGGAAGCTTGCTGTGCTGGCGGAGCAGTACGAGCAGAGCATCAACGACATGATGGCATCGCAGGCGGTGAGCGGTGAACTGAATACACTACAATACCTGGTCCGATGCAGTGAAGAACGTTTAAGTAACTCGCATTCCCAATAGTACAGCTAGTTGGATATGATTGTATTCTGATGGTGGGTTCTGGTTTGAGGCCTTCCAGTCGATGCTACCAATGTTCAGCAGTCAGGTGCATCATGCAAGTACCTTAGACTAGTTTGGCTGCCCTCAGAAAGCCTAAGTCTAATCCATCTCGCTAACTGGTCGAGCAGGTTCGGCTGGGTGAATCCCAAGAAATGGAGAGCCAAGCACTGAAGCAGCAGCTCCAGCAGGAGATGGAACTACTGGGTGCCTACCAGGGCAAGGTCCTCATGCAAGCCGAGGCACAGCACAAGCTAGAGAAGCAGAAACAGGAGCAGCAGGCATCGATCCGTAGGACCCATCTCGAGCAGAAGGTGGGTGGGCTTCCTCGGAGCATCTGCTTTTTCTATGCGTCTGTCTTGGGTTGAGAATCACCGATATTCCCAACCCAAAGCAAACATCGTCACGGCTGATAGTACTAAAAGGTAACTGGGATATAGAGACCCCCATTACAATGAGAACTACAATACATATGCTTGAGTCATTTTAGGAACCAGTAGGTAAAGATAGGTGGGAGGGCGGATGCAACCAGTGGTTAAGGAATTATACTTGTCACTGAAAGGCTAGTTTCACATACTAGGATCTTATGCAGTGCAGTGGTTGAGTGCAGTGGTTGAGTGCAGTGGTTGAGTGCAGTGGTTGAGCGAGCCTCCAGTAGGACATCCAGCTATATGAATAGGTGAACTGTAGCAGGCTGGCTCTTTAAGTGTGGCGGCGTGACACGTGGCCGGTCGGGCTGGGCTGTCTCCGGTTTCAGATCGAGGAGGAGTTGGCCCGCGCTTCAAAAGGAGAGCACGGAACGGGTGAAGCACCTGCTGGAGCGGCAAGAGAGGGGAGGTCAGTGCTTTCGACACCGAGAGCCTCCGCCTGGGCTTCGGGAGCCTCAGCACCCTGGACGTCCCCATCGAGGACAGCAGATGAAACCAGACTCGCCGCTAGCGCCTTGTCTGCCCCTCCTCAACCAGGGGCTGATTCCCTGCCCTGTCCCTCTCCTCTCACCTTCCCCACCGCACTGGTTATGGGCCAACTTCAACTGTTGCCATCTGCTGCCCCCACCCTCACCTCCAGCCGAATCCCGTTCCATGCCCCCCCCCGCCCCCCCGAGTCAAGATGCTGGATTAGTCCCTCCGTTGTCTTTAAACCCAACGTCGTGATGTCGGACATGTCTCGTGCAATTACAGCGATTATGTGCGGTCAAACTGGTTGAAAGGCGAAAGCACCAACAATTGTGGATGTGCGTTGCTTCGAGATCAAGCACCGGCGACAACATGCTTGACAAAAAGAAAAAAAAAAACACAAAAGTATTTCGACTTCAAGACACTTGCAGCCGTATCTTCTGAGCTGCTCCACTTTTGATAGGTCATCAGGAAATTTTTATTAGGGTCAAGCAATTTGATAT
The DNA here is from genome assembly GCF_023856365.1 of Brienomyrus brachyistius. Lineage (NCBI taxonomy): Eukaryota > Metazoa > Chordata > Actinopteri > Osteoglossiformes > Mormyridae > Brienomyrus > Brienomyrus brachyistius. Next base: position 41,825 of record NW_026042392.1, on the reverse strand, counting down.
GTTTAAATATGATCTCTTTGTGTGTGCATTGGTATTTCAAAGAGGTTAATAGGGAAAAAATACGGCTGGGGGCTAATGCCCAGAAATTGGCTACGTTAAATTCCGTTTCACCCCCATGAGAGTAAATACCTGTCTAAAAACCTTACCCAAGTCCAAGATGCTAAAGGCTTGGTTTGTCTGGTATTTTTATTGCAAGAGAGGTTTAAAAGGAACTTTTTTTTTATTATTTTCATATACGTCTTTAATTGGTCAGCAGAATTTGAAGTGCTTTTTAATTTTTTTTTTTGCCTTTTTTTGAGTTTTGTGCTCAGTGTGATGTTCTATTTGAAGTAACATCTAGATCATTGTCACAGGTTTAGCCACTTCTGAGCTGCGTATTTTCTTACGATGCTCATAAACTCATAAATGCTTCATTGTTGCATGCACTTTAAAGAAAATTCAGGTTACAGAGAGAAGCATGAATCTGTCAGAAGTTTTAATTCTATATTGTAAATAAACATGCTCACCAGCGTTTTTTCGTTTCCCCGATAGCTAACAGTATCTTGCGTTCATGCCGTATTTGATATGACACTTGAGATTTTTAACAATCTTTATTTGAGATGTGCCTATGGATTGGTTTGTTTTTGATTAACAAAGCCAACATTGTTCTTTGTTACGTTAACAGCCAACATTGTAAATGATTTAATGTTGAATGTCGTTGGTGTCACCCGGTAATCATCACTGTTGTAATGGCAGTGACCATTGTACTGGATGTAAAATATTTTGATAAATATTTGTAATTAATTACCTAAACACGCGAGCCAGAAGCAGGGGTCATTCATGTAATTGTTGTCAGCTCAAAGTCATTGTAAAGAAGTGCTGTTAATGTTTGGTATTTAATTACATTAGTGAACAAGGACTCAGTGCACAGAACGCATTTTGTGAGCGCAGAACTGAAAAGCACCCGATGTAGTAAATAGGATGCTAGTTTTGTCAGTGGTCAAATACAGTAGCTGATTTCTCTTTCGTATCTTTGGACAACATTCTGAGACGTTTTCTTTTCGTGACCCAGGCGGTGAAAGTTGATGTGGCTCTGAGCCAGTTATACGGTAAAAAGTCTAGATTGGCAGAAGCTCCAGCACCAAGTTATTTGAAGCGCTGGGCATTTTCGAACTGCTGAACGTGTTTATATTTTCAAAATCAGTGTGTGACCAACAGCTGAGTCCTCGATGCCAGTGTTGATGTTCGAGCCCTTTATAGTCATACACCGACACTCCACCAGGGGGAGATGCAGAATAATGTTAAATTTGGGCTACCGGTGTGCCAACCTATTCTTGGGACCACCTGTTTATACCCAAAAATCAATGATCTGTGCCACTTGGGTTGTGTGTGTGTGTGTATGTGGGGGGGGGGTTCAGGAATGCTGCTAGTTTTAGCCCATGCACATGTTTGTTGACTGTTTGAGAAGATTTTTGATATTTTTGGCCAACCCATTCAAAGCCCCATATGGCTAATTTATTCACCAGAGCACAGAACATACGACAAACTAATGGAGAACTCCTTATTATCTCCATCAACTGGGGAAACAATGGACTCTACTGGCCTGTGTCGGAGCAGCCTGACCCACGGTATTCTTCTTGGAGTGGTGGTTTGGGATTTATAAGCTTGTTTTACTTTCCTCAATAGTTCTTAGTTTCTTTTACCGCCAGAATGCTCTTAACCGCACTGGCAGCAAGTGGGTCTTGCGGCCGGGTTCTTAGTGTCTTTGTCAAACTGCCTCTTGACATTTGACCTTTAACCCTTTGGCATGCCGGATGGGAAATTGCCTGATTGTGCCTGTGGATCTCATTGTCGTAGGAAAGCCTGAGCTGGTTGTTCTTGCTGCTGTGTCTGTGATATCGGATGCTGAATAATGCCAACTGAATGCTGGCATTTGGCTCTAGAACAGTCTCCTTAGGGCCTCTTCTCAGAGTGACCCATACATTGTTTCACACACCGTTTTTAACAATTATTTATTAGTATTATTAATGTTATTGCTATTTTGATATTTCAGAATCCCTTCATGGTCCACACCTCTTTTTGGCTATTTTTAGTTTTCCTATTTTGGGTCTGTAACACAAATGCGAGACATTCGTCTTTGTGGGTATGAATCAGAGCCACGAGTTCTGTGATTGGAGCTGAAGTGATATCACTCCCCTGGTAATGAGTTAGACGCCAGGCCTCATTGGGAGATCAGGCTCACTAAACATCTGCCTTTCCCATTCCATGCTCATTTTGCTTTTGAATGAAAGCGGCTTGAACGGTTTTAAATCATACGCATTCACCTGTCCACATAACTGCATGATTTTTTTTTTGGCTAAAGCATTTTGCCTGATTTTTCTTGCTCAGGCCGACGGCATCATCTTGGACTCAGTTTGTGCTCTATGACCAGCTTGTGCACAAAAGTCCATCTTTGGACCACCCATGCCACTGTCCACACTCAGGACAGCTAGAAACAGCTTACATAAGACAGCTGTTTCCTGTCTGGCAGCTTTAGCTTTGTGGGACAAGTGTGTCAGCAAAGTGGAGGAATTCTGACTCATGAGTCATTCAGAGATCCACATCCCTCGAAAGAGCCGGATGTCCCTTGAAACTGGGCCTCCGTTTCTTCTGATTATGACCCCAGGGTTCCAGATGTGTAGGATAATGCGTGTAGGATAATAACTGCTTTTAAACGGGGTTGAAACCAATGGTATTCTAAATAAAAAAAAAATAAATCACTGAAAATGTATATTATTAGGTCAGGATAATCCCTGAATGAGTTCGCCTGTGGCACTGTTGAAAGACAGTGTCATGTTAAAGTGCAATGATTGTGATATATAAATATAAATAAATAAATAAATATATATATATAGATATACACACATATATATTTTTGTCCATGATAGTGTGGGGAATATAAAGGAGCATTTAGAATGCTCAATATTTTCTCTTAATCGATACGTTTTTAATTTCAGGTTTTTATCAGGTGTGTTATTCACTGCATAATTAATTTAAAGAATTGCAGAGTAAAGCTTAACAAATGAATGGAAATATAAAGAATCTTCGAATCTTCGTTTCATGAGTGATAATTTATAAACCGATCTGTGACCCAGCCCCCTTATTAGTGAACTGGTTAACTGTGACTGGCTGATTTTCCTTCTTCTTCTTTTCTAAAAAAACAAAGAACAAAAGCTGAAATATTATGTGTCAGATATATGGATTTATTATGAAAATTTCATTTACTGTGCGAGACACAATTCTAGATTGTACAAGGTGAAGGCGAGAGAGAATATTATTATTACTGAGATGAAGAGTGACATATGACTTCTTTTGGGTGCTGTATTTTGAAGACTAACATTGTAACAGGAAGGTTGTTGTATATGTGGTGCTGTATTCAATAAAAGGCATAGAATTTGACAAAAGACGCTGTCGTTGGCCCCTTGTTTCCCTGTGGGCACCTCAGTGAAGGTGCCGGCAGCTTGACCTTATACCCTCTAACCAGGTGAGTGGAGCATGCGATCGCTTGGACATGCAGGAGAGCCAGTAAGGAAAACAAAAATAAATTTTAAAAAGGCACAGATATTTAAGAAGTTCGTAGTTCGTAATTAGCATTCCAGTGCAGTACCATAGGCTAACAACTTCTACATATCCACAAATTATAATGTTGTGTCAATATAAAATCCAGTTGTTTTGACAGAATGTGTGTTGGGAGGATGGCTGATTTTATAGCTGTGTTAGTCTATTTCCCTTAATATTTTAATCCAGCTGCTTTTGACACAATGGCAGTTCACATATAAATATCAGTACAGAGGCTACGATGGTCCATGTTATGATATTTTGACTTTATGATGGGTAAATGTGTTTCACTTTCAGTACATTATTCAACAAATTACATAAGATATTCAACATATTATTATAAAAAAGGTGTTAATGATTTTCCTCAACTATAGGCTAATGTAAGTGTGCTAAGGGGAGAGGCTGACCGCCTGGTGTTCTGGTGCATTCAGAATAAACTGGAGCTTAACACGCTCAAGACTGTGGAGATGACAGTGGACTTTAGGAGGCACCGTCAGGCAGTTCTTCCTCTCACTATATCCAACAGCCCTGTGGCCACAGTGGAGACCTTCAAGTTTCTGGGAACAAGCATTTCCCAAGACTTGAAGTGGGAGCCCGACATCAACTCCGTCCTCAGAAAGGCCCAGCAAAGGATGTACTTCCTGCGGCATCTGAGGAGGTCCGGTCTGCCATGGGAGCTGCTGAGCCAGTTCTACACCACTGTCATTCAGTCTGTCCTTTGCTTATCAGTCACAGTGTACTTTGGAGTAACCACTAAGCAGGACCAAGGGCGACTGCAGCGAACAGTGAGGGCAGCGAAAAATGTCATCGGTGCCCCCCTGCTCTCCATCCAGGACTTGTACTACGCAAGGACTAGGAAACGGGCAGATAAAATCATTGCAGATCCGTCACACCCTGGACACCATCTTCTCCAGCTTCTCCCCGCTGGCGGCCGCTGCAGAACTCTGCACACAAAACCCACCAGACATGGGAACAACTTCCTCCCTCAGGCCATCGCCCTCTTAAACAGCTAAGCTGTGTCACCTGCCTTCTGTAAATTCCCCCCTCCCTTAAACTCTGTTTGCACTCAACCTCGCCACCTTATACTTGTGCAGTGTTACCCATGTGTGTATATTTTCAAATTTTATTTCTTGTATAGGGGCGGCATGGTGGTGCAGTGGTTAGCACTGTTGCCTCTGTGACCTGGGTTCGAGTCTCCGCCTGGGTCACATGTGTGTGGAGTTTGCATGTTCTCCCCATGTCGTCGTGGGGTTTCCTCCGGGTTCTCTGGTTTCCCCCCCACAGTCCAAAAACATGCTGAGGCTAATTGGAATTACTAAATTGCTCGTTGGTGCGAATGGTGTGTGAGTGTGCCTTGCGATGGGCTGGCCCCCCATCCTGGGTTGTTCCCTGCCTCGTGCCCATTGCTTCCAGGATAGGCTCCGGACCCCTCGTGACCCAGTAGGATAAGCGGTTTGGAAAATGGATGGATGGATGGATTTCTTGTATAGTGTACAGTGTCATTTATTATTTGTGTACTAGGGAGTCTCTAGCAGCCGAAACCAAATTCCTTATGTGCCCCAGCACACTTGGCGGATAAAGCTGATTCCGATTCTAAGCTTGTTTAAGGTAGGCTAGGCTAGGCTATGATGTTTGTTAGGTTTACGATAAGTTTATAGGAACGTAACTCCATTGTAGCCTGGGGAGAGGCTGTATAACCAAACAATCTCTGTTTGTCATGCTGTTTGTTAAAAAGGGGCTATTCAGAGGGGAGGAGGGCAGGGTCAGGTAGGCAAATAGTTTTGCACTTCATCAATCCTCTCGTTCCTCAATGCGTTAGGGCAGTCTTTCTCAACCCATTCCTTGGACAGCCAGCATTTTCGTTCTCTCTCAGCTGGGAGCTGGGAGGGAGCAAAAACATGGACTGTGGGGCTCCGCATGGGCCTCCTTGGAAACACTGTCTTAGAGAAACATTTGGATCCATTTTCCTCTTTCCTCCTTCTCAGTTGTATGCAAGCGGCGTACCCCTTATTATTTTTTTTACTAGTAGCTTGGAATAAACCATATTCCACACAAGCCCATCCTGAAAATCCTGGCAGGAGTAAGCACGCCCCCTGCTGGTTCTCTTCCTGTCCAACTTTTTTTTTTTTTTTGGATGGAGTTCATCCTGTCACCACATAACCACTCCTTCCCCTGAGCAGGGGCACGGCTTCCTCCCGATAAAGGTGTGTCGCGATTCTGCTGCCGCCCCAAGCAGAGCCGCTTTTCCGCCGCCCATCCAGACCTGTGGTTCTGCGCCCTGACTCGAGTTCTCTCTGCCTTAGGATCGGTGCCGTGAGCACATCCTGCCGTAAGGCCCAAACATCTGATCGTGCACGGCACTCCAAAAAAAAACCCCTTCAGGGTCAGTGATCTAATGTTAGATGTGCCAGAATCTGCAAGAAAGAAAAGGGGGGGGCGGGACTTTCCTCAGCAGACTGCTCAGCACTTCCTGTGTCTGGGGCACCTCGAACCCGCTTCCAGTGCAGCTCGTACGTTTGTGCGAATTCACTTGAATTGACTAGGGTGCTACTCATATACACCTGATTGCTAAATGCCTATAAAACAATTAATGACTTAAATAACATTTGCAAAAATTCTATGAATTGCATGAAGTGCTACCTGGAGTGTTTTTTGAAAAACACAGGAGAAGTGTAACACTAAACTGAAATACTGGAAACATTGCGTGTGTGTGGGGGGGGGGGGGGGGGGGTCTCACTTCGTGTGTCTCCCTCCCCTGCCAAACCTTGTTTTGCTTGGTTTGTGGTGCACCTCGGACTCCCCTGCCCTGAAAAGGGAAAGGTCACTGATAAAGGTCAGCTTTGCTTTTTGAGATCCACTCCCCCTCGCCATCGCATGCCTCTGTCCTTGAGCCAAACCGTGCCACACCCAAAAGACCAGGCCTTCCTCCAAAATTATGGTTTATCAAAACACTTGTATCTGCAGTCTTTGGCTGTGATGGTGCCGACAAAGTTTCTTTGAATTTAACTGAAAATGAGGTGAGGTTTGGCAGGAAGTAGGGCAACTCTTGTCTTCCCCCCCTCCAAGGTCTGACGCTTTCCTGTGCCTCACTGGCGTCTCTCTGTTACTCTATAGGTCCCAGGGCTTTGATCTGGAGCCATCCGGCAGTGGAGGGGGTGGGGGGTCATGGCTGTGGTGTGCTTTTGCAGAAACCCGGCCACAATTCAGGCCACTGGGTGAGACAGCCAGGTACCAGAAAGCAGCTCGGAAAGCACCCCGCTGCCCCTTCCCCGATGCCGACAATGAGAGAGCCAGATCCGGACGCGTTCCACTGCTGATAGGGCAGCTGTGGAATTCCCTCCCCTGCGACTGGCTGCTGCTCATGTTGCAGTGCTAAGCTGACTTCATCCTGGAACATCATGTCTGTCAAGTTAGTGTCTTATAGTGATTCATGGAGGAGGAAGGAAAATGCTATATGCTGATGTCATTGATGGTTCTGGCTTGTTTTGGCATCCTGGATGAAATCTGAGTAACCTGTACAGGCACCCTGTCGGACCCCATGAACGATGCTGACCTGGGAATTTGCCCGTCTTGCCCCCCACAAGTCCATCCTGAAAAACCTGACAGGAGTAAGCACGCCAAGCGGTGTGAACCGGAAATGTATTTCCAGGCTTTGTTTTGGGCCTATAAGAGCCAATGTAATCCATCTAAGGTCTTATTAGACCTGATTAATTCAAAGAAAAGAAATACCACCTTAAAAGGAAATGTTCTTTTAGATCTATAAGATATTCTACATCCGGCCAATGAGATATGCTGCCTGCTGCTTACGATAGCTAAGGATCTGCTTATCTTGTATCTGTGACACAAATACAGAGCCACTTTGCCTGGTGGTTTTAGGGATGCTATAATTGAAACATAACAGGGCCTCAACAGCAAAATTGACCTCAAGCAAATTTCACATGGCAAACCAGATGCTCATATTTGGGAAATTACCTGAGGTAACTCACACACACCCTTCTGAAGAATTAGCATCATGCACACAGCTAAGAGTAAAAAAAACAAACTTTTTTTCATGCTGTAGTCTTCACTTTGGCTGAAACCCACAACAATGATTACCAGGAAAGCTCACAGCCTGACTGAAAATCTCCGATGCCACCAGCCTCTTTTTTCAATCGCATGTTTTTTTTTTTTTTTTTTATTTCAGTTAAGTTTTGTTTCGTAAGAAAAGGCACTTCGAATAAATGTGTCAAGCTCCCTGCAGCAGCAGTCATGAAAACATTGCACAGTGGCTAAATGCCTGAACCAGAACTCAATTCCTCCCTCAAACAAATACAGATCTCCTAGGTGCATCAACAAGCATCAAGATGGCCTTAGCAGTGAAATATGTTACAGTGTCACATATGATCCAGGTGCTTATTTTCACACCAATGTCTATGAATACTGGGAAACCATCGCTATCAGCCACGAAACTGTGAATGCACAATGGCGTTTAGCGGACCGTTCATGGTTCCCCTTATCGCTCGTTCAGTGCCATGAGAAAGGCTGCTCGGACATAATCACCTTCCATTATACATCTCTCGTTTACCATTTTGGCTGCTGATGCAACATTTGCACAATTTCTGAATGTTAAAAAATATGTTTTTGTACAAAGCTGCACCATCTTATTACTCGTTTAGAGTTATTTATATAATGTGTCTTTTTTGTAAGCCGTAAAACTTGGAGCCACATCGTCTGGTTCCACATGTATACAGTTGAGATGACGATAAAGTTGACTTTGACTTTGACTCAGCGTTCTAAGTATCATGACCACAGTTTACCAAGCTGATTCACTTCTAGAAAGTGCTCCAACCTGCACAATACCTGGAGCCTGTCCTGCAACAAAAAACTCCTCCTGCCCCCAGCAAAATGGCAGTTTTCTACCTTTTTTTGAGCTCACTGTCCCATTTCTGCTCAACCCCCTCCTCACTAGCAAGGTTTCACTAAAAGAAAAAAAAGATAGTTACCACTTTGCCATTTTACATCATTCTCCTGGTCAAACTAGGTGACACTGAGTCTTAGTGAAGAAATTACGTTACACTTTCCTAATCTTACGTTTTAATTCAGGAACACGGCTAATTGTTTTGAGAGTGTAAGAATGTGACCTGGAGTAAAGAGGCTCTTTGCATCTTTGAATTAATAAATAAAGAGTGTACAAATATTCTATCCTTTCTTGTAATGACTGTGCTTCTATAATGAAATTTAAAAGGTAGCACTATTAGTAGCATTTTAGCTTTTGTCAGTGTTACCTTGCTTGCAGGACTGTGTGATATTTTTATGTAGCTTTAAGGATTTGCAACAGTTGTTGCAAATGTTTTCTCCTTTGCAACATAGACTGTGCAGGGTAAAGAACCATTTCTAGATGACCACACAACCACAGACATGAGATGCCCAGCGTGCTGTGACGTTTCTCTTTGCGTGTGATGACGTGATTCTACTACAGCATCCTATTGTGAAAGTACTCCGGGCAGCAGGGGTTAAGGATCTTGCTCAAGAGCCCAGCAGTGGTGTGATTACTCTGATCCCATGGCTTTTCAACCCACAACCTTCCAGACACAGATCCATCCATCCATCTGTCCATCCATCCATCATCCATCCATCCATCTTGAACCTGATTCTCCTGCTGATGGTTACAGTTAATAATTATCTTTATTACTCATGACCCTGTTCTGGATAACTGGCTGGGCAGATTAGTAGCATGTTCATGCTAAATAATCCAACTAATACAGGCTGCAGAATCTCAAATATAGCCGCGTCACTGACCATGCACATGTCTCTGAAACACTTCCTACAGATGAATATTGTGCTCTGAATTTGGGCGAAGCCGTAAATCGGTTGTTGACTGATGCATAGAAGGAAGGGTGGAGGCTAGTTGAGGTGGGGGTGTCCATAAGGATGAAGGGGAGTGAAAGTCCTGTTGCAAGTGTAGCAATGCGATTCTGAGAAGTATTGCCCCACATCGACATTACTGCGTCATTTCCTCTTATGACAAATCTGTGGTTAGACTTAAAAAGTTTTTGCGCGGCGCCGATCATGAGTAGTTACCGCCGAGCGAGCCGGTGTCACCACATGCATGATGCCAGGTCATAGTTACCGTCTGCTCCCAAGTGCTCAACAAGCTGTAGGTAAGTACCATTAAGCAGTATAGCCCTGGTCATACCATCATAACCTAGAGCTGGAAGCCAGGAAGTCTGGTTTGGATGGTGAATATGTGTGTGTGTGTGTGTGTGTGTGTCTGTCATTCTGTCTGCTCGAGCCCATGCGTGCGTGTGTGACACTGCCGGCTGGTGTGTCGGAAAAGAACTTGCATACATCGGTGCTGACCATAGCCTGGTGCTGGTGTTTCGGAGTTGGAGCCCTTACCCTGATCGGCTCCTAGACTTTCAGTGGTTTACCGTTAGCGCTGCGCTAGCAAGCAACATTCCTTCGTTCCATCTACCAGCGGTACCACTCAATGGTCCCTGAACGCTCACTCGTGTTGTGCTTTGTCTTGTGATTTCAGTTGATGTCTTACTATGTTCCCGCTGTGTTTCAAAGGCGTCGTATAGCTCTTGCTCCAGTGCTGCTTATACCAGTGACTGGGCATTCGCTGGAATCTCAGCCAAGACTCATTTGCAGAGGTGGAGATTCCAGGTCCAGAAAGCACTAATCCAGACCAATATTTTGTTTCAACCAACCAGTTGAGTGCTCTGTGACTGTGATTCTTTATACCCAATCGGCTGGTTGAAACAAAATCTTGGTCTGGATTTACACTCTCTGGACCTGAAATGACCACCTCTGCTCAATTGTATATTGCTGTCAGCAAAAGCACCTGCTTAGTAAAGACATTTAAGTGTTTGCATAATGTAAAGTTTTAAATGTCAATTATTACTAATGCTATTAAATATATGTGTAGTTAGGTCTATCATCTACTGCCTTAACTTAAAATACGAAATGATAAAGTGTGGTAAAATAAGTGTCCTTGCAGTGTCTGTAACCTTAACATCTTCATGCTCTTCACAGCTTTGTGGTTGGTTCTGCTGGTCTACATGAGTAGGGCTGCTGCATGTCGCATTGAAGCAAACTCTGTTTTACTGAAGAGCATTATGCTTGCTGATCTAATGAGGAAGGACGCTGGGGAACTCCGCAGAACGTATGTAAGTATGCATCTTCCATAGTGATGGATATGGCAGCTGGGACTCTCCACCACCAGCTTTATAACTGCTACAGTGACCGCCACAGAATAACCCATGAAAGCATGGAAGACCTTTATGTAAACCTAGACTATTGGTCTTATTTTCTTCTTAAGTAAATTCCTGTTGCAAAAACTCTTGCAGTTTCCACTAATATATTGCATTAGACTAAGCATTTTCGAATGATTTGTGCAAGACAGCACTCTTGTTTGGTAGAAACGCATATAATTAGACTTCCTTAAATTTATATTTTGCTTGTCTGTTGATTCCTAGATCAGACGCCAAGGGGATTTCATGAAGTCGTTCTGCCAGATGCCAGTGGATAACGCCCCAGATCCTGAGATTACTGGTTTTGAACCTGCAGAGAAACTTCAAAGTATATACACCAAACTCAAGCTGTTCCAAGAACACCTGGCTGCGGTCCGAGAGCAGCAGACACAGCTTCAGGACCCCTCCAACTCACTGCTCAGCAAGCTGAGGAGTGCTGGTGAACGCTTGGGCGACCTGGCAGGGAACGTCAAGACAGCCCTGCAGTGTCTGAAGCCCAACGAGCTCATCACGGTGAGCTCCATAAGCGACTCACCAAGGAATACCTTCCAGCAGAAAGTGTATGGCTGTGTGGTTCTGACAAGGCACAAGGAATTCCTGTCTCGAGTTCATCATGAGCTAAAGAACCTCAGGAACAAAGTTGGACGATGAACTGTCAGGTTCTCAAATAGCTCCAGGGGACATTTTTGGGTTCCGTTATAATATGCCTATAGACCAAAGAAAAAAGATGTTGTACATTTTTGTATACATATTTATTTTATTTAATTCTTAATTTATTAATGTGGTCTGAAGCTACTGTTCACTAAAGACTATTCCAATGATCTGCAGGGTGTCATTAAAGGTGCAACTTCCTTTCTTTTATAAAACAGCTCTCATCTGTTTTATTGCAATATGACCCACGAATCACCCTCTGCCATAATATTACATTGAAACCTGTTGAGTTTGATATATGATGATTATGCATTACAATAGGAATGACCTGGTGAGTGATACGGACACAAGGGGGCACTGTTTTCTCTAGGACAACATTTAGGTAAGGGCTGGGTTCGAATTCAGGGGCTGCATCTTTCTAAGGCTGCATCAGAAGACTGAACGCGTCACAGTGACGTCCTAGGGCTGTCCTAATTCAAAGACTCCTTCAAACGTGGCCCAGAAATACATTCTTCTTTTGCCCATTCGTGAAGGATCCACCTGCTGACTCCATCCACCTTTGCAGCCCAACATATCCCAAGATTCATTGCATGGACCTTCGAAAGATGCAGCCTCTGAATTCGGACACAACCATGGTCAGACTGGCAGAACTGACTGTAAGGCAAGCAGATGTTAACTCGAAAATGACTAGGGTATCCCCAACAGTGACAATCATTTACCCTCAATCCATTTTTAGCGTACTGACTGGATACATCGGATAGCATTAGTTTCAGCACAGTTTTCTATACTGCGTGTAGCAGTTAGTTTCTCTGTAAACAACCTAGTTTTGGTTACCCAAAGTCAACTTATTGAAGATTTTTATGTGTCCCTTGGCTAAACACTAACAGCTATTAGGAAAAGGTAAAAACTACAGGGGCTCCTTGCTTTACGATGGTTCGACTTACGATATTTCATCTTTACGACGGTGTGATAGCGATGCACATGCAATAATCAAATTTGAATTTTGATCTGTTTCTGGGCTATGCAGTACAATACCTTCTACTGACGTGGGCCGATGGCAGCTTCCACGCAGCGTCTGATGTCTGTGCTGATCATGAGCATAAACATCTCGTACAGTGTTTGACAGCGTTTTCTTTCTGTGTTTAACCAAATAAACTTGTAGTCATTTATTTACTTTTCAAATACTGGTATTTAATTAGTTAATATTCGGTGACAGTAATTTTTTTGTTTATTCAGTGACAGCAGTTATTTATCTACTTATTTATTATATCATACTCATAATTACTTATCATATCGTACTCATATTTGACTTACGATATCTTCCTCTTACCATGAATTCATTGGAATGTAACCATTTGAAATCAAGAAGCATTTGTAAAAATACCAAAATGAAATATATGCAACTAAAGACCTTGGCGTCCTCTACCAGGGTGAGCTCGTGGAAATCTTGACTGAAGTCAACAGGCGAAAAGCAGGAGATCAAGGATGGTTCCACCCCACCCTGGTCATGTGATCTAGCTACTCAGCCAGGTGATTGTTGCTCACCCTGTGCTGTCTCCTGCTTTGTGGCGGTCATGTGAGAGCTACTTCCCTGATTCCAGGGGCATTAAGATGTGGAAAGCGCAACCTATTCTCTGCACACAATTGTTTCTGGCAGCTCAATAATAGTATGGTCAGGAACTCTGCACACCGTTACAGAAAGCTCTGCTAATGTGACTTTGCTATCCACACTGCTAAAAAGTACCGCTAAATACACAGCTCATGCTAATGTAACTCCAATAACAGCATGGCTAAAACATCAAAGCACTGCTATTCAATTAAACCTTATTTGCTATGTGTACAATACATTCAAACTAATGTAACTCTGGTAGCCACACAACTGAAATGTCCACGCCCTGCTATACAAACAGTTCATGCTAATGTGACTCTCTTATTAGCAGAGATGGAAAGTTCAGGTCCAGAAAGTACAAATCTAGACCAAGGTTTTCATTCAACCTACCAATTAAGTATAAAGAGGCAAAGTCACTGAACTGGTTGTTTGAAACAAAATCTCGGTCTGGATTTGTACTTTCTGGATCTGAACTTTCCACCTCTGGTTATCAGTGATGCTAAAAAGTGTACGTACTGCTGTACAAAAATCTCATGCTAATGTAACTCTGCTAGGCCTGCCTATGCGCTGCTAAACCAGTAGCTCAAGCTATCATGACTCTGCTAGCAGTGTTGCTAAAATGTCTATGCAGTGTTATACAGTTGTCTCTGCCAATGTGTTAGCCACACTGGTGAAATGTCTATGTACTGCTATGTACAGCTCTTCAACCCACAATTCATTTGCCAACACTGCAATATTGACAGCTGAAAGTAGTGATGGCACTAAACATCCAATATTCTTATATTAGCATTGTTATATTAGCATTTACAGTAAATTCATGTCGGGGCACTACACTTCACTACAGGGTGCAATGAATGCCACGAGTGTGTTTCTCTGGCTGCGCCTTCTGCCTCTTGTTTTCTCGGCAAACGCTAGGACCAGCGGAAAAAGCACTGCAACTGCACCACACACACTAGCCTCCAGCTAACTGTCCCTAACCTGAGTGCCACCCACGCAGCATAATTGCGACACCGGCTGTCCAGCCATTGCACTTTTCTATGGCGCGACGGTCGGCGCGGGCATTCCGCCACAAGTCACAATCACACGGCAAGCTGGACGCTCAGAGGGGCTACTGCAGGTCAAGGTCAAGTTCCCCCTTTCTACTGTCTGCATTTCTGGGTGTGACTTCTGTTTTTGGGGGGGGGGGGGGGTCGAGGTTTAAAGATTGTGTCATGAGTTATGTCAGAATTATTCACACATAGAAACAAATGAATATTTCCAAGCACATACGCTGGAAAATGTGCTTGTTTTGCACGTATGTACCTGAGGACGAAAAAGAAAGAAGATGAATGATGCGCTTTCAGGTTTTGCACCTAGAGCAACTCGAGCCTCGCAGATATCTGAGCTATCCAGGTCATCAGGAGGATGTTAGTGATGTCACCAGCACGGAGTCGAGCGATAAACCAAAGCCCTGTATCTTTAAACCTCAGCTGTGTCGCCCGCCTCACACCACACAGAATGGTGTCACCAAAGTGATCCAATCCCAAAATGACTGGCCAAAGCCCCCAGTGTCCTAAACACTGGGAGATACATAGAAGGAGATGAAAAGTCGGATAGCACTGCTTCACTGACGGTCTAGCCTTTGTTTTTCAGCTTCTTTTCTGCGAATAAGTGCATTTTTTTCCACTCTTTGTTCCTGAAACAGCAAATGATTTCAACATCATCACGGCTCACACTGGATGAAAGTTAAGCGAGTCCTTTCAGGGCTAAAATGTCATCCCTAGTCTTTTTTTGTCTTAAACAGCAAAAAAAACCTTCTCCTGCTTTGTGCCCTATGCTTGTTGGGATAGGCACCTGGGTCCTGCTCATGACCTGGATCACACTGGATAAGCGCTTGATCAATGATACTAGGGGCGGAGCTACGTGGTGGCTTGGGGGGAGCACTGGTAGAAGCTGGGTCCCCTTCTGTTGCCCCCCCCGTCCCGGACTGCACATCACTGCAGACAATCACAAAAAAAGTTTTGCCACACAATGATTGGCCTGTGAGCGATAGTGCATGGCTCTGATAGGCTACTGTCCCGGACGAAGCGTACATGCAGCAGTGGGAGACTTCGAAGACACTGCACAACTAGCCAACGGTAAAACCAGGTCAGTTGATGATAGTTTAAACATTAATGCTATGTAAGTTGATTTAGAAATGTAATTTAAGGTGGTGGAATTTGTCATGGAAAGTGAACTGAGTTGAGCTATCTTTAGCTAGTGGTATAAAGTATGGTTAGCTAGCATAAAGGTTAACATGGTTAGCTATCCAAGCTTACATGTATGGTGTTTAGCAGACACATGTAGTCTATCTATTGCCGTTATTAAATTAGCTACCGTAAATTCTGAAAGATTGTGAATAGTTTTATTATACCAAGTGCCAACCCCAATAAAATGACTTGACCTAGATGTCCTCCTCCAGTAGATAAGTGTTGGATGGTTCCTATAGGTACCCACCTGGTCTGGTCTGGATATATGGTTGTGAAACACTAGCATTTGCGAAATCGAAGTTCAAAGTTTCCCGTTATTCATATGCAGTCGTACTTGTACAACACACGGTGAAATGCTTATTCCGCCAGGTCCCCTGGCTATGCCATGTAAAACCAGAGAAATCCCCCAAGGGCGTGTGAAAATGCTGCTGGAATGCATCCACTCCCGGCTGCAGCAATCGCAGGTCAGCAGAGCATGAATAGTGTTTTTACCTTTTTGGAAAGAAGATAAAAAACAGAAATATCCTGTGTGGGAAAGATGACAGAGTGAAATGAGCAAGACTTTGTATTGTTTTTGGCGTGGAAGGAAAATGGGGAGTGAGTGTTGAAGCCCCTGTAGACTAATCATGGTGAGAAGGGTGGGCAGTGAAAACGAGGGTGTTTATCTTAAAGCCGCAGGTTTACAGTAAGTTCATGCTGGGGCACTCTGCTCCGAGGTGCAATGAAGGCCACATGTTAGTTTTTTTTCGGCTCTTTCTGCCACTTGTTTTCTCTAAAAAAACATTTCAGCTTTCTTGTGGAGAGGTTTTCGCGGTTTCTCTGAGGGCTGTGGAATCGTCTGCCCTGAGCTTCTGCGCGACGCACCGATCCGGGGCCTGACTGTCAGTTCACTTTCACGCAGAAACTTAGTGAGACACAAAACAGGATGCATGAAAATGACAACGTTGCCAGCAGATGCAGATGATGAGAAAGAGATCTCGTTAGATGAAGGGCGTTCAAACCACGCTTCATTACAAGTCATTTACGGGAAATTTGCCTCCTATAACTGGTTTAATGAAACGGGTAACCGGTTAGACGATTGGTCAGACGGCTATAGGTTTCTGTCATGGGATCATTGTTGATCTTTTCATATTTTAGTCCTGTGTGACTCAAGGCTGATTGTCAACATCAACCTGAGAGGTACTTGATTTGGGTTGAGGCGGTTTATGTTATGGGTTCCAAACCCCCGATCCACTTTCAGTCCACGGGCAATATTCTACCAGGCTGTGGAACACCGAGGCTAGAGTTGCCAACCATCTCATATAGGATGAGATAATTAAAAAATTGAATGCTACGTCCCATATTGATCCACAAAAATACACGATTTGTCCTGTATTTCTGTACACATTGTCCCCCCGCCCTCCCCCCCAAGTTCATGAAATTTTTGCTTGACGCAGACTGGTTCACCGACATCAACATGCTGGGAACCCCTGGTTTTGCAGGATGGGGGGGGGTGTTTGTTGTCATTAGATCTTGAACATGCCCCACCCTGTGACTGGGCCCGCTCTTTCAACTTTAATCACACATATGTCATACTCACTTTAAATAGCTTGTTGTGGCATTTGTGCATGTATGAGCCTACTGGCAGATTCCAGGCCATTTGCCTGTCCTTCCCTCTCCATTAAGCCCAAGGCCACCTCTATATGATGTGTTTGACGTTTCAAGCGGAATTCGGGGACCATGCAAGGAAAACTAAGGGGAAAAAAAGAAAAATTTGTGACAATAGGTTTTAAATATTTTATTCGACAAATATATTGTGTTCATTCACATGCAAACACTTGTCGATAAAAACAAGCTATTATGGAAGGCACAGTTGGAATTTATACCAAAGTAAGAGGACCTAACAGCTCTTTTTCTAAGAGAAAGTTTAAAAAGATATTTCTGCTCTTTGTAGACGTTCCAGAGAATGTCTGTCATACACATGAAAACCACTAGAGGGCAATACTAACAAACAAAAGAGGAGAAAAAAAATAAAAAGTCAGCGATACCCAGATCAAACAGGTGCTAGTCTGTGCGTGTAGAACTGCAGCTCCACACTAACCCAGTATGAAGACGTTTCTGCATTCAGTCATACCATACAGGCCACTAACATTTTGGGAAGGCTTAAGATTACTGTTCTCAGCAAAACACAGAGATTTTTAAATAACAGTCCCTATGTTTGATTTGGAAGGAGGTAACTTCAATGCAGGTCTCCAAAATGACAAAAAAAAAAACCTCTCAGAATATTGTTTAACACTGTATCTGTTAACCCCTGACAGGCTGACTGGCACCGAAAGTTGTGCGATGGTATTGATTTTTGTTACTTAGCTGAAGCTCGCATTTAACATGACTGATTACTCATAGAACGTAATGTAAAGAGCTTAGATGGCCGTGCTCATAGGTCACAGCCCTAAACACTGCTCCACGGGCTTGCTGACACGTGTGATGGAACCTGGACGTGAAACATGCATGGAGAGAACCATGATGTCTTTATTCCTGACAATATTCTTGGAATATACACCGGTCAATCATAACATTAAAACCACTGACAGGTGAAATGATTAACACTGGTTATCTTTCTAAAATGGCACCTGACGAGGGTTATTTATGTTATTTATGCGAGGGAACAGTCGGTTCTTGAAGTTGATGCGTTGGAAGCAAGAAAATGAGGAAGTGTAGGGATCTAAGAGGCAAACTGCGATGGTTAGACGACTGGATCAAAGCATCTGCAGACCGGTAGGTCTTGTTGGATGTTCCCAGCATGCAGTGGTCAGTAGGAAGGGCAAGGAAGGCCAAACAGTGAACTGGCAATGGGGTCAATGGTGCCCAAGGCTCATTGATGAGCGTGGGGAGCAAAGGATAGCCTGCCTAGTCCGATCCCACAGGAGAGCTACTGTAGTTTTAGAAAAAGTTAATGCTGCCTATGACAGACAGGTGCCAGAACACTCAGTGCATTGCAGCTTGCTGAGTTTGGGGCAGACCAGTCAGAGTGCGCATACTGATCCCTGTCCACCTCTGAAAGCGCCTACAACATGTGAGAGTCTGAACTGGATCAAGGGGCAATGGGAGAAGGTGGTCTGGTCTGATGAGTCACATTTTCTGTTGCATCATGTGGGCTGGATGTGTGTGTGGGGATGAAATGGCAACACTGCGCATTTTGGGAAGAAAGCAAGCTGACAGAGGCAGCGTGATCCTCTGGCCAATGTTCTGCTAGGAAACCTTGGGTCTAGACATTCATGTGGATGCTACCTTGACACATACCACCTAAATAACCAGGTACACCGCTTCATGGCAACAGTATTCCTCGATGTCCTCTTTCAACGGGATAATCCACCCTGCCACCCTGCAAAAAAAAATGTCTAGGAATGGATTGAGGAACATGAAAAAAGGTTCGAGGAGTTGACTTGGCCTCCAAATTCATCAGATCTCAGTCTGATTGCGGCATTCGTGGTGATGTTCTGGAGAAACAAGTCCAATACATGGAGTCCTCACAACTTACAGGACTTAAAGGATCTTCTGCTAATATCTTGGTTTCAGATACCACAGGACACCTTCAGAGGTATTGCGGAACCCATGCCTCAGTGGGTCAGTGGTGGTTTTAATGTTATGGCCAATAGGCCTATATCTTTCCCCTTCTAGTCTTAATAATTGATGTGTGCAGGTATTTCCATGCAAATATATAGGCTTTTCATGGGGATGTGTATATGACAATATATATGGAAACCCAACAGTGTTTACTCATATAGTTCTCATGCCATTTAATGTGTGACTGATATTTGTATGCTGGTGACAACATCCGTCTTATTGCACATAGTAGAATACTGCATAGTGTGCGTGCATCTAAATGTAGGGCAATGGAAACAGGCACCAGCAAGTACATTACGTGCATATTATTGCATATTTCTGTATTATTTACTTTTTTGAGCATCTCTAGGCATCACATAGACTACAGTGTTAATAGAGTTGCATCCGTATTCACTAAGTATATTTGGTCAATTCTAGATCTGCATAGATGTGTGAATATATGGGTATTAATTTGAGTAACAAGGTCAAAAAAGGTGCATTCTAGAATTACATTCTAGAAAACATCACTGATGTTTTTTTCCTATTTGTTTTGCTTGTAAAAGTCTACTTGCCCGTTTGCAAATCTTGGGAGACACCATGTGAGTGCCGGAGCTGGATATGCGGCCAGGGAGGAGATGAGCTCATTAACACAGCGCACAGGCATTGTTCTGGAAGCGGATGTGCATCTTTGTTTCGATCTCAATGTCTTTCAGGATCTGGAAAGTTGAGGCGTGGGGAGTTAGGGCATGTGTGCGTGGCAGGGGGCCGCGAACCAGCCAGCCTCTCGCACCAAGCATGTATTTCTTATCAACGCAAATTTGCTCATCGCGGCACGAAATGGAAAATGGCAAACCTTTAAAAAGTGGTCGAAAGTGATGCCTTCATAGAAGTCCTCAGGGTTCTGAAAGGGAGAAAAGTCCAGGGTGTCATTTCAAGGTAAGGAGGGTTCAGATACAGGTCTTGTGATTCACGTTGCTTTCGCGCCATGATGTTGTGGGCTGTTATACGTGTGATTTAAGTGACTACCAGCAAAGCATTGTGGACCTGGGTTTAAGACAGATTATTGGATTACGTCCATGTCCATAGTACTGGACCTATCGACTCTATCTGAATTTACAAACATCATTTTGGTTCTCCTGTCTGGTTATATGCTTATTTTTTCTGCGAACAATAATCTTTTCCATACTTTTCATGCACTGTAATGAAGGCTAAGAGGAAATAAGAATGTCTCCATTTAGATTTGACAGAGCATGCTATACACTGTTAAATGATTTGATAACTATTTTAAAAGTGCATTGGACCCCCACCCCCATCTAGATTGGTCGATTCTAGCTTTTATCTTAAAAGTCATTGGGGGGGGGGGGGGGGTTAATGTTATGTCATGTACCCGCTTCTTATCACTGCATGTGCTGTGGACTTCTTCAAGCAGGTTAACATGCTAGCATGGAATGTGCTATTTGCCACCTCAGCACTAGGGGTCACTCTAGAGCCATGAGAAGATGAGCGAGCCTTTAAACCGGGGGTCTCCAACTTTGGTTCTCCTGAGCTACCGTCCAGTAGGTTTTCTATCCTACCTGGCTTCAGATGAGTCACACCTGCTGTCAGGTAAATACCAGGAACAGGTGTGGCTCATCAGAAGCCAAGTGGGGGCAGAAAACCTACTGGATAATAGCTCTCCAGGACCGGAGTTAGAGACCCCTGCTTTAAAGCCATGCAGTGGGTGGCGTCACAGTAAGGACTAAACCCAGAATAGAATTAGTGCAGTGTGATGTAACCAGCCAATCGTCTAGTTGCACAGGTACCATGCGGCCCACTGTGATGCTGGCCACTTCCAGCATGGCGGCATCAGCGATCCCCTTGGCGGTCTCCTTCCCTATGGCGCCGCTGCGAGACAGGAGCTCCTCCACCACCTGTGGAGTCAGGGGAATCAGAAATGGTCAGAAACTCTGAGTGGAGGCATTCGTATAATGCCAAGCACCCAGGTGTCGTGCGACTTACATGCTTGTATTCCTCCAGCGTGATGGTCCCATCATTATCGGTGTCGTGCATGTTAAACAGGACTGGCGAGGAAAATAGAGAATGATTCCGTCCAGTTTGTTTGAGTTCATCAAATTTTCATTCTTCCTTTATGTATCCTGAATGGTACACTGGAGAAGGTTTAAGTTACACAGAAAATGACAGTGTCTGCCACCAGTTATAGTGAAAATCATGGATTTTTCCCGAGTTAACTTCCAAGAATGGCAGCATGATGGTATAAGAGAATTAAACTGGATTTGTTTCACAAGCACGGAACGAGGGATTTGATTGGCTCTTGCATGTGTAGTGTTAACCGAAACTGAGAAGACAATTGAAACCCACAGGTCCAGACACTTCGCCACAAAGCAGCAATCAGTGTTTACATTCTGTGAATCATAATCCGAGAAAACACATCCACAAAATGTCTGTGTAATGTCTGGCTGCAGGCTTTACTCTCAGGCCTGCCACTCTCAGGCCTGCCGCTGTCAGGCCCACCGCTCTCAGGCCTGCCATTCTCACACCCATCGCTCTCAGGCTCCACCACTTTCTGGCCCATCGCTCTCAGGACCCGCCACTCTTAGGACCCGCCACTCTCAGGCCCATCGCATTCAGGCCTGCCACTCTCAGACAATATCACTCTCAAGACCCGCCACTCTCAGGCCCATCGCACTCAGGCCTGCCACTCTCAGACCACATCACTCTCATGCTCCGCCACTCTCACGCCCACCGCTCTCAGGCCTGCCACTCTCAGGCCCATCGCTCTCAGGCCTGCCACTCTCACACCCATCGCTCTTAGGCCTGCCACTCTCAGACCACATAACTCTCATGCTCCGCCACTCTCACACCCATCGCTCTCAGGCCTGCCACTCTCACACCCATCGCTCTTAGGCCTGCCACTCTCAGACCACATAACTCTCATGCTCCGCCACTCTCACACCCATCGCTCTCAGGCCTGCCACTCTCAGACCACATAACTCTCATGCTCCACCACTCTCAGACCACATCACTCTTAGGTCTGCCACTCTCAGGCCCATCGCTCTCAGGCCTGCCACTCTCAGACCACATCACTCTCATGCTCCGCCACTCTCACGCCCACCGCTCTCAGGCCTGCCACTCTCATGCCCACCGCTCTCAGGCCTGCCACTCTCAGGCCCATCTATCTCTCAGGCCTGCCGCTCTCAGGCCCTGCCACTCTCAGGCCACATCACTCTCAGGCTCCGCCACTCTCTCACACTCTCCTCTGTCAAGCTCGCTACTATCAGTACTCGCCACTCTCAAGCCCCATTGAGAATGTAATAATCAAATTAATATCCAGAATGCTTCAAATTTTAAAAGTGATTGACAAATATCTAGATCTAACTGCTGATTTCAAACACTTTAAACAGATAAATTGCACTTTGAAAAGTCGCAAAATTGATGAAGTACATGTGTTAATCCAGCCGGCAGGGGCCTGAGAGTGGTGGACCTGAGAGTGGTGGACCTGAGAGAAGTGCTTAGAGTCCACAGCTGTATGTTATTGAAATGTCAGTAAAAATACATATTGGGCTTTGATGACAAGGCAGAGCAGGGCAAAATGGCTGCCCATTTGGAACCCACAACCCCCCCTTCCTTCATAATCACTGAAAACTGTGCTTTTATAACTCTCACTATAACTGTCCTTACTGCTCCGTTTAAAAGGTATTGCGTGTAATTCAAAAAGGAGCAGCAGGCATATATACAGATGCGGAGACAAGGGGCTAAAGTTTCTGCGCATCTGCAACCAGGACGTTCAGGCGGTGATGCCAGCACTCATGCTCACAGCGGAGTTTCTCTCTCCTCATGCGTTCCCTCTGCTCTTCGGTCATGTTGTGCAGCGGCACTGGTCGGAAATGCGACATGACGACGACGAACTGCTCGAAGCTGATCTCCTCCACCGAGCCCACGGCGTTCTGCCGGAAGTTCCTGTGGTGGGGGTGGGGGGGGGCAGGTGGGGGTCACTGTTGTTATCGTCGTTCAAACACACCCAAAGTCATCCATAATACTCACACCGCTTTTCCCCAGTGTTTCAGGGTTGAGGTTTGTGGTTAAAGCCCAGCTTAGATAAAAATATCCATCTATGCTGTGGCCTTTTTGAGAAATTGATATTATACTAGATTTATTTATCTTGCTAAGAGTGTTTCCCCTTCATTCGTCTTCTGAAACCATTTATGCGATCATTCAGGAGACCCAAAGAATGTCTCAGTTTGCATCCTGGATGGGACACCAGTCCTTGGCAGAGCAAAGATATGGATCCTCACACCCACAAACTTACAGAACTGGCAATAATTAAGAGACCTGAGCAAAGGTTTCAGTTTCACTCATTTCTCAGTTTATGAGTTTGCTTCTGTGTAAAAATTTTTTTGCAAACTGCAGCCAAGTTCTTATCTACTTCTCCTTGAGGAAGGGCTTCTTCCCTGCTTTATGGGTCTTCAGTCCTTCTTCTAGGAGCCTGATATGAACTGTCCTACCAGTGCACTTCATACCTACACTTTATGTTTCCTGTTCCTTTTGAAGGTCACTTGAGGTCATCCTCCAATTTGTGGGGCACGGCTGGATAAGTTGACATCTCTGCCATTAGAAAATTGCTTCTGGTTTTTGGTTATTGCCAGTGTCTCCTGTTCCACCTTGTTCTTGTGTACTGCTGTCTTAGAAACTGAGCCTGGAAGCAGCCTGCCTTGCAGTATACCCTTCTGGCAGCAGAGCCAGAATTAAACCAGGATTTATCAATGCAGAATTTTTTATATAAATATAGAGTGGTGTCTTAATTTTTTCAAGAGCTGTATATCCTCAGTCATACAGGTGCCACAAACACACACATCCATGCAGATGGGGTGTCTGGAATGGAAACCTGCCAGTCAGTGAGTGTCAGTCAGTCAGTATCAGTCAGTCAGTGTCAGTCAGTCAGAAAACCCTCAACATTGTTTTTGCTCAGAGTTGTGTGTCCTACCTTTTGTCGAAGAAGGCTTCGATAATTTGAGTCCGTATTGGGTTACAGGCCAGGTCCGGGATGTTATTAAAGTCATCTCTCCTACAAGACAGACAAAGGAGCAAGGCAAATGTTTACTCTGAGAGGCAAGATTGGACACGCTGGGCCATCATCGGATTTGGGTCCTATTACTGGAAGGCATCCCATCATGTTAGAGCAGGAGCCACAGGTGATAGCTATGGTATTATGGATACAGAGCAGAGCTGAGCGATATCGTATTGATATTATATCATGCATGTGCAATAATCACCAGGGCTTCAGATTACGGGTGAAATATTTGACCAGACGCCAGCTTTTCCATACTATACGGATGTTTATTTACACCCACAATTTGATAAGCAGAATAGCAGTACAGCTGAAATATTAATGCGATGTGTTTTGTGACACCTGGAAGTTAGTAATCTGTATAAACTCAGTGTATATTTATCTTTATTAAATTTGGTTAGCGAGGCACACCACATAATGCTGTTTTGGTGTACTATGGTTAGGTATACTTCAGTGCGATACGCACCGTAGCGGGACACACCACATGGTACTGTTTTGGTGTACTATGGTTAGGTATACTTCAGTGCGATACGCACCGTAGTGGGACACACCACATGATACTGTTTTGGTGTACTATGGTTCGGTATACTTCAGTGCGATACAAACCGTAGTGGGACACACCACATGATACTGTTTTGGTGTACTATGGTTCGGTATACTTCAGTGCGATACAAACCGTAGCGGGACACACCACATGATACTGTTTTGGTGTACTATGGTTTGGTATACTTCAGTGCGATACACACCGTAGTGGGACACACCACATGATACTGTTTTGGTGTACTATGGTTCGGTATACTTCAGTGCGATACGCACCGTAGTGGAGCACACCACATGATACTGTTTTGGTGTACTATGGTTTGGTATACTTCAGTGTGATACACACCGTAGTGGGACACACCACATGATACTGTTTTGGTGTACTATGGTTCGGTATACTTCAGTGCGATACGCACCGTAGTGGAGCACACCACATGATACTGTTTTGGTGTACTATGGTTCGGTATACTTCAGTGCGATACGCACCGTAGTGGAGCACACCACATGATGCTGGGACACACCAGTTCGGTATACTTCAGTGCGATACACACCATAGTGGGACACACCACATGATACTGTTTTGGTGTACTATGGTTCGGTATACTTCAGTGCGATATGCACCGTAGTGGAGCACACCACATGATACTGTTTTGGTGTACTATGGTTTGGTATACTTCAGTGCAATACGAACCGTAGCGGGACACACCATATGATACTGTTTTGGTGTACTATGGTTTGGTATACTTCAGTGCGATATGCACCGTAGTGGAGCACACCACATGATACTGTTTTGGTGTACTATGGTTTGGTATACTTCAGTGCGATACGCACCGTAGTGGGACACACCACATGATACTGTTTTGGTGTACTATGGTTCGGTATACTTCAGTGCGATACGAACCGTAGCGGGACACACCACATGATACTGTTTTGGTGTACTATGGTTTGGTATACTTCAGTGCGATATGCACCGTAGTGGAGCACACCACATGATACTGTTTTGGTGTACTATGGTTTGGTATACTTCAGTGCGATACGCACCGTAGTGGAGCACACCACATGATACTGTTTTGGTGTACTATGGTTCGGTATACTTCAGTGCGATACGCACCGTAGTGGAGCACACCACATGATGCTGGGACACACCAGTTCGGTATACTTCAGTGCGATACACACCATAGTGGGACACACCACATGATACTGTTTTGGTGTACTATGGTTCGGTATACTTCAGTGCGATATGCACCGTAGTGGAGCACACCACATGATACTGTTTTGGTGTACTATGGTTTGGTATACTTCAGTGCAATACGAACCGTAGCGGGACACACCATATGATACTGTTTTGGTGTACTATGGTTTGGTATACTTCAGTGCGATATGCACCGTAGTGGAGCACACCACATGATACTGTTTTGGTGTACTATGGTTTGGTATACTTCAGTGCGATACGCACCGTAGTGGGACACACCACATGATACTGTTTTGGTGTACTATGGTTCGGTATACTTCAGTGCGATACGTACCGTAGCGGGACACACCACATGATACTGTTTTGGTGTACTATGGTTTGGTATACTTCAGTGCGATATGCACCGTAGTGGAGCACACCACATGATACTGTTTTGGTGTACTATGGTTTGGTATACTTCAGTGCGATATGCACCGTAGTGGGACACACCACATGATACTGTTTTGGTGTACTATGGTTAGGTATACTTCAGTGCGATATGCACCGTAGTGGGACACACCACATGATACTGTTTTGGTGTACTATGGTTCGGTATACTTCAGTGCAATACGAACCGTAATGGGACACACCACATGATACTGTTTTGGTGTACTATGGTTTGGTATACTTCAGTGCGATACACACCGTAGTGGGACACACCACATGATACTGTTTTGGTGTACTATGGTTAGGTATACTTCAGTGCAATACGAACCGTAGTGGGACACACCACATGGTACTGTTTTGGTGTACTATGGTTTGGTATACTTCAGTGCGATACAAACCGTAGTGGGACACACCACATGATACTGTTTCGGTGTACTATGGTTTGGTATACTTCAGTGCGATATGCACCGTAGTGGGACACACCACATGATACTGTTTCGGTGTACTATGGTTTGGTATACTTCAGTGTGAAACACACTGAAGTGGCTGTGATGAAAGGAACAGGCAGTTTCTCCATAGAGGGCTGGGTTGATATCACGTCAGGAACATCTCAGCAGCTTCGACACCTTTTATAAGAGCGGATCTTGTGGATAAACAAGGTATAAAGACGTCTGTGGTGTGGCAGTACTTTCTACAGTTTAAAGTCTAACCCATTTGTTAAACATAAGCATATACATAATTTATACTTAATAACTTTTGGGCGTCATAAAATGCCTCATTAATATTCTCGGCGTACTACTAATCTGCTTAACAAGCTAAATGAACATCTGATCAGTACTGGAAAGCTGGCATGTGGCCAAATGTTTCGCCCATCATCTGAAACCCTGGTGATTATGTGCCCGGCTGCTGACAGCGCAGATTCTACACAGAAGTTATAACTCAGCCTTTTGACCCACTGAACTGGCCCCCAAGCCTCAGCCCAACCCCGCTGAACCAACTTAAGCTCCTTGGTCATGACAATCCTGGAGTCAGAGACCAGCCAGTCACAGACTCCTCCCCCTCACCCCAGAGCCATCAGGATTACCGTAGTAAGTCCTCTTCGTTGCTCAACTGCTTAAACCTCTTGTGCAGAATTTGGATCTGCTCCGGGGAAACTGGGGAAACAAGCAGGACAAAGTACTGAGGTCCCGGGTTGGGGGGGGGGGGTAGTCCGCTGCCCGGAAGCAGAACCAGTCTGGAGACATCGGCACTCTCTAGTCCCGTGGTGATCCGTTATCTCACTGCGGACACCGTGCAACATGATTCACGGCATGACGGCCGTGTTTGCAGACTTCAGATGTCAGCAAACGTGTAAATATGTATGATGCATAAACATGTCATGACATCGTTGTTTACCGAAAGATGACTTGCATATCAAAACACTGTCAGCTGTGGTGGATTGTGGGAAACAAATCTGTCAGACTGACTTCAGAGCAAGGTTGGATAAAAGTAGAGACTTTTATGTAAAATAAAGGCCCAAGGACCCAGTTCAGCAAGAAAAGGTGTGAAAAATTGTGACAGCTCCTTAAAACCAAAACTAATATTTTAACCAAACTTTTTCTGTCACAGAGATGGACTGTGGCCCCCACCATCAGGGTTGTGGGTCCCATCCCAACCCCCACTCTGTGTGTTGGGCCTCCTGCTCTCCCTGGGTTAATGTGGCTTTGTCTTGGTACTCTGGTTGCCTCCACCGTGTGTGTGTATGTTTTGTAATCGTAACATTGTTGGGACAAGATCTACCCATAATGTGATGAAAACCTGTAAGTTTTTTACCTTGTGAGGACATTTGATAAAAATCTGTGACTAAAACTAAAAATGCTTGTATTTTGTTTGGTTACTTATGGTTAAGGGTAGGGCTGGGTTAGGGTTAGGGTTGTCATAGCTGGGATTAGGATTATGCCCACAGAAATTAATGGAGAGTCCCATTAAAGATACGAATATGTGGACTGTGTGTGTGTGTGTGTGTGTGTGTGTGTGTGTGTGTGTGTTTGTACCCTTTGCTCCAGGCTCAGTAGATGAGCAATACAGAAGATGGATGCATGTTACAAAACTCTCCCCATGAGAACATCTCACGCTCACAAAATCCATTCCGCTCTGGAAGGTCACTGCCCAGAAAGCAGATTTATTTCAGCTGAGCTTTCCCCACAGCTACCATCACTCACCCGCCTCTCCCCCGAGTCATGCTACCATACACAGTCCTGCCGGACCCTGCAGTCTTGCATTGTCGCCTATCTATTCTGCACTTGCTAATGCGCTATTTCTCCCTCCCCCTTCCGGAGGTGAAGCACTCGGAGGTCCGGATAGATGGAGCCCCCTGCCTGCACACAGGTCTGCCTGCCCGCCGCCTGCCTGCCGGCCGCCTGTGCCCCCCCCCCCCCCGCCTGCTTGCCGTCTGCCTGAGCCCCCTATTTGTCTATCTGCCTGCCTGCTTTGCTGTCCCGCCATCTGCCTGAATTTATCTTGCACTAAATCATGTAAATTCGCACATCCCCGTGCTGACCAGTTAAGGCCGGGCCTTCCCTTTGGTTCAGGGCCCTCCTCTCTCCGAGGGGGTTTTTCCCCTCCTCTATCACCTCAGGCTTACTCCCCAGGGACCACAGGCCCGGGGTATTGCAACAAAACTCCTTGTTAAAGGTGCTATACAAATGAGCTGAATAGATGGATCAACTTAAACTAACAAGCTAATAGGTGACGTATTCTGCTGTACTTATGTCTATTTAGAGTGATCCTGACTCAGGTGTTTCATGGGTACCGATGAGTCATGCAAAAATGGATTTGAATATTCTGCTGCAATGTAAAACAGGCCAAAACCAAATCTGCACTCAGAACTTCGTTATCAGAAACAGAACTCCCATGTACTAATGTCATGACATTTAAAGTCCATAATTCTCCCCACAAAAATATTTATGAACATGAAAAAAGTATAATAAACTGCAGGAGACTTGCAAGACAGCAGTCTATTTGATATGGTAAATCTGTACTCGCCCCCCCCACAAATTTTATTGTAGTCTTACCTGTGGGTGGCTGTAAGCCAGAGCTTTAAATTATTCACGGTGGCTCATTTTAAACTTCTACAGCTGGCCGTTTTAAATTCACATGGTTACGCAAAACGCTGTGAAATTAATACATCAGTACGTAGTGTAACTGCCTTTAGGCCATGAAGAAGGGGAT
Organism: Brienomyrus brachyistius; assembly: GCF_023856365.1. Taxonomy (NCBI): domain Eukaryota; kingdom Metazoa; phylum Chordata; class Actinopteri; order Osteoglossiformes; family Mormyridae; genus Brienomyrus; species Brienomyrus brachyistius. The sequence continues at coordinate 12,511 of NW_026042392.1, read as the reverse complement.
GAATTAGTCACAAGTAGAGAGAGCTAGAGAGCTAGAGAACTGATCCCTGAAATGTACAGCACTGTGAACTCAGTGACTGAGAAAAAAATCATCAAAATAACCGGTTATTATTACACTGTGGGGACATTTGGTACCCACAATGTAATGTATACCTGGACCACAAACACACACGTATCCACTTGTCTTTCTAAAAAGTAGTTATTAAGTGCACACCCTTGGGCAGCTAACCATGTCTCTGGCTAAATCCTGGTTAAACGTTTAAGACTGCAAGGAACTCTTTATAGTTATGGCATGACAGAAAATAATCTATTTGACAGCAGTCTAATGCTCTGGCTACAGAGCATTCTCCAATTCGGTATGGCGCAACGAGCGGAAACAGCCCCCTGAACCTGCATACAGCCCCGCTAAAGCAGACGGTAGTGAAGTGAAACTGCACATTACCCAGGATTTCGGGAAGCCTAGAAGAAACAGAACGCGTAACTTGCGCTACATTTCTTTTGGAGCACATGATGTCTTCGAAGGCACAAACTATCAATTACTTCTACACCTGCCAGTGAAGTAATCACCTTGGTATGGCACGGAAGCGCTTCATTTATTTTTCATGGTTGGTCCTGTAACCTCTTCTATACAGTCAGACATTGAATAATTCATTACAAAACCTTGGACACACCAGCTGAACTTAAAACTGCGCAATTCGACAGTTCTCTTCCTCACTTCCTAAAATATTTTACTGCCGTGATAGTCAAGCTCTTGCCAAACATACCCTTTCAGATAAGTGACAACACATTTTTATGGGGTTCCTATACGCGCCTATTATTTACGCCAAAAATATGTCGATGTGTGCACTGTGCAGGTCGACCGAACGTAACAAAACATTTGTCTGTATCTATTCAACTTTGAACTTAACATAAGCCGCGAAAATACTATATTGACAATGAGATTGTCTATAACGATTGCTCACCTGACAAAACATTTGTCCATCAGTTCAGCTTTAAGCTATACTTCAAACGACAGATCGTGCTAAGATGACAGAAAGACAGCGTAAAGTTAAAATGACAAAGACAAATGTTTTGCCAGGTGAGCAGTCGATATAGGCAACCTCATTGTCAAAATAGATTTGTTACAGCTGAAGTATAGTTCAAAGTTGAACAGACACAAGGGCATAACTTTGGGTTGACCATTAGGAGGGGGGGGGGGGGGTGAGGTTTCCACCAATTTAAGGGGATCCAGGGCTATTGGCTGGCTTTGAATATTGGAGGACAACAACACCCCCCCATCCCACCTATAATTTACGCTCCTGAATAGACACAGACAAATGTTTGGTTACATGTTCAGTCGACGTGGACGGTGCGCTATTGACATATTTTGGCACAAACGGAACCCCACAAATAGACAGAGACACATGTTTTGTTACGAGGTACATGTTCAGTCGGTCGACATGGACAGTTCGCATATCGACACCAAATCTTAAAAAAAAAAAAATCACCGATCATCTTCGTGGATATAATCAATCTCCAAAAGAAGCAAGAGTCCTGTTTCCTTTGGGTTGTACTTAAAATAAAGTGTTTACATGAAACAAGTCTATTTTTTGTGGATATATCGCCTGAAGCCAATGAATAAATATATAAAACTCTCCTTTATTCTAAAGATGATCCTATATTTAGGGTGACACACACGTACAGTGACCAGACGCACTGTACGTGAATGCTGATGTCTCAACTCTATAGTGCCATATCTGGATTTACAGTACACACAAAAAACCCGTCGCAGAAGTTTTCGGACTTCTTACTGTACCTAAATTCAGATTATCCTCTGTGGGTGGCAGGGCGTTCTGTGTGACATCACCTACACTATTGAACACACTTCCTCAGTCTGCGAGAGATACAGTCTCTTAACATTTTCAAGCTACAGTTGAAGACTCATTTATTCCACGAATGCTATAATGTAACTACTACTATGTAACATCCCTGTTGTTGTTCTGCTGTTATTGTTGCTGCCGCGTGTGCATTGTTTTCTGTATCATTGTTTGCATTGTAAAGCGTCCCAGATTGTGAGAAAGGCGATATATAAATAAAACTTATTATTATTATAAGACACGCGCACAAAGCCCGGCGTTATCACTGTTGAACCACACTTACATCCCGTCTTCTCTGATAAATCTTGGAAGTGGTCGTCTGGCGCCGAAAAAAGGGTTCCCATCTCTCGGATATCCGAAAAATAATTTTTGCATAGAAAATGACAACAGACAGGATGCCCTTGTCCGGCTGGTGACTAGTTCAGGTGCTCAGGGGCAGAGAGGCAGCCGGTTTTAACACCGGTTATGTGCTGCCTGCAGTACGTATTGCTCCCCTTCAGTGAAATTCAGAGGGCGTCCCCGCGGTCCTAATGCATTTGAAACTACACATTTCACTAGTGCAAACTTCCGTGATGTTGGTTCCCTTGTGCGTAACACACCAGTTGAACTGGTGGAGAAGACGTTGCAGCATATTAGAGCCACAAGAAGCCGACTGACGATGTACGGAAGATGTACGATAAGCTGTGACCAAACCAAGGCGATCGGCGCGTCCCCGCAGCAAACGCACTTAAACGAGTTAGAGCAGTTGGCAGCATTAAAGCATGTATGAGCTTGCAATGCATAAGAAAGACAGACTGATCCCGAAGATTGCAGTTGGGCTTTTCCTGGAACTAGGTGACACGTACTGTTATTCTAGTTTCGCTTCATCGCTGATCAGAGATGTGTAATTATAACACGTTACGTGTTAACATTAGGTCAAGGATATAGGCAAAGATGTACCCCTGGGCAACGCTTCATTTCCTGATTGATGCATTTATTACCCATGACTTCCAAAAAATGTGTAAAACAGTACGCTAATGCGGCATTGTTAATATTACCATTGTTATTTTTGTCGTTTTCGCTATTGTGATTCTTAGATCGCTTCTCGATCTCCTCTGCAACAACGTCTGGGACAGTGTGGGCAGTCTGTAATGTTTCAAAAGGCGTCGCTTGCACGCCCATTAAAGCCACATTGTCTGAATTTTCATAAAATCTATTTCCTATTCCGGGATTCACAGAAGCGCAGCCACCAGGCCGCCGGTCTGTACTGCAGTGCTTCTGTGTAAGGACCCGGCGATTTTTGTGAGCACACTGCAGTGCTCATTGGTTATTCACCGTACGTGGTTTTAAACGGACGGAAGCACTAAAGCCGTCAAGGGCACCCGTGTCACAGTGTTTTTCTGTCTTTTCTGCACCATGTATTACTCTCTCTCTCTCTCTCTCTCTCTCTCTCTCTCTCTCTCTCTCTCTCTCTCTCTCTCTCTCTCTCTCTATATATATATATATATATATATATATATATATATATATATATATATATATATATATATATATATATATATATATCTCCCCCTTAATCACATATATATATCAGTACTGGCTAGATTCTATGAATCATGGTGCAGTGGATTTTATTCAAAAGCAGCATAACTTGCACTTTCTGCATGTTTGGGATGAGTTAGTTGTTTCAGTTTCAGTGTTCAAGTCCAGGCAAGCTGAGTGGGCTTTAATGTCATACCTTCCATATACTCCTATAAGCCTACAGTTGCACAAAATAACTTTGCCAAGATCATGATGCAACATGCAAACAAGTGTTTGCAAATATTTGAAGTTAAAAAACAAAACAAAAAACTGCTACACAGAGGGTCTGGACACAGGGGGTCTGGACACAGGGGGTCTGGACGCAGAGGGTCTGGACACAGGGGGTCTGGACACAGAGGGTCTGGACGCAGAGGGTCTGGACACAGGTGGTCTGGACGCAGAGGGTCTGGACACAGGTGGTCTGGACACAGAGGGTCTGGACACAGAGGGCCTGGACACAGAGGGCCTGGACACAGGGGGTCTGGATACAGAGGGCCTGGATTAGGGGGTCTGGACACAGAGGGCCTGGACACAGAGGGTCTGGACACAGAGGGCCTGGACACAGGGGTTTACACAGTGCATTGAAAGTTGTATGTTAAAATAAATAATGCAGCAGCACAAATGGTGGAATAATTAGCTTCAGTTGATTGATAATAAAAAAATTCAATGTATAAGTTAAGTATCGACCACAGTTTAGTTGGCTGTTGGAGACCATATTGATTTTTTATCCACACAGTCAATGTATGAAGACATTATAATCTCACAGTGAAAACTCCCTTTGCCACAAGTGAGATATATTCCCTTAATCACTGGCTGTTATTTAACCCATCCTTTGCAGTCACCTGAGTGATTAAAACGCAATTAGCAATTTATTAAGATCACACAGGGCCCCCCTAGCTGAAGAGAGTTCATTTGCAACAAAGCTGTCCTGAACAGCAAAGAAAGTGGGCAGTGGGAATGCCTTTACAAATGAACAGATGGCGTGAAATATGGCATGGTGAACGGTCCCAGTGAAACCCAAGTGATTTCTGGTGTTTTAATTGTTCTGTGGCTGCACCACGAGGATCGAACATGGAGCCAGCCATGCAAGGGCCAGATCCTAAGCATGATGGCATGACACCAGTCCTGTATTCATAATGAAGCTGTTAATACTGAAGGGAATGTTTGCTACGTAGTTATAGGAAACATGAACAAGAATTAAGGGCCAAAGATCTCCAGACACCACAGTGGCCTCTCATCACAGAATTAAGTTATAGTAGTCAGGGACGATGCTACAGATTTTGGGCCCCATGAAAGCACATCATATTGGGCCCCCAAGCCAGACCAATCCAGTTATGTTCCAAATTGTTTAGGGCCCCTGCCACTCAGCCCTTGGAATCATTCTAACTTTTCCTGTCTTTTCAACGGCCTTTGACAAGCCACCTGCTTATTTGATTAACCACTTTACAATTTTGTTCCTGCATCGAAATGTACTAGGAATTCTATGACTGTTCTATGGTTATATTTGGTATTTTCAAGTTATGAGTAAGAAAAGAACAAGCCTTATAATGCAGAAAGTTCTCAGTTGACTTGTGTAGCTAATTGGAACTAGTGTTAGGATTATTTGGTTAATACTTTGTCATTTCATTTTGTTACAGGCGTACCAGGATCAATGACAATATCTTTATGAGACCACAATAGTAATCCAAAAAGTCTGAAATCAACTAGTTTAACATCTAACTGGATTAAGTACGGGGCAGCATGGTGGTGCAGTGGTTAGCACTGTTGCCTCACACCTCTGGGACCCGGGTTTGAGTCTCCTCTTGTGTTACATGTGTGTGGAGTTTGCATGTTCTCCCCATGTCGTCGTGGGGTTTCCTCCGGGTACTCCGGTTTCCCCTCACAGTCCAAAGACATGCTGAGGCTAATTGGACTTATTAAATTGCCCGTAGGTGTGCATGTGTGAGTGATTGGTGTGTGAGTGTGCCCTGCGATGGGCTGGCCCCCCATCCTGGGTTGTTCCCTGCCTCGTGCCCATTGCTTCCGGGATAGGCTCCGGACCCCCCGCGACCCAATAGGATAAGCGGTTTGGAAAATGAATGGATGGATGGATAAAGTACTGAATTCCCACCACTAGATGGGAGTATTACATATACATTTAGAGGGAGTCCAATTCAGAAGCTACATCCTCTGTAGGATGTGCTCTACATAGCCTTTGTAGACCACATCCATCTAAAAATCCATGCAGTGAGTCTTGAGATCGGTTGGGCTGCGAAATTGGATCCTTTGCGGCCCCAGCAAATGGAGGCCCAATAATACATGGCTGCAGCCACCCTTCTCTCTTTGACCCGCCACTCTCAGGCCCGCCACTCTCAGACCTGCTGCTCTCAGGCCCGCTGCTCTCAGGCCCGCTGCTCTCAGACCTACCATTCTCAGGCCCGCCACTCTCAGACCTGCTGCTCTCAGGCCTGCTGCTCTCAGGCCCGCTGCTCTCAGACCTACCATTCTCAGGCCCGCCACTCTCAGACCTGCTGCTCTCAGGCCTGCTGCTCTCAGGCCCGCTGCTCTCAGACCTACCATTCTCAGGCCCGCCATTCTCAGGCCACGCCACTCTCAGACCTGCTGCTCTCAGGCCCGCTGCTCTCAGGCCCGCCGCTCTCAGGCCCGCTGCTCTCAGGCCTACCATTCTCAGGCCCGCCACTCTCAGACCTGCTGCTCTCTGGCCCGCTGCTCTCAGGCCCGCCGCTCTCAGGCCCGCTGCTCTCAGGCCTACCATTCTCAGGCCCGCCACTCTCAGACCTGCTGCTCTCAGGCCCGCTGCTCTCAGGCCCGCCGCTCTCAGGCCCGCTGCTCTCAGGCCTACCATTCTCAGGCCCGCCACTCTCAGACCTGCTGCTCTCTGGCCCGCCGCTCTCAGGCCCGCTGCTCTCAGGCCACACCACTCTCAGACCTGCTGCTCTCAGGCCCGCTGCTCTCAGGCCCGCCGCTCTCAGACCTGCCGCTCTCTGACCCACCACTTTCAGGCTCCATATTTGACTGGTGACGTATACCCATTTGCAAATTAATTGAAACGGGTTGTCGCAAAGACATGCATGCAGTGCCAACAGGGTAGAAAGTGCGCTTAGTGGATGGACAGAGGAGGCACTGTGCCCACGGACTGGTAGGCCTGCTTGGGAAGGTCAGAGCTGGTTGGTATGACTGTACTTCAGCCATCCTTGTATGTTTCAGGTGAATGCTCTGGGGTTCGGGTGCCTCCCTGTGTTGTCATGGGGTTTCCTCCAGGTTCTCTGGTTTCCCCCACAGCCCAAAAACATACTAAGGTTAATTGGAATTGCCAAATTCCCCATAGGTATGAATGGTGTGTGTGCCTAGCGATGGTATTGGCGTCCCATCCTGGGTTATTCCCCATACTATTTTTAGCAATCCTAAATCCAGACCAAGGCAATAAGTATAATTTGACTGTGCTGTCAGTCTGTCTGCATATAGACAACTTATTTAAATTAATTTGCACAAGGGTGTTCTTTCTAGACTCATTCAACTGTTTCTAAGTAGTTGCTAGATTTCGGGAACGCCATGTGACGGGGCACCTGGGTCAGGGCCGACATGATCTAAAGGAGGGAGAATAAACAGCCTTCGATTTAAGATCACAAGGCTGAGGCCTGGGTGCTGCTCTCAGTCTGGCCGGTTACTTACCATGTTATGGGATAACATGAATGATCCCCTCCAGTTAGGATGAAGACCCTCCTGTTTATTAAAGCCAGGAAAAAGGTCCCATTTATCAATAAAGGCTATGTTTATAGATGCATACCACGTCTCTAACCAGTGATTTAGGGAAGGTAACCTACTATAGGTTACATCCCCACTACAAAGAATTAGTAAGGGACCAGAGATAATTAGATTCTGACATTTTGTTCTGACATTTAATTTTCGCACACATAGAAATAAAGTTCACCTTTAATACCTCGGATTGTCGGGACTTTATATCATTGGTTCCAGCATGAATAACCAATGTGGAGATTATTGACTATTGACTATCCATCCTTTCCAGCCCCAAATAATTCATTCGTTTATTGATTGTTTAATAAATTGTAATGCGATTGTCTGTGGCTGTTTATTACCACCGATACGGATGACTTCTTATGTGTTCTTGTCAAATAAAATTATTTCTCCTCATAAAGATAAGGCTTGGTATTCCGAAAACGTCTTCCCACAATATAGTTGCTGAAAATGTGGGCGGTTGTCTTATGATCTTAAAGTGTCGCGTTTTCCCTGCCAGTCTAACTCACAGTGGGAGCTGCTTGGAGTTATGCGGACTAGGATGGGATTCCATTCCTTATATATAATAATTCATTGTCTAAACGTTGCAAACATGGTGCTTTTAAAACAAGATTAAGGGATAGTATAATAAATAATACCATGGACGAGTACTATTATTGCTATACTACTTAATCATATAGAGATACCTATAATAGAAATGGAAATATATATAATATTTATGATTAAATAACAGTGCACAGATTACAGAAGACAGATAACTATTGTCTATATGCAGAAATTGTAATACAAATAAAAGGCCGATTCCATAATCCTATGGGTAAATGTGACCACTAGATGCGCTATTACCTCATAGCTCTATCTTGTATGAGTATAAATAAATTTCTAATTCCCACATTTATACAGCTGGGTTTTTAAACAGCAGTGAACCATATTAAGAGTCATGCCATCTGGTCTAGCTTTATCTTAGCAAGTGCAAGTAATGGCTAACAGGGCAGATCCTTTGGCTGAACCGTATTCCACGGTCCTGACCTGTCCAGACGAGACAGAGGTGAACAAGGGTCTGTCAGTCTCCTGCAGCTAGTAGGTGAGCGATGAAGCTGAAGAATCACTGGCAGGACCTGAATCCACTCTGCCCAAGCTTGCTAGTTAATGTGGTTTATCTGTAATGCAGTAAATCTGACTGGGCAATGACGCCCATATCTAGGCAGTCTGCCTCCTGTTCCTGAAAAGGACCCTCTTTGCAACCTGTGTGCAAACTGGAATGGGGGTCACGTGACCTTGAGCCGCAGCTTGTGGTCGTCACTAAATCATCAGTTGCCTTTCTTTGAGGTTTTTAGGAGAATTATTGGGACTTTTTTATTTGCCACAGCGGGGACTTTTGTTGCTCAAAAGAGAAGCTTTCGCTCACTCATGCTTGCACTTCTGAGAAATGAGCTTTTAAATGAGCTCCCCCCCCTTGCTATAGGAGAAAGCACTTTGTTTGGGGGGGGGGGGGGGGGTGTGGTGGATTGAAAACACTCTCATTCTTCTCTTGTTTGCCTGCCTCTGGGCGAATTACAGGTCAGTGTGTGTGACGGGTGCAGACCTAAGGCCCCCGAGGGCTGGACGCCTGTGGGCTGGCGAGGATGAGCTGTAATTATCGTCCTGATTAACTCTGGAAACAGCAGGTGATACCCGATCCAATTACTTGTTTCGTAAAGAAATTAAGAGCTGGGGTTTAGTTAAAAAAAAGAAAAAAGAATTGTTTATGAACAAAAGTAGGGCACTTTGTTTTTGAAATAGACTTTCCACAATAAAAATAGGACACGTGAATGGGAGTTTTAAGGGACTAATACTCCCAGATGTGGAACGTCAGTTGTACCTTTGAGCTATATTTTTTTAACCTTAGGATATCACTTAATATACAACAGCGAAGTGTGAATTTCCATGCAAGGGCCTTTTCGCTTCGTGCATAACTGATACAGCGGTATGTCATGTAGAATTCAGCACAGATTAGTCAGGAAACATATTTTTGGGCTCAAGGGTGTAAAAGGATGTGCACCGAATGGTAAAAGTTCTTCTGGACGTCCATTTACTGCTCCAGGTGTCCTCAAAGGTGAGACAAATGCCCCACCCCCCCCCCCCCCCCCCCCCACAACGTCCTGCCTGGAAGCCGCTAGATAAGGACCCCGAGCCCTCTCACCATCTGTTCGGGCCTGTCGCCATCGACAGCACACGCTAACCGCAGGCTGGCGTGCCCCCGCCCCCCCACCATGATTCATCTGCATCGCTTCCTGTCACCTGACGGTGGGCGACAGAGGTCAGGCTCTGCCCGAGATGAATCGTCTTGACTACGTGATGCGGCGTTCAGTGCAAACGTTTAAACCAAACCGGCTGAGATCGTCACTTTCATTGCCGTTCACCATGTAACGGCAAATTCGCTTCCGTACTGTAATAATCACCTCTATTGATCTAATTAGTCAGCCTGCCAAACTCATGTCTCCTTGAAGGATTTCAGGTACTGAGTTCCAGCCTAGTGCCTTAACTTGAGTGGAACTGCATTGACAGATATGAGCAGGATGCGTGATATTATCCACTTCATAATTATCTGTGTAGTTTATTAGTGTTGTGCCGTTCGGGGCAGTGGCTCGTGCACCTGCGTCTTGGTGCTGCTTGTGGCCCGGGATGACCTGTCGGAAGATGACATACCGTCACGCAGCAAAGTGCTGATCCATGCGCCTCCTGTATGTGTCTCTGTGAAAGCACATCTTTGAAGGACCAAGAGACCAAGTGTCCCAGGCTGTTAAGCGTTACAATGCTGCTTAAAACCTCGATGGCTTTGTGGGGGGAGGGGGGGGTAACTCAGTGTTATGTCTTTATGGGAGGTGCCCGGCGGTCTTCACCTGCGTCACCTCACAGTCGTACAGCCGTCTGGTACTGAAGGTCATTGTTGCTGTACCTCTCAGTGGGCTGTGCTTCTCAGTAAAAGTGCGGTACAGTGTAGAGAAGGAATCCGGCCCTAAATTTAAAAGCAAGAGCTATGTAATAACCTCCATTATAAACGTGAAGCAGCGTGGAATGGAGGTCTGCAGCAAGGTCCGACGTCAGGACAGCAATAAGACAGACGGAGAGAGAGAGGCGAAAACCTAAATGCAATAACAAGAAAATGAGAAAAGGCTGAAAGGCGATGAGCTTCCTGCTGCGTGTACCCAGCTGGCCTGACAGGAAGCCTGAAAAGCCGATCAGGGCCAGCTGGGTGTCGTTAACCTGCGTACCGATAATTCGGGCTGGTGATCAATGGGTAATGAAAAGCAGTGCCACCCCTTCCAAGGAACCGAGTGCCCCTTCTTCTTGTGGTTGAGCAGAGGCGGGGTAAAATTGGTTTCATCCTACTAGGGAGTATTTCCTTGCCACTATTTCCTCTGGTTGCTAAATGGGGCTTTGGGCAGGGATAATGTAAAGACCTTGGAGAAAATGTAATGAGAAAATGCATTACACAAATAAAGCTGAATTGAATTGAAATTGTCTAGTACTTTATCTTCTGAGGGGACTTAGTAAACCAGTGACAGTCCTTCCTTTTACTGGCACTAACCCTCCTGGTTGATAACCTGGCTGTCAGTACCAGTCACATGCCCCCCCTCCCACACACACACACACACACACACACACACACACACACACACACACACACACACACACACACACACACACTATGCCCTGGGTACCCCTCAAAAATTCTACACAGCCCCGATGAAAACAATCGCAGGAAGCGCAGCCCAGTGTTGCTGCCTAGTAACTCATGCAAAATGACTTTTTTTTCCATGAATATCAGTCCTTTGTTTCATTTTTTCAGACAGATACAAGTTGCAATTTCCAAATAAGATAATCAAAGGTTGGAGCAAGGCTGAAATTTTGCCACAGCACAGGACTGGCCATCACTGAGAGCGCCAGAGGACAGTTATGAGAGCCGGCTGGAGGAGGGAGGGTGCTGTTTGGAAATTTTCTGCACAAATGATGTGATGTTCTTTAAAGTGCTAATGGCTACCAGCAGCAGCTGGAACTGAAGTGATTAATATTTGCACAGATCGTCCCAAATTGCACAGTAAATAATGCCATACGTGGTCTTATTCCAAGCAATAGTCCGCCTCTGTTTTTTGCTGTTGTTTTGTGCTTTTCCTGCATAGCTTTAGTCACTCGTGGTGGCCAGTCTGGGGTTTGTGGTCCCAGCAGCCCCAGCACATCATCATAGCTTCGGGGTGTGGTGGATTCACACTTTTAATGCTTGTGATGCCATTCATTGCTGTTTGTGCTCTCCAGTCTGTCTGATCATCGTTCTAATGTATGTTAAAATGGGTATGGAAGCATTTAAGCAACCAGAAAATGCATCCTTTTTATATGGCAGTGAAACCAACTGGGCAGATGTACAGATGACACAGACCTCCTGCAGGAGGCAGTCTAAGCATGTACCTTCAACTCCGTCAGGATGCACGGATGCAGTGGAGGCACTGGACCCGTCTTGGACAATTGGAAGGCCTGACTGAACTGGGGTGGTGCTGATTAGCTGGAGGCCCAGTCTGACTCTGGAATCCATTAGGCTACCCGCGCTAACGGTGACATGAGGTGAGTGAATGATGGAAAGGAGGATGAGAGGAAAAGAGAAATGGAAGAGAAAAAAAGGGACCGAGGGGGACTGAGAAACGGTAGATGGGTAGATGTGATGCTGAAGTGAGAGAACGCTGGAAAGCAGGGAGACTGAAGAAGAAAGGGGAAGGAGGAAGAAGGATGAGAAACAGATGGGGAAGAGGAGAAACTGGAAAGAAAGAGAAGAGGTGAAAGTGAATGGAGGGAAAGGGAGAGAGGGAGCCGGCGGAGGGCGGACTGCTTGGCATGCAGGGATGCTTCTCTCCTCAGAGAAGCTGACAGCAAATGTGTAGCCTGCAGCTTCCAGACAACAGCTGCTCCCATCTGTGAATGTGAAGGAGTTGGGGGCCCCGCGGGCTGCCGGATGATGGGGCCGAGAGGGAGGTCTGCCCGGGGGGGGGGGGGCCGGGGGGGGCACCGAAGCTGCACCGAAAGTCACCCGAGTGGAGAGCGGCTCCGCCAGGGAGCGGCCGACTGGCTGATATCGCTCGCGGTGCGGCTCTCCTGCCCTCCTGCCTGACTGACGCTTGACAAATGGTGGTGGAAGATAATAAGAGCCGAAAGGGTCTTTTAATGGTACCAAAGCAAAACGTCTCGCTAACTTTATGCATGCTGCCCAGCAAGGTCCTATAACGACTGTAAGAATAATCAGGAGCTGTTTTCTTGGATGGCATGGAGGGGGAAAAAGCATAAGCTACGTTTTGTACATAAAGCTTTCTT